>NC_084463.1:146659471-147010304 GCF_027409185.1 Cynocephalus volans | reverse complement strand
TTTATTTTTATACATGTAACATGCCATATGTTCCCCCTCTTATTTGGCAACATGGAAATAAGCATCCATCACGCTGTACATTAAAACCAAATATACTTTGCATATTCTGATTATTTTCTGTGTCATTTGAGCTTAGTTTTCCCTGTACATATGTTTCCAATAAAAATACATGATATTTAAGACAGCTATATATCAATATATTAAAGGAATTTTTAATAAATATTTCTTGTCAGTTGTTTCAAGAACTCACATCTTGGGTCTTCTCTTTGGTCCAGAAAATCAATACTTCTTTTACCGCGAGTAACTCGAGTAACCGCGAGTAGATACCTCATGTGTCCATATACGATCACAGAACACGTGATAACATATGACCAATCAGTGGATCTAGAAATAGTTCCAAGCGGCTACAGTGTCCGTATTTCCACACAGGCTTCCCATCATCTCAGTCTTTCAGAGGAGTATAGAAGTATCCAAAGGAAATGCCTAAAATATAAAAAATAATTAAAAAATAAAACTTCAATATAATGTAAGGTAGTTGAATATTCTCTCCCACTGAGAAAATTTCTTCACAGAAAAACGAAGATGTTATGTTTGCATGACTACGTAAAAAGTGACCTAACTAGTAAAAATTAACCTGGCCAAACTCATTATTTGGGGGCACAAATAAACAAACTAAAAATTTAATGACCCTAAAATTATTTACTGGAATTTTTCTCTTCTCAGTCATTATGGTGAGAAAAAGAAAGCACATTACTTTGAAGATTTATTATCACATTCATGCACCTATAAGCTCAGTACCTAACAAGGCAAATGCAAGAATTTAACTTCATGGAAAAGTCAATGACAGAGCTTTCTCACAGGTAGAAGCAGATCTCTTCATTTCTAATGAAGATAATTTTTAATGCAAATCATTCAAATAGCATGTCCCTAAGACCGCTTCTTTCTTCATTAAAAGCATGTTCCTTTGATACGACAAGCAAACAGAAGGGACATTGTTGGTGGGGGAGGGGGGAGGGAGAAGGGAGGGAGGTTTTGGTGATGGGGAGCAATAATCAGCCACAATGTATATCTACAAAATAAAATAAAAAATAAAATAAAATAATATAAAATAAAATAAAAATAAAAAAATTCAGACGCAAAAAAAATAAATAATAAAAATAAAAAATAAAAAAAATAAAATTTTGAATCTATAATCTCAAAAAAATAAATAAATAAATAAGATTGGAGCCACATGTATAAAATTGTACTTTTTCTTTTACAGGTGGACTAAAGAAAATGGTAATGGTTAAATATTGTAATATTTAATTTACTTAATAATTAAATACTATAATATTTTTAATAAAAAAAAAAGCATGTTCCTATTTCATACCAATATCAACTCAGTAAATTGAGATCTTCCACAAATTTGTACAAGCATTGATGGGTATAACAAGAGAATATAACACATAGAGGACTAGATCCCAACTAAAGATATACACTGGCTTGGGCAGAAATCTGAGTTTTCAGAAATCTTTTGGGTCATGGTATCTGGACAGTAATACTTCCATTTGTAGTTGCAGACACAGTCTGTGGCTTTTTACATCATCACTATTTTAAATGAAAGAGACTGCAAGATCATTATAGATAAGTATATTAGAATATCTGGAACAAATTCAAATGAAGTAAACTCTCTTGAACAATTTTCTGCCCTAGAATAATCCCTAGAGGAAAAAGACTTAGTTCTTGCCAAGAAAGAGGAAATAAATGCCTAGTAATGTGAAAAGAACATTACTAAAGTAAATTGAGAGGTGAATTATGAGTTTCACATTATAATTATGTTTACTTAAGGCAAATAATATTTAAACTAGAATGAAGAGGCAGCAGCCCCTGGTTTCCTTAACCAACCACATCCCTAGCAAAAAAAGGCCTTACTCGGGCTGCTAGAGAGTCTCTGCCCAAAAAACCCCAAGGTTCAGAAATGTAGAGCCTTGGAACTTGGGAGAATATTGAAGTTACCATTCTAATTCTTGAAAAGATGGGTAATTATAGTTCTGCAGTTTTGGTTGGAGTGGAGGGTTTTTATCAAGGCGTGAATCTGCGTCAGATTAACCATAATGATCTTTAGTCCATTAATTCAATCCCTTAATTTTAGTTCAATAACAACTTGAAAAACAGTTTCTACAAGGAAAATTTGTTATTTTCCAACATGGGAACAGTGTTTAAAGGCTTCCACTGTTATTTCTTTAACTTGGTTTTCCATCAGCTCCATTGAGCATCTTTATCTCGTTGGCATATATTCAGTTAATACTGAATCTTCCATGTCAGAAGGGCTTTAGATGAAGAGTCACATAAATACTTACCTGAACCAGCTGTAGATCTTTAAGGTGTAATGAGCTCCACTAAAATTTGGCACTTTCAATTTAGCTAATAAATGGTTTAAATCCAGGAAACCCAAATGTGATGTATATTACTTCTAAAATGTAAAGAATATGCCTAAGCCTGGTGCCTTTCTTACTGATTAGTGGTAAAAGATGCACAATCATCTTCCGAGTGCGCCACAGGGTCGGCCCGGTGCACAATCATCTTTAATTCAGAAGTACTAGCTGATATGATCAAAGCTACTATGGATTAAGTTATTACTCCAAGATGCAGCACTAAAATATGCATAAGGCATAATTCTCTATGTCCCTTCCTGCTGAGTTCAAAGAACTACTAATGCTTCCTGCTTATCCAAATACAGAAAAAGTATTTGCTAGATCAGATGATACCTACAGCAGCCAAGAATCTAAATTTATTTGCTCCAATAAGAAAAATACATTGAAAATATTAACTGTTGTAGAGGTTGCCTCAAAATATTCCACAGTCTACAGTAATTCCCTATAATCCATATACATTGCCAAACTAGAAATTAAGAGCTATAATATGTATTTATCCTCTAAAAAAGCAAAAATGGCTTGTTTTGCAACAAATCTCCAAATAATAACAACAAAAAGAACTAGAAAATGTAAAATGCACGTGCTTGAATGCTTTAAAAAACTGACAAGGAATGAAGAACCATTTTATGCCACGGCCGCTTTAAGGCTGGAGCTGCTGAGTGCATGGAACAGGAGCTGGCAAAAACTGCAGCTGTGCCCTTCGAGGCAGCAGCAGAGAAGAGAGCTTGGTGGTCCCCAGGCCAGCAAGAACCACTAATATGGCTCCTGTGGACCCACATAGGAGCAAGGAGCCACAACAACTAAAAAAAAGGAGCCATTCAGAAGCTGATGAGTCATCATAAGGGACCAGTGCACATCCCATCCCATGGGAAGTGTTTGCAGCACGGGCAGTGGGGAAGACAGGCCCACTGGGGGAACACTGTGCACAGCAAGTACAGCTGACCAGCATCCCAATCAGTGAAGGACCACTCAGAGGAGACTGGTCAGGAATATAGAACTACATGGGGTGAAGTTTGATGAAAAGACTCAGGCCCAGATCAAAGTTTCTACACAGTACAGATGCATCTGGTCTCTGGAGAGCCAGAAGTACCTACAAGGTCAACCACTAAAACCTGAGCTGCACAAAAAGCCTTCCCTAGGGAATCAGCAGCAAAGCAGCAATTTAGCTCAACCACACAGTTCAAGTACTGGACCCCATAGGAAGTTCCCCCATTTTAGAAGCAAGCAAGCAAAGGACAAAAAATTAGTTCTGATGCAGACACACAGCCAATGCCTTGGGCCCGTCAGTGTGCAGTATTTTGAGCAAAACATCTGCTTTTCCACTTCAGGTGGAAGGAGAAATGGCCTGAGTTATGTATCTATACAGATTCATGGACAGTGGCTGACAGATTTGATAGGCTATTGAGGGAATTAAAAATAAAAAGATGGAAAAATGATGACTAAGCATGCAGAGTAGTATGTAGATGAATCTTTCAGAATGGACACCAAATACAAAAATGTTAGCTGCCCACATAAATGCCTATCAGGCAGAATCTACTGCAGAGGAAGCTTTCAAAAATCTGAACAAGATGCACTGTATTTTGGGTATCAGTCAGCCTCATTCCCCCGTCACCCCTGTAGTCACTAACAGAGATGAAAGCTCTATATGGCCTCAATGAACAACATGATCTACCCTTCGCCAAACCTGATCAGGCTACTGTCACTGCTCACTGTCTGTCCAAAATGCCATTTGCCAAGCGCATTGTTGACTCCCTAATATGGTACAGTTCACTAGAGATACCAGCCCTCTCCCAGTTGCTATAGGTAGCAGTACTTCTAGTGATAGGAGAACCAGATTTAAGAGAAATCCAACACTGTAACAAACGGGACACAGTGAACAAAAAAAAAGGGTCCTTTATAAGATAATTGGTCCATTTTATCAACTACTCCTGAAACTTGTCATAACATTCAAGTTTACACTTATGTTAACCAATCAATAAATATTCTTATATTTCAAATTACTTTGAATTGAGTTTTCTGTCATTTGCACCAAAAACATCCTAACTGAAACACCCTCATTTTAAATATATGAAATTACATTAATTTATAAGTATTTTTCTTCATTTCCATATATGTGCAAGAGGGTATTTCAAATAGTTCATGGACAGATTTGTATTATCTTTCAATTCTATTTTTCCATGAACTTTTTGAAGTAACCCTCGTGTATATATGTGTGTATGTGTGTATGTGTGTGTGCACGTGTGTGTATTTGAACACATAGCACATTATTTTAGTCATTGTGACATTATAATCTATCTTATCCAAAATGGCTCATTATTCTTTTAAATTTTAATTGCAATTTCCATATCTGTATCTTCCAGATTAACAATCAAAGTAATATCAGGAATAGTTTACATTTATGTGGAAAGGAATACAACATATGTTTACCATTTTTCCCAAGAATATATGTTTAGTATACTGCCATAATTTGGTGAAATGAAATGTAGACATGACCACACTCAAAGGAAGTTAACTCATTACATTGATAACATTGTAATAGTTTTTTCCTGAGAAAAAGAAGCTTGAAAGAATATGGGAGCTACAGGAAATATTATTGGTCAAGGATGGCTGATCAATCTAGCCAAAGTACAGAGCCTGGACCAATCAGGCAAGTTTCTGGAAATAACATGGCTCATGACTATTAGAGACTCTCCACAAACTTTACCAAATATACCACTATTTCTTTCACATCCTAGTTACAAGACAGAAATGACACTGGCTATAGGAGACTTATATTAGGAACATACCATGCAATGCTATCAGAACCCAATAAGTCGAGGTGTTTTCAGAAGCAACCGCAATATGAAGATATGCACAATGGAGAATGGCAGAAATCTAATACTGCCACCCTGTGATGAACTCTATGATTTGGGATTCAATAACTCCCTGACTCATTGACCAGATAAAGCACATTTGAAAGAAAACTACTGAGAAATTATTGGACTTTCACAGAGACACTACTTAATGCCATCAGGAGTGCCGTCTTTGTTGTGGGTGATGTCAGAGGGCCATTCACAAAAAAACGGAGCAGCACAAGAAAGTCTTTTAACAAAATGGAAATACTATATACAGAAACATGTTATGGGAGGCAGCCTGGACTTCAAACTGATGTCATAATGAGATAAGATCTTAACTGGCCTGCAAGCTTCTAAATTTTGCCTCCCCACTCTGGGATCCCTGAATTGTCATTTAAAAGTCTGGCAAACTCACTAGAAAGACTTTGTGTGCATACCTCTGTTTCCACATAGAGAGGAAAAGGGATTCAGCAGAGCCCAGCTTTCTATCCATCCCTGCCAAAGCATCATTTATGTGAAATTATCTTGGACCCTCCATAAAAGCCCAGCTATCAGCTGAATACCAGAGAGTGACCTCAGTCCATGCCATTCAGAGCAGAATGGTTCAATTTCTGCCAAAATGTCTAACACAAAAAACTATAAGATGTAATAAAATACTGGTTATTTTAAGGTACTTAGATTTGAGATCATTTGTTATGCACCAATACATAACAGGAACAAGAGAAATGGCAAACTGATTCTAAAATCATTTTAAAATGAAAAGATCCAACAACCCACGTAAGAAATGGCAAAAGATCTTAATAGATGTTTCTCAAAAGATGATATACAAATGTGCAACAGGCATATGGAAAAATCCTCAACATCATTAATCATTAAGAAAATGCAAATATGCCTCATCCTCCTTGTTAAAATCAAGCTGAAGCAACGACGCAGTCAGAATCCCATGAACAGGCTGGCCGTGCAGGCTCTAGGGAAGATGGAAACCAGAAAGTTCAACTCCAAGAACAAGGGGCATCGGGAGGGAAGCTGTGGGGCCCTGGACACACTCAGCAGTAGCTCCACGTCTGACTGTGCCATCTGCCTGGAGAAGTATATGGACGGAGAGGAGCTGCGGGTTATCCCCTGTACTCACCGGTTTCACAGGAAGTGCGTGGACCCATGGCTGCTGCAGCACCATACCTGCCCCCACTGTCGGCACAACATCATAGAACAAAAGGGAAACCCAAGTGCCGTCTGTGTGGAGACGGCCGAACAACCTCTCGCGTGGGCGGCAGCAGAGGGTGACCTTGCCAGTGCATTACCCCGGCCGCGTGCACAGGACCAATGCCATCCCAGCCTACCCTACAAGGACAAGCATGGACGCCCACGGGAACCCCATCACACTTCTGACCATGGACCAGCCCGGGGAGCAGAGCCTCTACTCTCCGCAGACCCCCACCTACATCCGTGGCTACCCACCCCTCCACCTGGACCACGTCCTGGCTGCTCGCAGCTGCGGCCTGGAGCACCGGGCCTACTCACCAGCCCACCCCTTCCGCAGGCCCAAGTTTAGTGGCCGTAGCTTCTCCAAGGCAGCTTGCTTTTCCCAGTACGAGACCATGTACCAACACTACTACTTCCAGGGCCTCAGCTACCCAGAGCAGGAGGGGCAGCCTCCGCCCAGCCTGGCTCCCAGGGGCCCATCCCGTGCCTTTGCGCCAAGTGGCGGTGGCAGCAGCCTGCTCTTCCCCACCGTGGTGCACGTGGCCCCGCCCTCCCACCTGGAGAGTGGCAGCACATCCAGCTTTAGCTGCTACCACGGCCACCGCTCAGTGTGCAGTGGCTACCTGGCCGACTGCCCCGGCAGTGACAGCAGCAGCAGCAGCTCTGGGCAATGCCACTGTTCCTCTAGCGACTCTGTGGTGGACTGCACTGAGGTCAGCAACCAGGGCGTGTATGGGAGCTGCTCCACCTTCCGCAGCTCCCTCAGCAGCGACTATGACCCCTTCATCTACCGTAGCCGGAGCCCCTGTCGCACCAGCGATGTAGGGGGCTCAGGCCGGGGGCCTGCCGGGCACCTCGAGGGCTCCCCACCACCTGAGGAGCTCCCGGCAGCACATAGTCATGGTGCTGGGCGGGGAGAGCCTTGGCCGGGCCCTGCCTCTCCCTCGGGGGACCAGCTGTCCACGTGCAGCCTGGAGATGAACTACAGCAGCAACTCCTCCCTGGAGCACAGGGGGCCCAACAGCTCTACCTCAGAAGTGGGGCTCGAGGCTTCTCCTGGGGGCGCCCCGGACCTCAGGAGGACCTGCAAGGGGGACCCTGAGGGGCCATCGTGTGCCTGCTGCGGAGAGTGGCCCCAGCCCGCGAGAAGCGGCCCGTGAGGCCGGTGGTGTAGGTGCTGTAGTCGCCGCCTGGGCCGCCTCCAACCGCAGGCGCGCCCGCCCCGCCTTCCCGCTCCCCAAGGCTGCGCGGCGGCGGCCGAGCGCTGAGAGGGAGGGGAGAGCGGGTCCCGACGCTGCCGGGGCGGGGATAACCCCTCACGTGGAGCAGATGAAAGGGCCGCGGCGCGACGGCCGGGGGAGCCGAGCGGAGCTTGCGACCCACAAAGCAGCCGCTGCTGCCGCCGCGATGGGGCTGTGAGGCGTCCTCCCGCGCTCGGTCCTCCGCCTGCCCGCGACTATGCCCGGCCGCGCCCGCCCTCCGCGCCCTCCTGCCAAGGGGTGGCGGCAGGCGGCGGCCGCGGCGGCGGCGGCCCGGGGCCCCTGGACGCCCACCCGAGCGCGGCCTCATCTCAATTGGAAAAATAAGTAAGATTTCGTCATTTTTCTGCATATCTCCCTCGATCATTCAGAGTTTTTGTATGCTTAGCCTCCTTTTGATTAGTATTAAAATTCTGAACATTATTCCTCTTCAGCCTTCATATGCTAAGCAATATGAAAAAATTGTGTATCTAAAGTCTCTTACAAATACAAAAATAAAATACTTCAAATATTAGTATGATCTATATTTGCGTAGGGAGAAGTGAACCAAGCTTTTACATCCCATTTCTTATTTTATTCTTCTGAAATCTGTAATGAGCACTATTAATTCTAAAAAAAAGATTTAACATTATTTAGGAGAGAAGCATGAGAAAATCTCCCATTAACCAGAATAAATTTACAATATTAACTACAGCACATAAATCAATAGTCTCGACAGAGCCATTTTACACCCAAAAAATGAACATATATTTTCCTAAGAAATCATGAAAATCTTAAAAAAAATTTTGATCCCTTTAAGTATTTACATAATAAATGTTATTCATTGTGTCCAAGTTTATTAAATCTGAGGAAAAATGTACTACAATTATATAATCGCACATGGCTTTCCTGGAAGAAGAAACTCTTCGTTGAAAATGGGTGACACATTTATCTGCCACTTCATTTTCTGTTTCTGGTCCAGAGCTTCTTCATGGCATTTTTCATCTCCGCGTTTCTCAGAGTATAGATTAGGGGGTTCAGCATGGGGGTGATAACAGTGTAAAACACAGTCAAGGATTTATCAATTGGTAAGGAAGAAGAAGGAGGTCTCACATACATAAAAATACAAGGGACAAAGAAGAGAACCACCACAGTGATGTGGGAGCCACAGGTGGATATGGCTTTGTGCCTCCCTTCCTGACTAAGGTTCTTCAGAGAGTGCAGAATGACCCCATAGGCGATGAGTAAGAGCACAAAGATGACCACACAGATTGCCCCATCATTGGCAACCACAGTGAGGCCAATAACAGAGGTGTCAGTGCAGGCAAGTTTTAATAAGGGATACATGTCACAGATGAAGTGGTCAATGACATTGGGGCCACAGAAGGGAAGGTTGTAAACAAAGAGAAGTTGAATGACAGCATGCACAAAACCTCCAACCCAGGCCAACAGCAACAGCAGAACACACAGCCGTTGGTTCATGGTTCATGATCATCAAGTAATGCAGAGGTTTGCAGATGGCCACGTAGCAGTCATAGGCCATGACAACCAGGAGTAAAATCTCAGCACCACCAAATAAGTGCCCTATAAAAAGCTGAGTCACACAGGCTTGGAAGGAAATGGTTTTCCTCTCATGGAGTAAGTCAATAATCATATTTGGGGTAACTGCAGTAGAGTAAACAGCATCCATAAATGATAAGTAGCCAAGAAAGAAGTACATAGGGGCATCCAAGGCTGGGCTGACCACCACAGTCATCACAATGAGGAGGTTGCCTACCAGTGTCAGGACGTAGATGAGGAGGAACACAACAAATAGTATTTTCTGACCCTGGAGGCTCTGGGTGAGCCCCAAGAGGACAAACTCAGTCACTTTGTTCCTTTGTTCCATATGTCCTTCATTATGTCCTTATTTCAGTGGTCAGAACAAAATTATCTGCAAATATAATTATTACTATTGGCTTCATGAAATTTTAGGACAATTTGATTATTCACTTAACAAAAGGCATTATGATAGAATATGTTCCAGAATCATCACAGATTATAAGAACACAAGGCTGATTAAAGCATGCTCCCTAACCTTAGAAATCTTACAGACTAAGAGAAAGAGAAATAATTAATTAGAGGCATATGTGGAAAAAAGGACAAATTATTAAATAAACTAGCCACAACTAGTTTTTCATCTGAAAGCCAATAAAATTGTACACATAGCTAATAAGGTAAACAAAAAATAAATAAAAATGGATTAAAGATTTAATGTAAAACAAAAGCAAGTCTTAAGGGACCACTGCTTTCACATTAATAAAGCAGATGAATTTCTACATTCCAGAAGTGGAAAAATCTTAGCTAATAATTAAAATCCCAGATAAACATATTTGACAATTGCAAAATTTGTTAAGAACTTAGGAAAGGATACCATAAAGTGAATAGACAAAAGTAGTTTGGAGAAGAGATTTAAATTTTAGGGGACATACACAGAGTAAATATCTAACATAGACAAAAATCTCTAAGCAAATAATAAATAAACAAACCAATAGAAAGGTGGGCAAATGATATAAACAAGAAATCTTGATGGCTTAGCCTACTACACACCTATGCTACGTGGTAAAGAAACAGCCTAGGCTACAAACCTCTGCAGCATGTTACTGTACTGAATACTATGTAGGCAATTGTGCCACAATGGTAAGTATTTGAGTATCTAAATACAGAACAGGCACAGTAAAAATACAGTATAAAGGATAAGAAATGGTACACCTATCTAAGGCACTTACCCTGAATGGTGCTTGCGGGACTAGAAGTTGCTCTGGGTGAGTCAGAGAGTGGTGAGTGAATGTGAAGGCCTTGGATATTACTGTACACTACTGTAGACTATATAAACACTGTACACTTTAGCTACACAAAATTTGTTTTAAAAATTAAATAATGTGCTATGATGCTATGATGGTTACAATGTCACTAGGTGATAGGAATTTTTTTGGTTCCATTATAATCTTATGGGATCACTGTCATACATGCAGTCTGTCTTTGGCCAAAACATCATCATGCAGCACATGGCTGTATATAAGCATGGGAAAATATAAATAAATATATACATATATAAATATATATAAATATATATATATATTGCTGTTGTAAACATGGTTTACAATTTTAATGGTAATGCAGGAGGAGGCAAGCAGTGTGTGAAAGGATGAAAATGATGGGAGGGAAGAATGAAGCAAAAAAAATGAGAGAGAGAGAAAAAGAAGACTTCACACACACACAAAAAACTATAAGTAGTATTAATATTCATTAGCCCAGTTATCTCTTAAAATAATCCTAGCAGTGACAGCCAGTTGCTCTCTAAATCTCTGTTGACATTCATTTCAGTCTGACCTCATATATTCTGCCCTACGTGCTCCTCACATTACATGAATTGTCTGTGTTCCTACGGCCAACCTCTGCTTATGCACAAGTTCCCATCCTCTTTATCACTCTTAACAACAGTGCTCTTGCAATTTTCTCCTCCATTTTTATATCATCAATTGTCCAGAATATATTGCATTATTCTGTCAGCATATTTATATGGTGTATTTCCATGCTTAAAACCATGTATGCTTTGACCCCACATCCTTTTAAAGCTAGCACCCCGCCCCTAATTTTCTGTTCCTCACTTTACTACATCCAGTGGTCAATTTCAGTCCTCTTCTTACTTGACCTATCATTCCTGTGAATGGAAGTAACGGAGTGCTTGAAAGTCACTCACTCAGCTTCTACAGATGGTATATCATTCTCTAACTTTTTTTAATTTTATTTTATTTTATCAATATACAATGTAGTTGATTTTCGTGTCCCTTTACCAAATCTTCCCTTCCCCCTTCCTCTCCCACCTCCATCAACATCATATCTGTTCACTTGTCTTAACGAGTTCAAGGAATTGTGATTGTTGTATCTTCTTCCCCACACCCCCGCATTTGTTTGTGTATTCATTTATTTATTTTTAGCTTTTACCATGCTAAACAATGCTTACAGAACACACCAGTTGATCCTAATATGAGATTTACAAATACTTGCCCATCAAAATATTCCCCCACATAGTTACACTTGAAATCAATTTCTAAGAACACTAATGTTAGAGAATGCAAATTTATTCTAGATTTCTATAATATCAAAATATACAAAAGAGTATTACAGAATTGAGTCAATCCACGTATATTTTAGCAATCGCAAAGGCCCTGTAATGTGGCTGATTACCAAAATCAAATAGAACTTATAAAAGACAGTGAATTTCCATACCACCGAAGTACTGTTGCATAATGTAAAGCTGCCTAGTTCAGAATCCTAGGGTTACCTGCATGAGGAGACAAATCATTCAGTCCCAGTTCCGGATCATAGTGCCTTCTCCCTTGTCCTAAAGGATAACAGTTTGGTGCATTGAAACTGTCTCCATGAACATAGAGAGCAAAGTAACACATATGCCATCACCAGACCTTGAAATGTTTCCACATGACCAACTCTTTTCATGCTTGCTGAAAGTCTGATTCATATTAGTCTTTCAGGGAAAAAAAAAGTTACCTTTTAAATTGCTGGAGTTTTTAAAATGAATATCAAGAATGTCTTGTAACCTAAAGGAGTCTGGATCTTGATTGTGAACAGAGACCCCAGATCTTGAGTGTTGGCAAAATTTGTTCTAATCACAAACAAATAAGCATTATGAGGTTAAAAAATCAAGTTTCTAGGAGAGAGAATTATGAATTGTTAAAACTAATATTGTAACTTGTGTTTTATATCAATAAAAGCAAAATAATGAAATAGACTTTACAATATTTTGATTCTCAGTCAGTTGTACTGGCCTATATTCGTATAGTATAGTGGAATTTTGGGTTGCTTGAAGGATGGAGAATAATTTTAATCCCTAATTTTAGTAATAATTTTAATCCCAGATTTTCAGTCCTTTATTTCAATTCCTGAAAAAACTAGTCATGTGAATACTGATACAGACAAATACTCTCTGAGGTAAGGGTAAAAGTCTGTGACATTTTATCAACATTTGAACTAGAGCCCATATTGGTGAGTCATTTAACTGGTGCATCTCCAGATTCTTCTCTAATTAAATTCACTGGGACCTTTATCATAATTCTGACGGTAGACTCTGAATCTCCAGAGATGCCACAGGATAATAACTATGCAGAACAAGATTTACAGAACCATGCCCTCTGGGGGCAAAAATCACAAAAGAACAACTTGAGGTCAAATCACCACAGGAAAAAGTCTAGCCTGGACAAAAATAAAATATGTAAAACTCTCTTACCTAAATCATGACCTACAAAATAAGCAAACCAGTTGAGTGTGTAAATTTAAGCTCTGCCTTTTCAGATGACATCTGAACTCATTTCCATAAGATGAGGAAAGTTATTTCAGAACAAGTCATTGAAAACTTGATTCAAATGCAGGAAAAGCAAGGTTCTCCCCTATGAGTAAAAGTCTTGAGTTTGTCACATAGTTTCAAACAGACAAGTGGGTATGCGAGTGGAGAAAAGGACACGTGGAATTGTTATATACATCTCAAAATGATAGTGGAATATTCACCAAAATAGATAATACAGGGAGCCATACTACATGGTGCAATGCATTTCAAAGGACTTGAATCACACTGAATACATATTTGATAATATTGGATTCCAACTAGAAATTGATAATAAAAATATAACTAAATATTCCCACAATTACTTACAGATTAAGAAACACATTTCTAAATTACCCATGGATTAAAGAAGAAATATCAATGAAAACTTCTAAATATAAAATTTTCAGCAGAAAGATAATAAAAACAAAAAATTAAAATTTACTATGTTACACTTTCCTCTGTGTAACTGAGATGGAAAAAAGAGAAAGAAAGAATTCACTCAAAGTACCATCAATGAGGCTTAGAGGGACTGCCACCCATCAGGGGAGCAGCCCCAATCCAAAATCAGCCTTTCTTTTTATTGATAGGACAAGAAAGTTTCACAAGAAAAATCGGTTGATTCAATCATCAAAGGAGGACATATGAACAGGCAGTGTAAAACTTGTAACAGCAGTAGATTAACAATGTGACATTCCAGAATATAATTTGTAAAAAGCTAGGTTAGTTCACCAACAAACAGCTTGTCCTTAATAAACATTTTCTTTTCAATATACTTGCCACAGCAATTTCCTTAGCATATTTAAATAGCATTCAAGCAGTTTTCTTAATATATCTTAAGAACAATCAGTAGGTTACATAGTCAATAAAGCCGAATCATAGTCATTCAAGCCAGAATCAAAACAGCAGCCTGAAACAGTCAAAGCACACAATCCCATCCCTAAACAGTGATTAGAATTGATTAGATGACTTTTGCCAAACTTATCTGTGGACTCTTGTCCCCTTACTCAAGAGCCTCTTGGCTCTTCATGCATTACCTAAAAATCTTATTCTAAGATCAAAGGGGAATCAAGATTTCTAACCCACTACATTACTGGATTCAGCTAAAAGAGTACTTAGAGAGAAAATTATAGGTTTAAATGCAAATTTTACAAAACAAGAAAAAAATAAAAGAAATTAACTAAATTTTCAGCTCAAGAAGCTGGAAAAAGAAGGGAAAAATAAATGCAGAAAACATAGTGGAGTGGAAGTAGTTAAGTAGAAGACAGAAATCATTTAAATAGATATTAATTGAAAAAAATAGAGGACACATATAAAGCCAGAAGTTGATTCTTTGTAAGGCATTAATAAAATTGATGTCTCTAGCAAAATGGACAAGGAAACTAAAAATATTATCCAAAAAGAAATTTTAAAATGGGTTATCAAAAACATGGGTCATCATCGCTGATTCTAAAGACTTATAAAGATAATAAAAGTGTAGTATAAATAGATTCATGACAATATATGTGCCAACTAAGAGGAAATGCACCACTCTTTTGAAAAAAAAAACTTTCTAAACAAAGAAAAAATGTAAAACCTGAGTAATCTAATGCTGGTTAAGTAAATTAATTCTTTAAAACCCTCTGCCCACCCAACATCCCACAAAAAAATTTACTCCATATAGCTGTATTAATGAATTCTACATAACATTTAAGCAAGAAATAGTACCAATCTTACATAAACACCTTAAGGGAAGAAAGAATATTAGAATACTTTCTAACTCATTTTATGTATTCAGTATATTCTTATATCAGAATGAAAAAAGTGTATTACAAGAAAAAAAATTAAGATTAATATCTCTCATTAACGTTGACACAAAAATTCTGAACACAATGTTTAGAATATCCAAGACAGTCATATACATAAAAAGATAATGTACTATAGAATAAGTAGATTTTACCAAAGGAATAAAAGGTTGGTTTAACATTCAAAATTAATAGACATTCAGACCAGTGGAGTAGAATTGAGAACCCAGAAGTCACTCCTCAGGCTTACAGCCATCTGACATTGGACAAAGGCAACAAAAATCTAGATTGTGGAAAAGTTTGCCTCTTCAACAACTGGTGCTGGGAAAACTGGATATCTATATGCAAAAGAATGAAACTAGATATTCACCTCTCACCATACACTAAAATCAACTCAAAATGGATTAAAGACTTAAGTATAAGACCTAAAACGGTAAAATTACTAAAGGAAAATATAGGTGAAACACCTCAGCAATTAGGTCTGGGCGCAGGCTTAATGAACATGAGCCTGAAAGCACAAGCAGCAAAAGAAAGCACAAGCATAAACACATGGGACTATATCAAACTAAAAAGTTTCTGCACAGCAAAGGAAACAACCAACAGAGTGAAAAGACAACCTACAGAGTGGGAGAAAATTTTGGCTAACTATGCATTCAACAAGGGATTAATATCCAGAATATAATAGAATTCAAGCAATTATACACTTAAAAAAATGACCCAATTAAAAAATGGGCAAAGGACCTGAATAGACATTTTTCAAAGGAAGACATACAAATGGCCAAAAGATACATGGAAAAATGCTCAACATCACTAGTCATCAGGGAAATGCAAATTAAAACCACATTGAGATACCACCTCACTCCAGTTAGACTGGCTATAATCAAGAAGATGGTGAACAACAAATGCTGGTGAGGGTGTGGAGAGAGGGAACACTACTGCACTGTAGGTGGGACTGTAAATTAGTGCAACCACTATGGAAAACAGTATGGAGGTTCCTCAATCAACTACAGATAGATCTTCCATATGGTCCAGCAATCCCACTTCTGGGTATATACCCAGAGGAACAGCAATCATCATGTCAAAGAGATACATGCACTCTCCTGTTCATCACAGCTCTATTTACAATAGCCAAGATATGGAATCAAACTAAATGTCCATCGATGTAGGATTGGATAAGGAAACTGTACTAGATATACACTATGTAATACTACTCTGCCATAAAAAGGAATGAAATACTCCCATTTGCAACAACATGGATGAGCCTGGAGAAACAAAGCACAGAGGGATAAATACCACATGTGCTCACTCATGTGGGAGCTAAAAGATATAGCAAAAAAGGAAAGACCACAGTAGTGCAGTGGTCTTACAGAGGGAGGAAGCATTCCTAGGGCTACAAAGCAGAGTTGGGAGTAGAAGGGGAGGGGGAGGGAAGTTGGGGGATAATTGGGTGGGGACAGAGGATACAAAGTTATTTCTGGGAATGGGTATGCCCCCAGTATGAATCTGGCCCTTGCAAGGGGGTGACAATTAGCTTTGCACCTCATGAATATTCTTAATAAACAAAAGGAAAAAAGTAGAAAGAAAATTAAATAAATAAATAAATAAATAAAACAATAGCAGAAAAATTCAAAATTTAAAAAGATGAACCAAAAAAATTAATTAATACAATTTACCACATTAATAAAATTAAGTAGAAAAAAATTATGATCTTTTCAGTACAAAAAAACTTGATAAAATTTAATACCCACTCATGATAAAAAAACTTTCTGAAAACTAGGAATATAACTTCCTCAGTATAATAGAGGCTATCTATAAATATTCTATAGCCAACACTGTACTTAATGGAGGAATATTTAAAACATTCTCCCTGTAACCAGGAATAAAGCAAAGAAATTTATTGTAACTGCATCTATGCAGCATTGTATTGGAGAATCTAACCAGTGCAATAAGGCATGAAAAAGAAATAGGTGGCATAAAAAATTTTTTTTAAAAGAGATTAAGACCATCATTAATTGCAGACAATAATAATGGGTATGCAGCAAATCAAAAGTCATTTACATACAACTAGAACTAATAAGCAAATTCCACAGGCTTATGTAATTCAAGATAATACAAAATATTTTAATTAAAAAATTTACAACTACTGAACATGGCTAAGAGAAATTAAAGAAGATCTAAATAAATAAAGAGGTATTCCACATTCATGGATTGGAAAACAAAATATTGCTAATATTTAATTCTTCCCAGAGTTCAGTTAAAGTTTTTGAAAAGTGAGAAAGCAAAACAAAAAATTATAAAATAGACCTGACTGAACTTATTTGTTTAATAAATAAAGGCAAATGGTATAAAATTCACCTATTAAAAGAAGAAGATTTCCATACTAGGAAGTCAAACTCAACATATATTACATAAAGGAAACCCAAATAAAAATAAGTAGTAGAGAATGAGTCAAAGGATGAATCTCCAGAGAGAAATTATAAAAAGAAAATTATATTAATGAGAAATATTAATCATGATATTAATAACAGAATTATGGAATTCAAGGGGAAAATTTTAAAAGGAAAGAAGAACACTTTATAATTATTAAAAGATTTTCCAAAAATTTATGAACAAAGTGTATAGTATCAACATTTAAACACAAACACAAAGGAGAAATAGAAAAAAAATAGTATTAGGACAGTTTTATTTGCCACTCTGAGGCCATGAAATATCAAATATACAAAACAATATGAATATAAAAGAAGATGGTAACAATTTAGATTGAGCTGGTAGACAAACACACACTTTTCATGCTCTATCTTAAAAAAAAAAAAAAAAAACACCAAGTTTCTCAAATAAAAATGGAGTATCTAGCACAGCTGACAATACTTACCACTAAGAAAATCTCAGTACAATCCATAAAGGCATAATAATATGACAGATGGCATTCTATGGTCATAATTAAATAAATATACAAATTAATGAGAAAGCAAACTTTTCTTAACTGCTACCACCTTGAATCCTATGTTACAGACACTTTGTTTCTTTAATTAAAGTAGGGTGACTATGGTTAACAGTTAAGTTTTGTATATTACATTAGCTAGAGGAGAGGTTTTTGAATGTTTTTGCCACAAAGAAATGATCAATTCATGATGTGATTGATACTTTAACTACCCTGACCTGATTATTTTGTTATTATAAAACATCAGATTGTACCCCACAAATATGTACAATACAATGTATCAATTCCAATTTTTAAAACTTTTTAAAAAACTCACAACAAAGAAAAGCTCAGGAACAGATGGTAACATTGCTGAATTTTATGAAACTTAAATAATTTTAAACAATATTCCTTAAATTCTCCCCCAAAAATTGAAGAGTAGGAAATACTTTATAACTTATTCTATAAAGCCACCATTACCCTGATATCAAAGCCAAAAATACTACAAAAAGGAAACTGAAAACCAATATCCCTTATAAACATTAACACAAAAATCCTCAACAAAATACAAGCAAATTGAATTCAATAGCATATTAAAAGGATTATATTCTATAAGCAAGTGGGATTTATTCCTGGAATGTAAACATGGTTCAACATACAAAAATTAGCAAATGTGATACTTTGCTGCAAGAGAATGAAGGAAAAAAACAGCACAATCCTCTCAACCAATGCAGAAAAAGCATTTTGAAAAACTCAACACCCCTTTATGACAAAAATATTAAACAAAGTAGGAATAGAAAAAAACTACCTCACATTTTACTGATTTTTAAAACTTACCACATAGCCATGTGAGAGTTTGAATGTGTTTTCCCCCCAAAGCTCATGTCAAAATCTCATCCCCAAGTTGGCAATGTCAGGAGTTGTTTGGGTTATGGGGGTAGATCCCTCATGAACAGATTAATGCCCTGGGGAGGGGGATAGTGAGTGAGTTCTCACTCAGTTAGTTCCCACAAGAGCTGGGTGTTTAAAGGACCCTGGCACCTCCCCCTTATCTCTCTCTTGCTTCCTTTTGCCATGTGATCTGCTTTTGCCTGTGGGTTGGCCTGCCATTTTCACCATGAGTAGAAGGAGTCTGAGGCTTGCCCAGACTGTCCCAGAAGCATAAGCCAAATAAACCTCTGTTCTTTATAAATTACCCAGTCTCAGGTATTTCTGTTATAGCAACACCAAAATGGAGTATTACAGAAAATTGGTACCAAGGAGTTGGGTGTTGCTATACAGATACCTGAAAATGTGGAAGCAGCTTTGGAATAGGATAATGGGCAAACGTTGAAGGAGTTTGGAGGAATCAGAAGATAAAAAGATGAGGGAAAGTTTGGAACACTGCAGAGATTGGTTAAATGGTTGTGACCAGAATGCTGATAAAAATGTGGATAGTAAAGACCATGCTGATGATGAGGTCTCAGACAGAAATGAGGAATTTATTGGGAATTGGCAAAAGATCACCTTTGCTACACCATAGCAAGCAATTTGGTTGCATTGTGTCTATGCCCTAGGACTTTTTGGAAGATGGGACTTAAGAATGGTGAACCAGAATGTTTGACAGAAGAAATTTCCAAGCAGAAAATCATTCAGACAGCTACATGGCTACTTGTAACAGCCTATGCTCAGTTATGGCGGCAAAAGCATGATATAAAACCAAAATTTATAACTAAAAGGGAAGCAGAATATAAAGATTTGAAAAATCTGCAGCCTGGCCAGGTGGTAGAGAATGAGAGAGCACTTGCAGGAGAAAAATCCAATGGTGCAGCAGAGGAACTGGTTGCTTCACTATGAGGCCACCAGATGCTAACAGCCAAGACAATGGAGGAAAGGTCCCAAAGGCATTTCAAAAGTCTGGAAAGGTGCCCCACACATCACAGGCTCAGAGACCTAGGAGGACCAAGCTATTCTGGAGGACAGACCCAGGGCACAGCTGCCTCAGGAAACTGTTCCCTCATCCCAGCTGCTCTGGCTGGAGCAGCCCTCAATCAAGTGGCCCCAAGTGCGGTTTGTGCAGAAGATATGGAGAGCACGAACCAGAAAACTTGGTGGTGTCCATGCAGTGTTAAATTTGCAGGCTGGCAGAACATGAGAGCAGGGGAAGCGTGGCAGCCTCCACCCTGATTCCTCCCTATTGGAATGGGAATGTGTACCCAATATCTGTTCCACCACTGTATCTTGGAAGTAGAAGAATTTGGTTTTGATTTTTACAGGTTCACAGCTGGAAGGAGTTTTGCCTTTGGTCTCAGATGGGACATTTGGGTTTTTAAGTTGGTGCTGGAACAAGCTAAGAATTTTGGGACTGTTGGGATAGGATGACTGTATTTTGCACATGAGAGAAACATGAGTTTTGGGGGTCAGGGGTGGAATGATAGTTTGGATGTGTTGTCCCTCCAAAGCTCATGTCAAAATCTGATCCCCAACTTGGCAATGTTGAGAGTGGTTTGAGTTATAGGGGCAGATCCCTCATGAGTAGATTAATGCTGGGGGAATGGAGGGGCAATTAATGAGTGAGTTCTCACTCTATTAGTTCACCCAAGAGCTGGTCGTTTAAAAGAACCTGGCACCTCCTCTCTCTCTCTCTCTCTCTCTCTCTCTCTCTCTCTCTCTCTCTCTCTCTCTCTCTCTTTCTCTCTCTCTCTCTCTCTCTTTCTCTCTCTCTCTCTCTCTCTCTCTCTCTCTCCCTCTCTCCATGTGATTTGCTTGTACCTGTGCATTGAACTGCAGTTTTCTGCCATGAGTAGAAGCAGCCTGAGGCCCACACCAGATGCAGCTGTCCCAGAATCATAAGCCAAGTAAAACTCTTTTCTTTGTAAATTAACCAGTCTCAGGTATTCTGTCATAGCAAAACAAAAATGGACTAATACACAATGGTAATCAAAACAGTAAGGTATCAGCATAAACACAGATATACAGACCATTAGAATGAAAGAGAGTTCAGAAATAAACCCTTGCATATAAGGTCAAAGGATTTTCAATAACAGTGACAGAACTATTCAATAGGGAAAGAACACTCTGTTCTAAGTTGGTGTTGCAGATATGTAGGATAGAGAAGACTAGAGATCAAATGTGCATCATGAGAACTATAGTTAATAAAAGAAAGAAAGAAAGAAAGAAAGAAAGAAAAAAAGTTGAATACCCAGATATAGAGAATACAATATACCAGGGATGAGAAGTGTGGGAAGAGGAAATGAGGAGACTTAGGTCAAAGGATACGAAATTACAGACATGTAGGATGAACAAGTCTAGAGATACAATGTACAGTGCAGAACTATAATTCATAATATTGTACTATATTCAGGATTTTAGCTAAGAAAATAGATTTAGGGAGCCCTTGCTTCCCACCCTAAAATTGGGGTTTAACTTTGTGAGGTGATAGATATGTTAATATGCTGGGCTATGGTAGCCATTTCATTATATATAAGTATATCAGAACATCCTGTTGTACAGTGAGATGTTGAAGAAATAAGAAGCAGGACACTAGGTCAAGTTAAAAATGGACAGTCACTGGAGAAATGGAAAATAACCTCTCCATTCATGGGGAGGATGGAATTTTTTACATGGAAGAAATGCAAATAAGAAACCAAATTGAAATCAGAAAAATGTTAAATATTCATGTGATTAGAGACTGTGGTGTTGATGTATTGTGACAAAAGACGATATCCATCTGCACTGCAGAAATATAGTATTCATTTAAACATCCCCATCTTCTCTAATCAAGTTGCTCTCTTCTGGACTGTCTTGAAAACTCCTTAGTGCAACCGATAACTGTGATGTAACTATTTCTCTCTCAAAGACTTAACATGCCCCTCTAAGTTATCACATGCTTTGTTGAATCTGTTAATATTTTCAAATGTTCCACCATCAAGTAACAGCATTCTTGCTTCTACACCACACAAATATCTCTACCTTAATTTGAGCTATCTATGCTACAATCATAATACCCCTATGTTATAAACAATACTAGAATTGTTATAATTCAAGAGAAACTTTAATGCATACAAAAATTTAGCTGGGATCAAATTAGGAGCAAAAAGTAAATTTTAAATAAAGAATATTATATGACAGCAACCCCAACAGTGAGAGCCTTCCTAAAATCAAGCACTCTTTCAGAGGAGTGAATTTTTTCTCCATGTTTTGTCATTTTTCTAGAAGGATCTGGGTAAGTCCATGATAAAATTTCAGAGTATAATCCAAAGAATTGAGTTATACAAGGGTACTTCAAAACATAGTTTATACAAGGTACTTCAAAAATTTCATGAAAAAAATTCTTATATTTTAATTTTATTTGCCCACAAAATTTTGAAGTACCTTTGTGTATTCTGTCCTTTACAACATGAAGCTTCCACAATTATTTGAATCTGGTACTTTCTGCTGAGTCAGGAAGAACAACTAAGTTAATGACAAGCATGATGAGACCAAACAGTTCAATAAAGGAAAACGTTTGGGAGAGGGAACACTGTCAGGCTGTAGATATAAGCTATGGGTTTACATATGGGTAAGTAAGAGAGAACTCCAGAAGTCAACATGGAGAAGGACAGAAAAAACAACAGACCCAAACCATAGTGACACTAAGCAGGCAAGAGAGGCAGAGGCATGGCAGTGAACAGCATGTAGGCAAAGGGCCTTATAAACCTGTTTGCACATTGTGCTGTCTCTTCCTCTATATAACAATGACTCAGCATTAACTACTGTATGTGTACACATTGTCTCTTTTCCTGAAAAAACTCACTGTCATGACCCAAGATGTAATTACATTTAATTATCAAAAAAAATAATTTTTTTTTAAATTTAATTTTATTTTATCAATACACAATGTGGTTGATTATTGTGGCCCATTACCAAAACCTCCCTTCCCCTCCCTCTCCCCCCTCCCTCCCAACAACCTCAAAAAAAAGATAATTTTTTGTATTTTCTTCTAGGTCAATCCAAAGTATGAAGAAGGATTTTAAACCCCCATTCATCTTTTATCATCATATATCAACTTCTTGCTCCATAACTTCCTCATGGCATTTTTCACTTCTTCATTCCTCAGCATATAAATTAGAGGGTTGAGCAAAGGTGTTCCAAATGCATAAAACACAGCTATCATCTTATCCATGGGAAAGGTGGTTGCAGGGCATGTGTATATAAATATGCATGGACCAAAGAACAAGATGACCACGATGATGTGGGAGATGCAGGTGGACAGGACTTTCCTCCTCCCATCAGCACTGTGGTTCCTCAGGGAATGCAAGATGACAACATATGAGAACATCAGCATGACAAAACTCACTGTGCAAATGGCAACACTATTGGAAACCAGGAGTAGGTTGATCACATAAGTGTCTGAACAGGCAAGTTTCAACAAGGGCTGCAAGTCACAGAAATAGTGATCAATCTTGTTGGGACCACAAAAAGGCAAACTCAAGACAAGAAAAATCTGAGCTGAAGAATGCACACAGGATCCCATCCAAGCCACAGACACCAACATGCTACAGACTCGGCGGCTCATCATGGTCATGTAGTGCAGGGGTTTACAAATGGCCACATAGCGGTCAACAGCCATGAGGATAAGGATGAAGATCTCCTGGCAGCCAAAGAAATGGGATGAAAAGAGTTGGATCATGCACTCAGTGAAAGAGATTGTATTCTTTGAAAGGGCATCAACAATCATTCTAGGGGCTATGGAAGTAGACATACAGGTATCAGATAAGGATAAGTGGAAAAGGAAGAAGTACATGGGGCTCCCAAGTGCCCGACTGGTCTTGATGGTAACAGTAATCAGCAAGTTACCAAACAACATCCCCAAGTAGAAAAGAAAGAAAGTGGCAAACACTATTTTCCTTTTAACAGGATCCTGTGTCAACCCAAGCAGAATAAACTCAGTCACATTATTATTCAGGTGCATGATTTCATGAATGAGCAGAAGGGGCAAGTGTAAAAGGTTTATCTGCAAAAATAAAAGAATTCTTTTTTATGGCAGTGTAGTGTTCCATAGTGTATATACCAGTTTCCTTATCCAATCATCCATTGATGGACATTTAAGTTGGTTCCATATCTTGGCTATTATAAACAGAGCTGTGATAAACATGGGAGTGCCATAAAAAATAATGAAATACTCCCATTTGCAACAACATGGATGAACCTGGAGAAACTTATGTTGAGTGAGATAAGCAAAGCACAGAGGGACAAATACCACATGTGCTCACTCATATGTGGGAACTAAGAGAGAAAGGAAGGAAGGAAAGAAAGACCACAGTAGTGTGTTGGTCTTACAGAGGGAGGGAACATTCCTAGGACTACAAAGTGGAGTTGGGGGAGAAGGGGAGGAGGAGGGAGGTTGTGGGATAATTGGGTGGGGACACGAGGCACTAAAGTAATTTCTTTTTTTTTTTTTTTTTTTTTTGTCTTTTTCATGACCGGCACTCAGGCAGTGAGTGCACCTGCCATTCCTATATAGGATCCGAACCCGCGGCGGGAGTGTCGCCGCGCTCCCAGCGCTGCACTCTCCCAAGTGCCCCACGGGCTCGGCCCTAAAGTAATTTCTACTAATGCGTATGCCCCCAGTATCAATCTGGCCTTCACATCATGGGCACAAGGGGTAACAATTAGCTTTGTGTCTCATGAGTATTCTTAATAAATAAAATTAAATAAAGAAAGAAAAGAAAAGAATTAATTTATGGTGTGCTATGCTTTGTTATGAAATATTTTAAACAAAAATAAATATTCCTCATCAGGGACATTTGGTGTGTGGTTTCTTAATAAGCCACTTAAATACTTGTTCAATTTTAATGACCACTTCATAGGTTTATTATGAGTATCAAATAAGCTTATGAATGTGATACTTTCTTACAGCACTCATCAAATGCAAGCCCTTGTTAGTTTTGGCATGATTCTGATTAATTGTGCCAGTTCAATGATTGTCAAGTTAAGAGGTGTAGGTCCTTTTTAATATTCACTTCATTTGTTTATATTTAATAACTACAAAGAGCCAATATTTTACATGGTGTATCATTCAGCATTTAGGATGTATTTGACTGCCCTTGCAGTTTTGTGATATAAATGTAAAGTCACACAGCTCTGCCACCCCATAGAGAATGTCTTATGTAGACATATTTTATATATTAAATATCCACTACACATATTTATACCAATAGGTATTGTTTACAAATACACAATGTGCTCCACTTCTCTCCACAATTCCTCCCAGATATTCCAGCTTGGAAAGAGTAAAAGGAAAAGGAGACATTTAAGCCTCTAATACTCTGCTAATACCAATGAAGTGCCTTAGGAACAGAAGTACTTGATATACACTAATGAACAAAAATGAATGTTCTTTTATAGTTGGTGATATCTCAAATAGTCCCATAACTAATTTTCTTCTTGTAAGTTATTAAAAGCACCTCTTACAGCATTCAGAGTCCCTGAGGTTACATTTAAATGAAATAGGTTGTATCTTACCCAGTTGTTTATGTTTTTTCATGATTCAAATTTTTAGCTTAAGCATTTTGTAACTGGGCAGTTTGAAGGGATATCATCAGGCAGCTGGAACAGGAGCATATTATGGTTGTAATCCCAAGTGGAGTTTTTATTATCCAGGTATCTGAAAACTCCACATACCCAGAACAGAACAGAGATTTAGAAGATGGAGGAAGATGTGCTTTTTGAGAACAGGAATAGCAGATAGTAACCAATTTCTTGATTCAATTTGTTTTGTGTCATAGAAAAGTCAACAATTATTCAACTCTGAGTTGTCACTTCTGCCAAGAAAGATTTTTGGTTTTAATGTAGAAATAAAGAGTATCAATGGGCTTCACTTTCAAGAACAAATCCTTTTCTCTAGATCTTTCTTGACAAGATGACATTGGAAGGGATATATATGCAAATAAATATATATGTATAAACTAAAATGTAATTAAAAATATATATAATCTGATAGACATACTTAGACTATTGTTTTCCTCCCAATCCCACCCATACTTTCAAAACATTGTGCTGAAAGTTATGAGTTGGCCAAAGCACAGAATATAATAGACAAAAGTGACACAAAATTCCCCTTACATATTTCTTGCTCTCTCCTGGTAAATTTTCTTCTCTTCGACAGACTTGAAGTATGTCTTATCTTATTCCAAATAAAAAATACCCTTGGGAAATGTCAGAAGAAATTACATACTTTGGGTTTCCAAGAATTTTAAAAAATTATCTTTGGACTCTGTCCTTGGAAATGATCTTAAACAATAAAAGAATGGAGTTGATTTCTTAATCATCACAGTAAGCTCATTCTTTCCTTTATTCACTTACAAGAGTGATCCACGATGAAATATCTGTATTTGAAATGTGGTTTTGGAGGATTTGGGTGCATCATCACGAGAAGGTCCTTTTCACCAGCAATAGTCCATGATTTTGGACACTCCTTTGAGTGTATAGCTTTTGGTTTGCATATTGTCAATTCCATTAGACTGTTCATATCTAAAACAACTTTATTTATTTTATACATTTGGACATAGATTTTTAAGATGAACTAAGAATCAGAAATACTTAAGATTTAATTAACTTGGTAATAATTGTAGTTCTTCATCAAATATTTAATCAATAGTTTAATCGAGAGTGATTAATTTCCTTCCTGGAAATCCTTTCCATTTCTAGCTACTTCAACCTTCTTGACACATCAAAACCCAACTGTGGAGAAACTGCCTGTAATGTGCCTTCAACGATTGTTCTGTAATAAAAGGAAACTACCTCTGCTTCTTTCTAAGGGCTTTCCTTACATCGTTTCTTATACTATTACATATAATAGGTAAATGCAATTGTGTGTGTGCTTCTTGAAGCTTCCTTCCTGTAATAAGAATATTGGAAATCTATGTGTTCTCAGGATATTATTCTCCACTCTACCAGTCCCAATGTCCTGTATAATATAGGTTTATTGTTTTTAAATTGAACATTCTCTCCTACTTCGTAAAATGTAATAATATATACTTGATTGTTTTAGTGACATTCTGATTGCAAAACATATTGATCTCATTAATTTACTTGTGGATTTCTATTATGTATACTAGACTGAAAAATATGCTACTCATTTAAAATTAAAAAACTAAAAAAAAAAAAATCAGTGAGAAGCATTTTCAATAACTTAATGCATCAGCTCCACAACCAGGAGTAGATGTTGTACCCTGCACAGCACCACACTGCCATGAAAGGCACCAGAACTCTGGCTCCCATAAAATGATTATCTTAAGAATTTGCTCTTGTCGTTACAAGAATCCTTTACTTTTAAGGGATGCAAGGAGAGCCTTGACATTTTTCATATCCTCCTGATACTAATGCATGGTATTGTAGACACCTATGTGTATAACTCACTGTCCATTTTTTGTTGTTGTTGGGAGTGTTAACACCATTCATCAGGTTCTCAAAGGAATCAGACACAAAAATGAGTTACAATGGTGTGGAGACCAAATAGCACCAGTTCATACAGCACATCTTCTAATAACAATTGCACTTTCCTCAACTCTTCAGACAAGATTGGCCAACTTTGGAATGGCTGCATTGGGCAAAACAATAGCAAACAGACAGTATGTCAGTGTTGGGGTAAAGGCAAAGAGCTGAAAGGAAAGCAATCAGGAAAAGATCGAGGACAGATGAGGGTAGAACCCAGAGCATTAGGTGGTTCCTCCTGTGCTTCTGTGTTGGATTGCAGAAGCCACAGAAAGAATCACTGCTTCCCTCAGAGACTCTCTCTTAAACTACCCTACCCTCTCTAAGTCAGTTACACTAGACTTCTGTCTTTGGGAGAATCCCTTTACTCACTTTATTTCAGTGAAGAATTTACCAGTTTCTGTGGAAAGGAAAACAGATCGTCTTAAGCTGTTTTATTCTAGAAAAGCCCAAATTAAAGAGTGATGTCATCTACCCACCTTCAGTTCCTCACCTGGTGTAACTGGTCTCATGATTCTTGCTATGTGGTCAGGAGATGCTCTGGAAAACAACCTGGCCTGAGGACCAAAAGGTCATCATAAAACTCAACATCCGTTTTCTATTCTTCCTAAATCTGGTTGCCCCAAATGTGCATAAAATTAATATTAAATTATTCCTCTTTCTCAGTCTTACTAGAAGGAGAGCGGGAGCATTGCGGAGGGACAGGGGTTGATAAGATGACACATGGAAGGTCAGGGAGGGACAAATGCTGAGGAAAATGGAAGATTTTTACCCAAAATATTTTCAGCAGTGTTCCTACCACATATATGATATACTATCTATCGATATTTAGTTTTTATCTTCCCCATTTTCATATTTTCTCCAAACATTCTCTGAGGAGTCACCTTTCAACTTTTCAAACTAAATCTCATTTGTGCATGAATTGAAAATTACATTCTAATGACAGCATTTGAGAAACATGCATGTAGTAATAATTCTATGTTGTGATATACAATATTGTATTCAAATCTGTGACTGGGAAATGGAACAGTTGGTATTCTACAAGAGCCTTTTCAAGGTCACTATTCTCTAATTGTTTATTTTCTCTTATTATTTATCAGGCATAACCTTTTCTGTAATTGTTTATCAGGCATAACCTTTTCTGAGTTTCTGGTACACATAGCTCTTGGTGAGGATTTATCTTGCTCATCTACTTTACATAAAGAATAAAAATAATATTTGTGAACTCCTATTTACTCTGCCATATCAAGAACCTGTAATGAACTTAAGATGTGGAACGCATTCTTCTCTCCCTACACAAAAATGATGGCTTTTCACATGCCTGGTGCTCATAAAATATTTGCTGAGTTAAACAGATTGTTTTATTCCAAACCTTAAATTTCATTCCATTTATTTTCTGAATTAACAGTAAATCTTTAAAATCTTACAGTTATTTATTTTTTTCTATTCCTTTCTCAGTGATGTGAGAACAGTATAGTCAGGAGATATCAGGGATGTTTTTAAAAGTATATTAGGTCAATCTGTAATGATGACTTTCTGAGTTTGGAGAATAGAAATAATCTGTTACTTACCAGTCACAAGACTCTCTGATTTAGGGCCAAGACTTTTCATCCCTTTTTGAAAACAGCCTTCCCAGAAAAAAAAAAAAAAAAGTGCCTCTCTCTGCATTGCAGGGGGAATATGTTAACATGTAACGATGTAAGACATTTGCATCCTAGAGAGTATTATTCCTTAAAGTTTCCTTTCTTTTGCTAGTCAGAAACACCTCACATGTGGTAGTAAATTTAACTTTTGGTGTGTCTATTCAGTCTCTAAGAATACCTAGTTAACCCTGCTCATAATCAGTATCCAGATACAATCAAGGGTATGAAAGTGTTAGGAGCCTCAGACACACGAAAGGTGTCAGAGAAAAAGAGGGAAAATATAAATGAATGGTGGAGAGAGTGACAGAAAACAGAAAGAAGAAAAAATATTGTCATTGGTAAAAGAGTAAGTGGATCACCAAGAAACAACTCCTGTTTCCACACAGTGCCATAAATTGTCACTCTCGTCATTAGGAAACAAACTTTTCTAGCACCTGTAATACACTTCTAATATATTTACAAGTACAGTTCAGGTAAGGCTGTGTGGTGTCCTGAAACCAGAGGTTTGATTCTGTGAGCTACAAACAACCTCCACCAAAGAACCACAGATTTACAGCAATTGGTCTAAAGATTAACATGTATAATGAGTACTGAATCTCAGGTTTCAAATTTATTTCCATTTGTGTCACTAACCCATGTTAGTAAAAAGACATTTATTAAGCAATACGTTTTATTGAAAAATTTTACATCGCCTAATATTTATTGATTTTTTTATAAATCAGTAATCATTTTTTTTATATAATAGCCTCAGTGTTTATCACTTTCTAATAAGTTACATCTTTTAATTTGCATAACTATTCCACGTGGTAGGTATTAACACTATCTTTTCATAGAAGAGAAAACTAAAACTCACAGAAGGTAAGCAGCTTGCCCAGGTTCCATGCTTATTAATTTCAGTACTGAGTACTGAAGTCTGTACTAATGATTGTCTTATTCTGTGTTTTTTCCTCCATATGCACATTTTCTTAGCCTAGATTGGAAACCAGGGAGTACTAAAAAGTGATAAAGGTGAAAGACACTCCTAATGGCTAAGTAATGGTATCTCATGTTGAGGATTTTGAAATTAATAGTGAGGCAACTTGGACCAGTTGAAATTTAGGTAGCCATGGAATATAAAAAGGAATGTCTAGTACAGAGTTGAATTCTTTTAACTACAAATTTAAAGTCATTACTGCATAACTCAATATTAAAAATCATTATTTGTAAATGATAATTCAGTTGATGAGATTACATGAGGTCAGCCAAAGAAAACATACAGATTAGAGAAGTAAGCCAATAACAAAGTGAAGGGTTGTACCAACATTTAAAAGAAAACCTGAAGGATCTCAAGAAGTACTTTCAAAGAATCATGATAAAATCATGAAAGGGTAACGGTATGGACCCCAATGGAATAGACTTTCAGGAAGGAGTGCGTTAGTTTTCTGCATAAGATCACATGAGCCTTAGTGTCTGAAACTCACAAACATGCAAGTCCTGCTTAAAGGATCAATGACAAGAGAACTTTAAAAAGGAAAATTTTGCATAATGGTTAGAAACTGGAAAAGAATTCTTACTTTGTTCCTCAAACTCTTAGCAGTTCTGTAAATCATAAGCACTTACTGAGGGTAGAAATCATGACTATCTTGTTCTTCACTGTATCTACGATAGTAAGAATTTATAAACTACAATTTATAGTATGCAACTGATAATTAATCATTGACTAAGTGAATGAATGAAGAAAAATGAAACCTAATTGAAAAAGAAGTTAGTACCAGTTTGTAATTACCTTTTCTGGAAAACTGCAATGGCAAATGAGATAAGAACCTCTTCTAATTCTTCCTGAGCACAATTTGAAGGCAGCGAAGAGAAGAGAGGACAGGTCTCAGGACACAACAAATTCTTTTCAAGTAATTTCTTTCATACATGAAACTTACTAGCACAATCAACAGCACAGGGAGACATCAAATGAGACACTGAAAATGTTAGATTGTCCCCATAATAGAGTGTGCTATTTTTCATAATGTAGTACAGAATTTCGTATCAAAAAAGAGGATGCATTTGCCTTTGGTGGACATTTGCTGCACAACGTGGTGCTTCAAAAAGTTGGTGGAAATATAGAGTTGAAATATTATAGGAATGTTTTCACCAACTTTTCGAAGCATCCTCATATCTAAACACTTTTGCAAATACATCCTGCTCGCTTCATAAGGATGTTAATGATGAGATGTAAAAACTGTCTGATTAGACAGTGGGCTTGGTTGTTTGTGCCTGACAGAAGTCCATTTTCCTATTTGAATAAGTGAACTCTGAGTTTCCTTTGAGAAACCACAACTTGTCCATACTTAGTATATGAGGTCTAGGTCGTGTTGTCTCCTAGGGATGGAAATATGACTCCTGCTTGGTCCATCAGAAAACATTTTCCCAAAGCTAAATGATGTGGTCAGGGATCTAGTACAAATGAGATTCAAAGTCAATACATTTGTTTGGAAAATTGAGAAAAATATTTTTTTCTCCTAATATAGCTTTTGAGAGGACAGGCACAAAACTCCTTCCTATTATCCTACCATGAGTGGAGAGAGCCTGATCAAAAATGGAGACAACACAAAAGTGAGCAGAGTCAACACAGAAGCAGAAGAAACCAGTTCTATTTTAAAAATGCCCAATGTAGAATTCTCCCAATTCTAAACTACTTTACCAGAGCAGGAGCCAAGGTGAGTGGCATCCTGTGTGCCACTGGGGACCCAGACTCAAGCCCCAGAAAGCCCCGCCCTTCTCTCAAGCAGGAGCCAAGATTAGCAGTATCCTGCACACCTTCAGGAGCCCAGACTGAAGCCCTGGGAAGTCCCTCCCACCAGCCAAGCAGGAAGCAAAGTGTTCTACCACAGCCACTGCCACACTTACTGCCACCGCATCTACATCTCTAAACCACAAAAGCAGCCAGGGCCACCCTACAGGCAGCCTGCCGTACACCTGACTGCATTGATACAAGAAGAGTCACCAGTGGAACATGCAAATAGAAGGGAAGGCTTTATCCTCATAGCCAACTCCAGAGTAATAGAAAAGATGAGTACTTTACCACATGACCAAACATCAATGAAAAAATAATAGCACTACAAGTAAACAAGAAGATATGACACCTTCAAAGGAATACAGTAATTCTCAAGTACCAGACCCCATAGAGCAGGAAACCCTTCAAATGTCTGAAAAGGAATTCCAAGCAATGATGTTAAGAAAACTCAAAGAGATAAGAGAATAATCAATTAGAGAACACAATGAAACAAGAAAAAATATCCAGGATATGAAGGAGAAAGTTTACAAAGAGATTAATATCTTTAAAAAGAATGTATCAGATCTCCTACAATGGAAGGGTGCACTCAATGAAATTAAAAACACAACAGAGAGCTTGAGAAACATGCTAAAGCAAGCAAAAGGAAGAATTTCAGATCTTGAAGATGGTCTATTTGAAATACCCAGGCAGACAGAAAAAAGGAAAAAGTAATTTAAAAAATGAAGAAAATCTAAGAGAGCTAGCAGATAACCTCAATTGCACAAACATATATGAATCATGGGTATTCCAGAGGGGAAGAAAAAGGAAAAGGCATGGAAAACCTATTTAAGAAAATAATAACAGAAAACTTCCCAGTTATCAGGATAGATGCAGAGCTTCGGATCCAGGAAGCCAAAGATTCCAAAACAGATTCACTCCAAAGAATCCTCTCTGTATTAGTCCTTTTTGTGTTGCTATAACAGAATACCTGAGACTGGGTGATTTATAAAGAAAAAAATTTATTGCTTACAGTTTCTGAGGCTGAGAAGTCAAAAATCCATCTGGTGTTGGTGAGAGTGATTCAGAGGTTTCACTTTGCCTGATGGTGGAAGCAGAAAGAACAGAGAGAGAGAGAGACAGACAGACTCTCCTCTTCTTTTAAAGCCCTCAGAACCATGCCCCTGACCACCATTTTTAATCAATGCACTACTGCATGGTCCTACAATCTAATCACCTCTTCAAGGCTCAAGCTCCACCTGTTAATTACCATAAGAAGATTTCCCACCCTCTTATAATCACAGTGGGGGCTAAGTTTCGAATACATAAAACTTGGGGACACAATTCAAACTTAAGTGAGTTTAGTGGGGACATAATTCAATCCACTACATTCTCCGAGACACATTATAGACAAACTAGCAAAGTTCAAACACAAAGAGAGAATTCTAAAAGCAGCAAGAGAAAAGCATTAAGTCACCTATAAGGGAACTCCCATCAGACTAGCAGCAGACTTCTCAACTGAAAACCATGCAGGCCAGAAGAAAATGGGATAATGTATTTAAAATACTAAAAGAAAAAAAAAATTGCCAGCCTATAATTCTATACCCAGCAAGGCTATCTTTCAGAAATGAGGCGAAAACAGTGTATTTCTCAGACAAACAAAAATTGTGGAAGTTCACCACTACATGACCAGGCTTTCAAGAAATTCTCAAGGGAGGCCTGCATCTGGAATCCAAAAAATGATAATCACTATCAAGGATACACAAGAAGGAGCAAAACCTGCTGTTAAAACAAAAAAATGCAAATGAGTATGAGAAAGAAGCTAAATCATGCCACCTCAAATATACAACTAACATTGAAGACAAAAAATAAAAGGGGAAGAAAGGAACAAAAGATATTTAAAACATCTAAACAAAAAGCAATAAAATGACAGGAGTAAAGCAACACCTGTCAATAACAACCCTATATGTGAGTGGATTAACTACCCATTCAAAAGACAAAGACTGACTGATTGGATTAAAGAGCTAGACCCAATGATAAGCTGTCTTCAAGAAATTCATTTCACCTATAAAGAAACAGACTAAAAGTGAAGGGGTGGAAAAAGACATATGCATATGGAAACCTAAAATGACCAGGAGTAGCTATTCTTACGTTGGATAAAATAGATTTTAAACCAAAAACCAAAAAAAGAGACAAAGAAGGCCACTATATAAAAATAAAAGGACCTATACAGCTAGAAGACATGACAATCATAAATACATATGCACCCCAAACTGGAGAACACAGATATATGAAGCAAACACTCTTAGACCTAAAGAAAGAGATAGACCCTAATACAATACTAGTGGATGACCAGAACACTCCTTAGCATTGGACAGATCTTCCAGGTAACAAAGGAACAGGATTTGAACTACACCTTAGACCAACTGGACCTGCAGGATACCTACAGAACATTTCATCCAACGACTGCAGAACATACATTCTTCTCATAAGCACATGGAACATTCTACAGCATAAACCACATGTTAGGTCATATATCAGTCTCAGCAAATTTTAAAAACTTGACATTGTTTCAAGTATCTTTTCAGACCACAGTGGATTAAAAATGGAAATCAATAACAAATTAAACTCTGGAAACTATAAAAATTCATGGCAACTAAACAACAGGCTCCTGAATGACCTATGGGTCCAAGAAGAAATTAAACAGTACATCAAAAAATTTCTTGAAACTAACAAAAATAAAGATACATCATACCAAAACCTGTGGGATATTGCAAAAGCATGTCTAAGAAGGAAGTTTATTGTAATATATGCTTACATCAAAAGAATAGAAAGTCTTCAAATAAACGACCTAATGCTATACCTCAAAGAACTAGAAAAACAACAATCCAATCCTAAAAGTAGCAGATGGAAAGAAATAATTAACATCAGAGCAGAACTAAATGAAATATAGATCCAAAAAATGATATTAAAGATCAATGAAACAAAAAGTTGGTTTTGTGAAAAGATAAATAAAATAGATGAACCATTAGCTAGGTTAACCAAAAAAAGAGAAGAGAGGAGACTCAAATAACAAAAATCAGAAATAAAAAGGGAGACATTACAACCAGTACCACAGTGTATTATGACGTTTGTGTAGCTTATAACAGAATACACAGAACTGGGTGATTTATAAAGAAAATGAAATTTATTGCTTACAGTTTCTGAGGCTGGGAAGTCCAAAGTCCATCTGGTGATGGTCACAGTGACCCAGGGGTCTCACATTGCAAGAAGGTGGAAGCAAAGAGAGCAGAGAGAGAGAGAAACAGACTCTCCTCTTCTTTTAAAGCCCTCAGAACCACACCTCTGACCTCCATTTTTAATCCATTCCCTACATCATGGTTCTACAATCCAATCACTTCCTCAAGGCTCCATCTTTCAGTTACCATAATAAGATTTCCCACCCTCTTAACAGTCATAGTGGGGGCTAAGTTTCTAATACATAAAATTTGGGGGACACAATTCAAGATTCAGTGAGTTTTGGGGGGACATAATTCAATCCACTATACACAGGAATATGAAGAATCATTAAAGACTATTATAAATGACTGTATGCCAACAAATATGAAAACATGGAGGAAATGGATTAATTTCTGGACACATAAAAGCAACCCAATCAGAACAAAGAAGAAATAGCAAAACTGAACAGACCAGTAACAACCAATGACATTGAAGCAGTAATGAGCAATCTTCCAACAAAGAAAAGCCCAGAACTGGATGGCTTTAAGGCTCAATTCTATCAAACCTTTAAAGAAAATAGGAATTAATACCAATTCTCTTTAAACTATTCCAAAAAACTGAAACACAAGCCATTCTCCCAAACTCATTCTATGAGGCCAGCATCACCCTGATACCAAAACCATATAAAGGTACAACAAAAAAAGAAAAATACAGGCCAAAATCCTTGATGAAAATAGACACAAAAATTCTCAAAAAAGAATATCAGCAATATTAGCAATCAGAATACAGGAACACATCAAAAAAATTATACACCAGGATCAAGAGGGACTCATCCCAGAGATGCAAGGATGGTTCACCATATGCAAGCCAATCAATGTGTTACACTATATCAACAAAATCAATAACAAAAACCATAGAATTATCTCAATACATGCAGAAAAAGCTTTCAACAAAATTCAACATTTCTTCATGATAAAGATATTTAGCTAATCAGGTAAAGAAGGAAATTATCTCAATGCAATAAAAGCCATATACAACAAACCAATCACCAATACCTTCCTGAATGGGGAAAAGCTGAAAGCTTTTTTTCCCCCTTGAGAACAAGAACAATACAAGGATGCCCACTCTCACCACTCTCATGTAACATAGTATTGGAAGTACTAGCCAGAGCAATCAGGCAAGAGAAAGAAATAAAAGGCATCTAAATTGGAAAGGACAAAGTCTGTCTCTACTTGCAGATGACATGATTTTACATACAGAAAAACCTACCAAAAAACCATTAGAGCTGATTAACAATTTCAGTAGTGTTGTAGGATGCAAAATCAATACTTCCAAATCAGTAGCATTTTTATGCTTCAATAACAAACTAGCAGAAAAATAAACAAAGAAAGCAAGCCCATTTACAGTAGTCGCAAAAATACCTAGAAATCAATTTAACCAAGGAAGTGTAAGATCTCTACAAGAAGAACAACAAAACATTACTGAAAGTAATTAAGGTGGACAAAAAAAGTTGGAATGACAAACCGTGTTCTTAAAGTGGAAGAATTAACATCATGAAAATATCTATACTACCCGAAGCACTCTACAGATTCAATGCAATCCCCACTAAAATACCAATGACATTTCTTACAGAAATAGAAAACACAATCCTAACATTCATATGAAACAATAAAAGACACAGAATAGCCAAAGCAATCCTGAATTAAATAAATAAATAAATAAATAAAGCCAGAGGCATAACACTACCTGACTCCAAATTATATTACAAAGCTATTTTAACCAAAGCAGCACTGTAATGGCATAAAAACAGATATTTGGACCAGTGGAACAGGGTAGAAAACCCAGGAATCAACCCATGTACTTACAGCCAACTGATCTTTGACAAAGGCAACAAGAACATACATTGGGAAAAAGAAAGCCCCTTCAATAAATGGTGCTGGGAAAATTGGATATCTATACGCAGAAGAATGAAACTGGACCTCTACCTCTTGCCATATGCCAAAATCAACTCAAAATGGATTAAAGACTTAAATATAAGACCCAAAATCATAAAATTACTGAAAGAAAACATAGAAGAAACAGTCTGGAAAATAAGACTAGGCAAAGACTTTAGGAATACAACCCCAAAAGCACAAGCAACAAAAGAAAAAATAAACAAATGGGATATATCAAACCAAAAATCTTCTGCACAGCAAAACAAACAATCAACAGGGCAGAAAGACATCCTACAGAATGGGAGAAAATATTTGCAAACTATACATCCAATAAGGGATTCATATCCACAATATATAAGGAACTTAAAAAACTACACAGTAAAAAAACAAATAATAAAATTAAAAAATGGGCAAAGGAGATGAATAGACATTTTTCAAAGGAAGGCATACAAATGGCCAACAGGTTCATGAAAAAATGCTCAACATCCCTAATCACCAGGGATATGCAAGTTAAAATCAGACTAAGACATTATCTTACCCCAGTTAGATTGACCATTATTAAAAAGACTGAGAATAACAAATGCTGTCAAGGATGTGGTGAAAGGGGAACTCTTCTGCACTGTTGGTGGGACTGTAAATTAGTACAGCCATTACAGAAAACACTATGGAAGTTTCTCAAACAACTACAGATGGAACTACCATATGATCCAGCAATCCTACTACTGAGTATATATCCAAAGGAATGGAAATCAACATGTCAAAGTGATGCTTGCACTCCCATGTTGATTGCAGCTCTATTTACAATAGCTAAAATATGGAACAAACATAAATGTCCATCAATGAATGACTAGATTAAGAAAATTTGGTATATATTCACAATGGAATACTACTCAGCCATAAAAAAAGAATGAAATTCTGCCATTTGTAGCAACATGGATGAGTCTGGAGAAAATTATGTTAAGTGAAATAAACCAGACAAAGAAACCGAAATACCACATGTTCTCACTCATAACTGGCTGCTAGGAAGGAAGGGATGAAGGGAAGGAAGGAAGAAGGAAGGAATAAAGGAAAGAAAGAAGGCCACAGCAATACGTTGAACTTTCAGAGGGAGAGAACAAATGTAAGGATACTAGTGATGGGGGCAGAGGGAGAGAGGGGGTTCAGGAAACAATAGGTTGGGCAAAAGGCATAAAGAAATATCATGATTTCTGAGAATGAATACGCTAATAATAAATCTAAAAATTATTAAAAAATAAAGAAAACTGGTGAGTAAAGGAAAACTTATTTTCATGACTCTGGCATTCATCATTAGTTTTTATTATTGTCACCAGCTGTGGGGTGTGTTGGGCTGTGGGTCAGTAAGATGAGGAACAAACCAACTGTATCCTATGCAAACAGCTCAAAGGTGACAGGTAATGACTGAGTTTAAAAAATTGGGTCAGGCCTAAAATGAATGTCAAGGCAACTTCAGTAAACAAATTAATGACAAGAAGAAATCAACGCTATTATCCATTATCTCAAAAATGGTAGCGTATTACCTGAAAATGCCATTTCTTAATTGGAAATAATTTAAATAAACTTTTATGCCTAGGTGAACATTTTCTGATCAAAAAGGCAGCTTTCTGGGCTCACATATGACTCCTATATTAAAAATATTTTAGATCTTCAGGTTCATGAGAAGATTCATGTTAGCTTTCTTTCTTTTTTTTTTTTTTTATTTTGTCTGGGCAGTACAGGAATCTGAACACTTGACCCTGGTATTCTAACACCATGCTCTAACCAACTGAGCTTACTGTCCAGCCCTCATATTATCTTCAATTCCATTTTTCCACTAACTTTTTGAAGTACCCTTGTGGAATCTAATGATGGGATTTGACTCAGGTGCCTTCCCATCTGTAGGTTCTTGTTACTGTAAGACTGTGGCCATTCTGTAATTGAGGGACAGATCAAAGTAACAATGAGTAAATGGTTAATAGGTGACTTAGATTTCCGCTTGTGGAGCAGCATGGTGGTCTGGCCCCAGGGATGTTCTTGCCCCTGAGAACACCCTATTATTCAAGTAGGTGGATGAGAATTCACTGGATTAGGGATTAGCACCTCCATCACTGGAGAACCAGCCTCCAGGGATGCAACCGTAATGATGCAAGTCTGTGCTGGGTCACGGCTCCTCAAATGGGCACTCCAGGCTCTTGTGGTACAAGATGCTGAACAAATCCTTCACTTTCATCTAAAACTAGTGACCTGGAATTCAGAAAGAACCATAAAATGATTTGGTAAGGGCTCTTCTTGACTACCTCTTTAACAATTGTTTTTAATTAGAGAGAATGTAAATCCCTTGGTGATGCAGAAGGGTTTTCTCATTAGGTTCACAAACTCTTACGGCTTCTGCTTTAAACCTCTCTTTGAAAACAATAGAAATCCTAGTTCTGCAAATTTGACCAAAATTTAATAATTGGATGACTTTCCCCATGTATATCCTGGCCTTCTTGTCTTCACACAAACATCAAGTTGAAATAATTTCACCTTATTCTTGCACTCCTTGAAGAAGTTGCTTCATGTGAATGAATCTTTGGTGTGATAAGGCAATCTTAAGTTTTATCACAGACAACATTAGAATCTTTATACAGCTCTCCACTTTTGAGTAGAGTTCCTTTTTTTATATATATCTCTATGTGTCAAAACATAACTGCTAACTTAACTTGTAAGTGGATCTATTCACTGGAATGGATGCAGTGATGTTAACAGTGCTGTTGATGGTGGCAGTGGGGTGATCGTGGTGGGGATGCTGGTGGCTTAGTCATGTTGATAGCAATGGTAATTAATAATTGCCATTATTCTGAGTTTACTAGTTCTGCTTCTTATTTAAGAAAATGGGCCATCTCTGACAAGTTTTTGAAATACTGTTGTCGATGTAAATAATTTGGTAAAATGAGGGAAATGGACTTGCAAAATAGAGAGAAGCATTAATTATATTTGTCCCTGTCCTCACTAGAACAGCCGTCTAAAAATGATTCATCACTGATGCAGTGTAAGAAGAGTATCGGGATGGCAGCTGATGGTGTGCTTAAACTGGACTAGAGTTTCAAGGTACTGTTTACATCTTGGTTTCAGCTGAAGCGTGTCTGGGAATACAAAGGGTAAAAGATGACAGCCTGAAAATGGTATCATTGAGTCTGGTTGGCAGAGAAACAGCAACCAGACACTGGTAACAGATTTGCCTTCAAACCTGGAGGATGAGCAGGACCAGCATTACCCATGCCCACAGCTGATCGCAGTTTCCCTGTACACATCTTAGATTGTATTGGTGCCCACTGTGTCCTTACCAATCTTATAGGAACTTTGAGAATTGTGAGAGAAATAAAAACACATAAATATCTCCCTGAGGAAATAAGAGAAAGCTGCAATAAATATAAAACAGTGGCATACAGAAAAATGTTTTATGAGTAAGTGGAATGAATATTCCAGCTGGTGAAGGTGAAGGCAGACATGGGAGGAGGAGATTGGTTGACAAAGGGCATGGACAGTGTAGGAGACAAGCCTAGAGCTCAGAGACATGATGACGTGATCAGGACAAAAACCAAAGCAATGTGTGAACACAGCCTTCCCAAGCTTTATGAGCATTATTCCTTCAGCCTCACAGCAGTTCTGTGAGCTGCGAGGTGAAAGTATTGTGGGGCTGTAAGCACAGCAGTTAGTAACCTGTGCTTTGGAGTTATTCATAAGCCTGCAAAGAAACTGCGAGGAAGTTACATGATTTCTCTAAGACTCAGTTGCTGCTTTGGAAAATCCAGGTACTTACTTCATATCGCTGTTTGTGATGATTAAGTGAGGAAAAGCCCTTTGCCTATTGGGACTGAAGTGAAATAAATACAATGAAGAGCACAGAGAAATGAAGTCCAATGAGGGAGGGAGAGGGGATGTGACATGAGTTCAATGTCAGGTGGAAACTTAATTCTGTCCCGTATCAACAGAGAGTTGCTTTACATTCCAAGCCTTAAGGACAGACAGGGTATTAGAGTCTCAGATATTACCTAGACCAGTGGCTTTCGATGTTTTTTTTTTTTTTTTTTACATGAGATGAACCATCCCTTTAAGGAAATCAACTGGAGGCGTAAACAATGCAAACACAAACTGAGTGTTTGTGTTTTAAGAGGACAGAGTTAGTTCTGTTGCTACTTATCTAGTGAACCATTCTCATACTGCAAGATGAGGAAACTGAGGCTCAGAAATGCCAGCAACGTGCCCAAAGAACAGACTAAGTTGGTGGTTGAACCTGGAATAGAACCTACTTCTACTTTCCTAAGTACCTTGAGTGCTCATTATATTTCAGAGAGGCCATTGTAAGGAAGCTAAATTCTTAGGCTAAGAGGCAGACGACGAGATCAAGTCATGTACGGCACTTCCACCGTCTCCTGTGGCTGCTCTGCACTGGGGTGGGTGTGAGGTGGGTAACTGAATAGCAAGAAGGTGGGTGTGGGGTGGGTTACTGAATAGCAAGAAGGTGGGTGTGGGCTGGGTTACTGAATAGCAAGAAGGACCTCTTAGCATTCACAGAGTGGTATAACCTAAATTCAGTGTGAAGCTATGCTCTTTGCAAAATTCCTAAGATGTCACAGCACGCCTTTGCTTAAAAGTTTCCAGTAATTTAATGCACGTTTTCATTGCAGCTTTTCCTTTTGATGACAGTAGTATCTCCCCTGGAACACCACATAATCTGTTCCCTTCTATGGTGGTGGAACACACAAGGTAACAATTTGAGCTGTGTAATCAAAATGCCACCTCCACAACACACTAATTATACAATCTTCTGCAAGAGCTTTAACTTTCCAGGCTTCAGTTTCTCTTTATAACCTAAATAGTAAGGTATCTATCTCGTGTGGTATTGTGAGCTTTAATTGATCTTACTTGGCACAGTGCCCAGCAGCACAGTTAGTCAACCTAAAAGCTAATTGTTTATTTGTGATTCATGCTCAGGGATCCTTTGTTACATGTAGGGGACAGATGAAACTGAAATGAATAATTTCAGCTGATTCAGAGTGAAGTCAGTTATATTGTAGATATGAATTTTTGCTCTACCATCAAGGTTTGTAATTTTCATCACTGAAAAAAATACTACTCAGGAATTATGTAATCACTAGTTTTAGGCATATGTTGATCATTTAAAATTTGGAAGCAAAGCACAAAATTACAAAAGAATTATCACATTTCCTGAGAAGGGGCAAAGGAAAAATAACCCATTTCATCAGATGGTTTCTGAGATACAAAAGGATAATATTTGTGATGTACTTAGCACAGCTATTGTCGATGATAAGCCCAAGCACAATTTCTAGAGAAGCAATGTTGATGTTTGAGGGCACTGATTCTGAAGTCAGAAAATGTGGTTCACATTCCGGCTGCTCTACTCACTAGCTATACAGCGTTAGTCACGTTTTCCAAACTCTGTGAAAGGCAGTTTGAACTGTAACATAAAGCTAATCCATATTATTCCGGTGCCCGGAATGAGGCAGGTGCTTACAAAAAGTTAGTTATTAATAATAACAATCATAAAGGTAGGAGAAATAGGAAGAGGAATCTATTGTGCATGGAAGAACAACTTAGAGAGGAGAAAAGGCTTAAGGAAATGTTGCATTCATGAAGTTATCTGTCTTTTAAATTCTGTATTTAGCACATTCTTAAAAGTCAAAAGCTCAAATGGCAAAAAAATAAGTAAAAACCTACAAGTTCTCCGAGGTCCTGGAACCAACTAATCACTAATTATCAAGCATATGTTGCTATTTTAGGTTTACTAACTCTCACCTAGAACTCATATCAGCACCTGATAAATGGAAAATCAAAACAATGTGACAGAATTCATTCTTTTGGGTCTTACAGAGAGCCCCAAGCTGGGAAAAATATATTCTGCTGTGTTTCTAATTATGTACATGGTCACAGTGTTGGGAAATCTGCTCATCGTGGTAACCATGTTCACAAGTCAGAGTCTCAGATCCCCCATGTATTTTTTTCTCACCTTCCTGTCCATTTCGGATGCCATCTTCTCTTCGGTCATTGCCCCCAAGATGATTGCGGACTCCCTGTCTGAGAGCACTACCATCTCCCTTGAAGGCTGCATGACCCAGCTCTTTGTGGCACATTTCTTTGGTGGTGTGGGGATCCTACTTCTCATTGTGATGGCCTGTGACCGCTACGTGGCCATCTGTAAGCCCCTGCACTACAGGAGCATCATGAGTCCTCGGGTGTGCTGCCTGATGGTGGGAGGGTCTTGGCTGGGGGGCTCCGTGCACGCCACGATACAGCTTCTCTTCATGTACCAGATACCCTTCTGTGGCCCCAATGTCATTGATCACTTTATGTGTGACTTGTTTCCATTGTTGAAACTTGCCTGCATGGACACCCACATCCTGGGCCTCTTAGTCACCCTCAACAGTGGGGTGATGTGTATGGCCATCTTCCTCGTCCTCATCGCCTCCTACACGGTCATTCTCTGCTCTCTGAAGTCCTGCAGCTCTGAAGGGCGGCACAAAGCCCTCTCCACCTGTGGCTCCCACCTCACAGTGGTCGTGTTGTTCTTTGTACCGTGTATTTTCTTGTACATGAGGCCTGTGGTCACTTACCCCATAGACAAGGCAATGACTGTGTCTGAGTCAATCATCGCACCCATGTTAAATCCCTTGATCTACACACTGAGGAATGCAGAGGTGAAAAAAGCCATGAAGAAACTTTGGATGAAACAACAGACTTTGGTTGGCAAGTAACTGTCCTGCTGAGAAAATCAAGTGCCTCCCACAAGAGGAAGTCATTCTTTCAGAAATGTGTGAGAACCTAAAATATCCATTCCACACCAGCAGCCAGAGGGATCTTCTGAAATTATAAATCTGTTTTATGATTCAGATTATTTACAGTTTAGAGATTTATGGTACTCTCCTGCTTTAAACACTTCCAAAGTTTTCTGTTGCCTTGGAAACACCTTGCTTTGTCCTCACCTTACCTGATTGGTCTTGCTCCTGCCTCCACCTCTCCAAATGCATCTAGAGCCCCTGACCTTCTCCCTCACTCTGCATCACCATGCTGGGTTTTTCACCTGCCCTTAGAGCTATGCAAGCCTTTTATCTCCACAGTGCCTTGGCTTCTATCTGAACACAAGCCCTCATCCTCCACAGGTGGCTGTTTCTGTCCACCTTCTGGTCCTAGGTAAAGAGATTAAGTGTCGTTTCCTCAGAGATGCCTTCACCAATGACTCTATTTAAAATTTCTTCCACTCCTTTCATTTTTCTCTATCTCAACATCTTCTTTATTTTCTTAGTGACAATATTCAAAAGTATAACTTTTTGTGTAATTACCAGTTTACTTTCTTTACTTTTCATCCCCCTGTCTAGACTGGATGCTTTATTTAATTTTGGTACCTCTCTGGATTAAAATAATAGATATGTGGTAAATGATATAGAATATTTTCCAAATAACTAAATACAGATGGTTAGGAAAGAAAAGGAGACAACTAGTAATTAAAAAATAAAACACAAAAAAAAAGCCAGGTTGATCATTAGATCATAATTCATGAAAATGAAGGACTATGCTTATTTCTTGATTTCATTTTGGATAGTCAGAGAAGGATTCTATTAGCAGAAAATATTTCAGCTGATTTTTAATTCTGCTGAGGTTTCCTTAGGAAAAGTGATGAAATAGATTAATCAATAAGTTCAATAATAATGACAAGCACCAATAATTTATGAAAATAGTGAGAAGGAAACAGCCCTATGAGGGTTGGTGGATTGGCGATTCCAGAGAGAAAGAACTCCCATGAGGGAACTACCAGCATATGTTCAAGGAAATGGATGAAACATAATGATCCAAGTAGAGACTAGGAAAGATCAGAAATGTAGGCAAGGGTCACATCTTACAGTGCCAATACATCTAATTTCTAGCCTTTTTTGAAGCCCCAGTAAAAGTGACTGTCATTGTTACTCTTCAAAATTCTGCAAAGTTAAAAATTATTTCAGAAGACAGATTGACTCCAACTTTTGTTCTGCAGTGGAGTTGAGTACCATGGTGTGAAAAATTTTGTAGCTAGATTCTATTATTCTTTAATTTTCAACTATAGAGCAAAAATCACAATGTCTTCTTAAAATATTTCGAATTAAAGTACCCATCTTAACCTGACACTTCTTAATTTTTTTCCACTTACCATTGATACTGAAGAAAAATTCCATAATGGTGTGATTATTCGGATCTTTCTAAGAACCTCAGGATGATGTTTTCTTTTTAGAATCATATAATGTAAATGTTATGAAGGGCCTTAGATTGAGGTCTTCAAATTTATATTTGTGTATTATGTGAACATTAATAACCTGATAAAAGTCAATCAGAAACACAGTAATATTAACTTTAGTATTACGTTTCTTATTGCACAGTTGAGAGTTTTCCTGACTCTCAGTTTGGTGTCAAAAGATATTTTCAAAAGAAAAACGTATTTGTCTTACTCAATATGCTAAACATCTTTATGCATCAGTAAAAGCGGACTCGTTACCACTGAGCACTCTTAGGTTATATATCTCTGAACCCAAATCTGTCATTTATAAATGCCAGAGATGATGAGCTGAGGATTTATCAGTAAAATGACAATTCCGCTAGTGGGGTTGAGATCTAGCAGCGGCATATGTATATTAATAATATTCCAAGCTGAAGGCCTGGTGGCTATGTCATGTACAATAAGCAATTCTGAGGTGATGGTAAATTTTAACCATCATCTCTGTATGAAATTTATACATAGAGGCTAGACAGCTTTTGATTTAGGATCACCTGCTAGTTTGTTGACTTCTTTTCTGTACAGTGCTCTTTTTAACCAACCAATATACTGTTTCCTCCATCACTCATTTTCTGTGGAAATCTGCTGTATCCTCTGTGTGACTCCCAAACTGATTGATGACTTACCAGTGGGAAGAAAAAACATTTCTTACTGTAATTGCATATAACAGGTCTTTTTCTCACACTTCTTTGAAAGTTTTGAGGTCCCCAACCTTACAGTCAATGACTTTGATTGCTATGTTGCCACCTGCAAACCTCTACCCTACACGATCATCATGAACAGGACAAGATGCGATCTCCTAATCTTGGCTGCTTGGGCAGGTGGAGCTTTCCATTTCTTTTCCCAGTTTTCTATAATAATCTAGTTGCCCTTCTGTGGCTCCAACATCACTACTATTGTGATATTTTTCCTTTGCTGAAAGTTGCCTTTATTATTACCTGCATCATGGATGTCCTTGTGATTGCCAGCACTGGAATTGTTGCCTTAGGAATCTTTGTCCTCTTGTTTGAGTCTATGTCTTTATATAATTCACTCTAAGAAATCACTCAGCAGAGGGAGTGTGTAAAGCCCTCTCTACCTGTGGGTCTCATATTGTGATTGTCTTATTTTTTGGACCTTTACACTTTGCCTACCTTATAGCTCCTAGCACTTTCCTTGAGGACAAAATATTTGCTCTGTTTCACATCATTATTACTCCTATGTCCAATCTCCTAATCTCCCTGATTAAACTAAATCTTACATGTTGGCACTCTGAAATATATTATGTAATGAAAAAGTCTACAAAGAGTTTTGTTTAAAATGTGAAAAGAAAAGAAAAAGTGGTCATACCTGTCCTCTGGGAGCTGCAGAACCCACATCTCCCCCGTCCTTTAAAGTGTCATAGGCAGGGACAAAGGTTTAAAGGTATAGTGCAATTTATGTTTTCTTTTTGTGTTTATTACATCTTCTGTATTCAGAATGTGGAATGACAGAATGAGCAAATTAGTAGATCTTTTCCATTTCCTGTAAAACTTCATTAGGTGAGTGGCTCCCAGACTCTGAATTGGGAAGGTACTTAAATATAAGTTTATCTTCATATATAGACAAGAGAAACAAATTGAATTACTGTCCTAGTGGACAGGAAATAGGGCCAAATGATTTAAAAAATAAATTGCCTTTTAGCATAATTCTTTCTCTGTGTGCGTATATATATGTGTGTATGTGTGCATTTTCTATAAGTGAGAGAACAACAATGAAAACACGGGTATATAATATTAAAAAACATGTCTTGTCTTTTTTTCGTGACCGGCACTCAGCCAGTGAGTGCACCGGCCATTCCCAGATAGGATCCGAACCCGCGGCAGGAGCGTCGCTGCGCTCCCAGCGCCGCAAATTCACACACACACACACACACACACACACACACACACACACACAAAATGATGCGACAAGCAGACAGAAGGGACATTGTTGTGGGAGGAGGGAGAAGGGAGGGAGGTTTTGGTGATGGGGAGCAATAATCAGCCACAATGTATATTGACAAAATAAAATTTTTAAAAAAAACATGTCTTGTAAATGGAGAAAACATATTACTAGTTGATATTGTGAAGAGTAGATTTCTGAGACATAGTTCCCAAGGGAATCAGGGGAAATGTGGGAAAAAAAGACTTTATGTCATCAACAGGATGCAAATAAACAGTATCTCTATGAAAAAAATAAAAACCCCAAAGTCATAAAAAAGTATATAATAGTATAATATTAACATATTATCAAGGGAATTATTTGAAAAACACAAAGATTATTGACAACTCAAGCTGCAATAAAATTTTAAAAAATAATTTCAGCAGTAATACAGCATGAAGGGGAAGGAAAGTAAGAGAAATGATATGGAAGGCAAATTATAGTAGATTTATGTTGGAAAGGATTATATAAATTATGACTTGGACAAGTTACTAATAAAGATATGGATACCTTGCTGGGTTAGACCACTTCTCTAATACCGAGAATTAGAAGACAAGGTAGCAATGTCTACAGGTTTCCAGAGAAAAGATTGAGAATGATAAACATTATTCCCAGTCCTATTGTTTTTCCTGAGTGTAGAAAAGAAAACACCACCTTCATATTTGTTTGATTTCATAATATATACCACCCACATGTTCCTTTAGACCTACAATTCTAAAAAACTTTCTTAACAAAAGAAATTTCATAACACCATAAATGATGAATCAATATAAAATCTTACGGGAGAGTCAGAACATAAATGATTGGCATGTTTTGAATCCATCATCAAAGGCCACATCTAAAAACACTGAGTAAAAGGAAAATGAGCAACAAACGACTAGTCATTAAACCTTAACTTGAATGCCAGTCTACTTTAATTTAATGCATGACTCTAGTGAAATCAATACACTTCTCTGCATTTCATATTTTTCATTTGCAATAAAAAACTGAGAAGAAACTTACCAATATCATTTAAATGGAAAATGATAAGTGAAGATTGCATGTCAAAGAAAATTGATCAGTGGTTAAGAAAAATGGAATTATTACTCCTTAACACTTAAAAAAATTAATACCCAGAGTTACACTACTATTTCCATATATTTTTTCTGGATACTGCTTTTTACTAATGATGCTGTCTTCTTCAACATTTTCTTGAAAAAGGAATCCACAGAGAGGATGACATGTTATTTAGGGAAAAGAATTTTGAACAGATTCTCCTAAACTATTAAAATTCAGTTTCGACTATGTAAGAGGCAGCTGAGCAGAAGCGTGTTTAGTTGTCCTTCAGAGTTGCTCAGATTCTATCACACTTTACTAATCTGAAACATTTTTCATGAGTAAACCCAGCTAGGCCTTTTTACTAATCCATCACAGTGCACTGTGCACAGAGCAGCTCTTCTCCCTTCAGTATCTTTTCTCCTTGATGTGCTGGATGAGTTAATGTTCGCTCATTCCTCTTTTTTGAGTCATAGCCTCAAATTCTACTCTAGCTATTAAAACTTTTCTAATAAAGCCAGCCCCAAAGAAGCCTTTAAGTCCTACTTTGACTGATGGCATCAGTAAGAAAAATGAATTTATTTTATAATTATATTTCTCATTGATGCCAATGTACTGTACAGAAATCTTATTGCAATTGTGCATCATATCAAAAGATAGTGATTTTCTTGGATAATATATTTTCCACTAAGAATTTATTCCACAAGTTAAAATACTGTAGCATTAATTAAAAATTCAGGAATACAAATTATTTTATGTTATGAGATTGTAAAGTGCGTAAAATATCTAGGTATGTAAAAATACAAACATCAAAGGTCATTAAAATATTCTAAAATGTGTAATGTAATTATCATTAGAAAGAAAAGAACAATTTATTTCCCTTTTTTGCATTTTTCAAGAAAAGTGATGCCATGATGACTGAAAAAGTATATACAGTAAAATACATACATAGTGTTAACCAATTTATAATACACAGTAAAATGCATAAACAGTTTGAACCAACTTTGTTTTATAAATGCACAAATTTTCCTCTTCTAGATCTGCATCCAAAGTTAGAGCTGACTTCCAACGTGAAAAGAAAGACATAAGGAAATGATAATAAAGACTTGGAGAAAAACTAAAACATGTTCGACTGCAACTATTTTTCCATATCCTTTTGATAGAAGCTTTCTAAATCCATTCTTTTTTCTGTAATTGTACGTAACCAATACTTGGAAGCAAACTAAAGTCCATTCTAATTATTTCCAAAAGTATAATAAATGCAGTTTTTGAGGAATTATCTATCCTCTCCTCAGTCATTTTTAGAGATTATGGGAAGGATACATCCTTCAAACAAACAAAAAAAGCCCCTCAAATCTGTTTTTATTGCAAAACTCTTTGTGTAATGTACAGCAAATTCAGTCATTGGGGCCCAGGAGGATGTGTAATGATTGAGATACCTAAATCACAGGCAAAGTTAATTGTGGCTGTGTGCTATTTATAATCCACATTTTCTCCTAAGCTGCATGTCTGCTAACCTGGATATAAAGGAAATATACCTGGGGAGCTTATCAATTCGGGAAGGTAAATCAAACAACATAGAAGGAAATGTCGATGATTTACTTTAAGTACTTATTTAATTATTGTGAGTCTGGACATCTCTAGAAATAATTTTAGTGATGCAAATAAAGATTGCAATTTGACTCATTTGGATATTCAAATTATTCCACTTGCCTCAAACTGTTGCATATGACCCCCCATTGCATAAACACTGGATGAGTGACAGGTGTCATTTAAAATGATATAACGTTTTTTTCTATGATTTGCTAATGCTGAGGAAAATGTGAACTCAAGAAACAGAAAGAAAATAATCTGAACAGTATTCGAATGATCAGAATTTCAATGAGGAGAGGGAGAAAACACTGGAGAGGAAAAAACAGGAATGAATTCACAGTTGAAGCAGAAAAACATATGGTGAATTATTCCTCCCTTCCCATTGCCTTGCCTGAATGTGTGACATCTGTTGAATACATTTTTGCTTCCACCACATAGGAAGCAGATTGACTGTCAGTAAAGTTAAATACAGGTATCCTCTCTGAATCTGATAGACTAATTTGTTTTGAGGTTAGGATGGCAATAAATTCAAGGAGTTTCCCATTGAAGTTGTGATGTGAAGTTCTAAAGGGACAGTAGAAAGTAAGAGGAAAATGAGGCTTAGCTGGGTAGCAAATTTCAGATAAGAAGAAAACATTATAAGTACTTTTGCTAGGATGTCAACAAAGTATTGAATAAGAATATAGTGATTCACAGGTTACCGAGAAAATGAGGAATCCAAAATCAACAGGGCAAATAAGATCCCAGCATTTACCACTACCATGATCATTGTTTTCTACCCAACCAAAAAAAAAAAAAAAAAGATGGCCCAAGAATTAACTTAACCAGAGACCCTGTGCAGGTCACTAAAAAAATCAAACATAAGCATCTCAAAGCTTGAGCCTGTGTTTACATCTCTGTTTACCTTGTTTCTTGCCCTTGTTGATTAATGATTGTTATCGTAATGATTTTAATTATTGAATAATATATTTATATACTGTTTTAAATCAGTGAAGTTATTTCTTTTAGTCATTTGAAAAATATTTACTGATTGTTGTTTAAATGAATGGTAGCCTGTATTTGACAAGAGATACACAAAAATAAAAGGTTTGTAATTAATGAGTTATTGAGCCCCTAAGATGCACTGGGTGACTCTTTCATGAACTTCATCTGGTTAATTCTCTCAAGTTAGCTGGAAATAGATGTAGTCCTTTGCAATGTACTCATCAGCAATACAGTGATCTAAAATAAAGCATTATGTGCCCCAAATTACACAGATCAGGGAGGGGTGGCTAGAATTCAAAATTAAATTTGTGTAAGCACTTAATATTTCAAGGCAGAGCATAAGACAGTCCTGTCTTTAAGAGATTTAGGATCATGCTAATTAAGTATGTACAGAGTTTACTTTGACATAGATTAAAAACTTAAATGTTTGAGTCTTTGAGATCCACTGTTTTAAGAAATTATAGTATCAAATATCTATTCCTTGCATGTTGAACTGTCAGCAGATAAAATTTTGTTAAGTGTGTTGCTAAGTGAGGCATATGTTGTTTTAGATCATGACTCTACTACTTAATAGGTCTATGGCCTTGAGCTAATTATTTAATTTCTCTATGACTAAGTTTCCACTGTCATAAAATGCATTTACTAATATTTAGTTCTTAGAGTTATTATGAGAATTTTAAAAGCTAATGCCTTAAGGCTTTTAGAAGAATGTTAGGCACATGGAATGCAAGAATTGTAAGGTAATATGAGAATTATTCAGCCTACTGATGGTCAGTGTAGTTAAATAGCACACTGAGACCATATGTTGACTCAAGCAAACCCAGAATATAAACCCGTGTGGTTTCATTTTTTTATGTTTATAAATTGTACAAAAATGTACTTTTTGTAATGGTAGAGAGTCAAAGTTTAGGCAAAATCTTAACTTACAAGTGTCTGTATCTTACAAACCATCAAGATCAGATGCATCATTTTACATATGAGGAACCTAGGACAGTGCATACAAGTTCTTAAATTGAGTGAACAGTGACACAGGAGAACAAATCATGATCGCTTCTTTTCTGGCCTATTCCTTCTTCTTACAGAGGGGTTTTGTGGTTGTAATAGCATCACTCTGAGAGCATGAGGAGACGCAGTGCTTTTCACTCAGGTACAGGAGCTATACCTTTCTCTCTCTTCATAAATGGGCTGTATTTGTGGGAGAGAGGAAAAGGTCAAGTATGCAGTTTTTGTTTTAACCTACATTTTGTAGACTTGGAGAATTTGGCTTACTTTCTTATCCCTTTGTATCACCTACAAATCAGAATTAGAATGGCTTAAATGTCTTAAGGTCAGTAACTTTGGAGGTTACCTGATTTGTAGAAAAAAAACATGTAATTATTATTAAAAGTACGAGTTTCCACATTAAATTTATTTTGTTTGGTTCTACATCTTTTATGTATGATCTCCAGGCTCTGGACTCAAAAAAAATCTAGTCTTAAGTTCTACATACAAGTTTGGAGGTCTGTGTATGGAAACTTCAGTTAATTTTTACGTTTCTAAAATATTATTAGTCTTGGTTATGCATAAACTGAACTTAGGACCGTATCCATTTGCATACATCTTGTTCTTTTCAAAGTTCCCCTCATCTATCGTCATTTTGAAACTTAGAACTTTCTGATTTATATGGTGAGAAATTATTTCTTAAATTTTAGAGCATTGAAGGAAATGAAATGATGAATTTACACTTAACATTAATGACTGATTCAAGAATAGAAACCAGACATCTTCCTGAACTCTAAAATTAGTTAGCTGGAAGTACAGGTGTCAGTTTATACATGGTGAATCCCAAGTGCATGAGGAAACTGAAATGAAAAGAGAGGATTGCCAGGCAGTGAAATAAAGCCTTATCTGTGACCATGAGAACAGAGACAACTGGAGGTTCAAACACACATTTAGGAACATTGTTTGGTTTTCAGTTTGGACCATATTTTATTAGTAGAAAAATTCATTTTATATCAATAAATGAAGACAGAATGTTTTACCCTGCCTGACTATTTTAGCCACATTTGTTTTTGGAGATGCTACATTTCATGTATAAACCATAAAATTTTTGTTTAGTTTTGGGGGAAAAACAATTAAGATGGATTTTTAGTTCCATTACGTGATTAAAATAATCATCTCGGTTACAACTATTCATATGAAGAAATTAAGAGTTGTTCAAACCTGTATTTCAAATATTGTCTTGCAATGAAAATAGACTTTTTATTTATAGGTGAGGAAATATTTACATTGTATGATTGGAGGCATGCTAAGAACAATTACTTTTGATGGCTTGTCTGTAAGTTAATTCTAAATCTCAAAATTGCAGCATAGAAAAAAATTCATTTGTTCTGAGGCTTCACATTCGTTAAAGTTTTGGGATTTTTTTAATATGGAGGGTGACATAGTTAACTGAATCTGCAAAAGGGGAAAATAAACAGGTAATTTACAAATGAGTTGATGAGAAAAGTGTGATGTGCTTAACATGTGTGATGTGTCTCCTGCAAGGAGGCAGTGGAAGACACATCACACATTTTAAGCAAAGGTAATAATATTAATAATATTAATGGTATTTAGAGTCAAATTTATAAACAAATAAATTTATATGTAAAGACAATTGGATACTTTGGTTCAAAATTCTGTTATTTTAGTAAAAGCTTTGAGAATCAAACTAAATTACCAGAAGTTCTGGTCATCCCCAAGTACATTGCCTTGATTTTCACGTATCAAATCCTGTTGGTTTAATATGTGCTAATGATGAAGATATTCTAACCACTTTATTCTATATTTGGTTTTTAATTAAAATACCTCCAGTGTAGAATTAGAGATTTGACTAGTAGATCTCAACATTTTCTTCTTGCTTAAATGATACTATGATTCTAAAATATCATCTTCATGGAAGCCAAATTTACTGGATTGTAATACTGACAACTTTTAGAGAATCAATTTGGTAGCATTAGCATTTAAATAACAAATTTGGACATTAATAATCTCTAGTTAATAAACATTGTCCATTTATGGATTTATTTGTGTTACACAACAATTTTGAGACAATGTCCAAGCTAGTTTCACCATTTCACAAGTGAGAAAACTGTAATTCAAGATATGAAGCAATTGGTACCGAAATTCACATACCATAACATAATTAACTAATAGAACTCAGGTGCCAGCTATCTGTCTTCATATAAACCTTTTCTCATAAACTTCCCAATAACCTTTTATCTGAATTATACAGTGTCAGGATTATTAATGGGTTTTGGCAAGAGGCATACGTGGAACAAAATAAAAAATAGAAATGCAGACTTCGATTCAGAAAACAGAAAAAATTGACTTGCAAAATATATACTGAATCAAAAGCAAAACCATCTGGGTAAAACTGCTTCTGCTCCTCTTTTTAAGTTTTAACTACTGCTTTATTCTATGAATCATTTAAGTACACAATTATAATTGAAGTGTCTACAGGGACAGATATGCTTGTTTTAAAGTATCAGCATTTTAAATCACAAATAAGGAAAAGGCAAACAAGCAATGAAAAATGACTCAAACCAATTACATGGATCTTTTGCTGACAGTTATCTCACACTTTGCATTCCAGGTATGTACACATGAGGGTACTTCAAAAAGTTCATGGAAAAATGGGATTCAAACATAGTATGTATCTTTCCATGAAATTTTGAAGACCCCACGTTTGTATATATGTATATTGATTTTTAATTTTGTTTTTTACTTCTAAAAGAATTTTGAGGTAGATTATATTCCACTAGTAATCACTGTTACATTTTACATTTGTAGAAAAAGTATGACCTATGGTTTCACCTTTAAAAATTTTGAGTTTCTGAGAATCTAGAGCCATTTCATTTGTAAGCTGTAGATTAGAAATGTTTGGCAACTAAAAATAATTTTTAAAACTTTAAAAAATTGATTGAGTGCATTCATTTTTATGAATGTCAAGATTGAACATAAAGCATTGAAATAATGATTTATGGAAATCATCATGAGACTAATAAAAACAAAACACTTTCATTAAAAAACAGATTTTCACTTTCTGAAACTCTGGTATCATATCCATTGAACATAGTTTCTTGATATTACTGTTATCTTTCATATTCTCCATGGCATTTCTGACACTGACTTATGAATTATATCTGTTCAGTTGGCTGTTCTATATTTTTACTGCCCTGGACTGTGGAAAATAGAAATATTGTCACTGTGTTTATTATCCCAGAAAACCAGAACATCGAAGTCTTTGCTTGGTCTCATTTTTATTTTGCTACATTGCTATTTGGATGGAAAATGTGCTCATAATGATTTCTATCACATGTGCTCAACTACTTGACCAACCCATGTATTTCATCCTCCATTACCTCTCACTCTCTGATCTTTGCTACACATCCATAGTGACCCCCAAACTAATGACTGATTTACTGGCAGAAAGGAACACCATTTCCTATAATAACTGCATGATAAAGCCCTTTTCCACTCATTTCTTTGGAGACATCGAGATCTTCATTCTCACAGGGATGGCCTATGACCACTACATGGCCATCTGTAAGCCCCTGCACTACACCGTCTTAATGAGCAGGCAGAGGTGTAACACAATCATCATGGCTTGCTGCACTAGGGGATTTATACACTCTGCCAGTCAGTTTCTTTTCACCATCTTCTTACCATTCTGTGGCCCCAATGAGATAGACCACTACTTCTGTGACGTTTCCTTTGCTGAAATTAGCCTGTTCTAATACAGATATAATAGGTCTCTTAGTCATTGCTAATTCAGGCCTAATTGCTTTGGTGACTTTTGTGGTCTTGATGTTGTCTTACTTTTTTATATTGTATACTATCAGAGCATACTCCGCAGAGAGCCACAGCAAAGCTCTTTCCACTTGCAGTTCTCATGTAGCAGTGGTGGTCCTGTTCTTTGCACCTGCATTTTTCATTTACATTAGACCAGCCGCACGTTCCCAGAAGATAAAGTGTTTGCTCTTTTCTACACCATCATTGTCCCCATGTTCAACCCCTGATCTACACGCTGAGAAACTTGGACATGAGGAATGCCCTCAGGAAAGGTTGGTGCCGTCAAATACTCCTGAAAGGAAAGTAATTTTTCTGAATTATTTCTGCTTTCATGCCATGGTCCCATGAGAGCACACCGTGAGTAAGATCCATTCTCAACATCTTCCTGTCCTTAGTGTGTGGAGAGATAAGTGGGCAAACAGGATGCCTGTCCCTTTTGTTTTATTTATCTACCCTGACACCAGATCAACAAATTGAGCTTTATTCTTATTTATACTCTCCTCCATCTTACTTAATCATTAAGATTGTGCTCATATGACGTGAAATAAGCAATTCCTTAAAAATGAAGAATTATATGGCATTATAATGAAAAAATAAAATAGGTTATGTATTTTCCATGCCTTAAAATGCTAAGAAACTGAATAAAATATTACCTTCAAATTTTAAAACTTTTACTGAAGTATAAATATGTAAAATTGCACGTATCACCAGAGTGCAGCTCTTGAGTTTTTGCAAACTGAGCACTATTGTATAATCAGCAACAAGATTAAGAAGCAGAAGTTACCCATACACCAGAAGTCCTTCTGATTCCTCTTTTTAATTAATATTTCACAAAGGTAACTGCAATCTCCATCTCTAAAATCAAATAGTTTTTTCCTGTTCTTGTACTTTGTAGAATAAGAATGATACAGATTGTACTCTTTACTGTCTGTCCCTTCATTATTTTATTTGTGGAGGTCATTCCTCGGGCTTGTGAATTTTCTGACTGTTTTCATTGCTACATGGTATCACATTGTACAAATGTATAATGATGAACTTATCCATTCTCTCGTTTCTACCCAAGACATTTGGGTAGTTTCCCATTCAGTACAGCACTGCTTTGTGTACTTTAGAATTTAAGTCTTCTGGTGAATATATGTCTTCTATTGTTTCTTCATTATACTTTATATTACAATTAAGACAAAATGCTAAGACAGTCATTGTACATTTGTGTTAATAATCTTTCCTAATATATATATGTATATATACATATGTTACTGACATAAAAGTATATTAAATAAAAAAACTTATTTATAGAAAAACGCTAGGGTGAATGGTATAAAAAGCTTAGAAATATTTGAAATTTCTGGCACTTCTAAGATCCATCCAGTGGGGTATGGGATATGCTGATTAATAAGAACCTGCTTGTCAACCACAGGTAAAAAGAAGACAGTTCTTATGTCAGTAGTTTACACGATATAGCTCTGAAAATCTCCCAGCAATGCAACATTAGGTTAATTTAGCAAGATTAACACATATGCAATCACCACTGGGAAATTTTACCAATTAGAATCTTCACTGTACCATATGGAGTTGTTTGGAATATTAAGTCCTGCATTTAGCATCTAAGAAGAAAAGCATGTATTCCAGTAGGCTCCTAGTAAGAGCAGTGATGCCAAATTAGGAAGACATTCTATGAGTTCATGCTAACACTGGATTGCCACACACATACTCAAACACAAGCAAATACAGACCCATAGTATAGAAGATAAGATCTTTCCAGAGGATTCTATTTCTGGCACAACTGAAATAAATTGCATATATAAAAACAAAACATGAAGGAGGAAATCTTCAATTTCTGTCCAAAAGCATATAATGACCCAATAAAAAAATAATGAGTATAGGAGAAAATTAGGTTGAAAACATGTATTTCACAGTTAGCATATTAATAGTTATAATAATAGTTATTATTAATAATAGTTATTACTATAATAATATATAATGGTTATTTTTATGATAGTTAGCATAATATCATTTATTATAGTTCTCATACAAAAAATATAAATGAATACATTTATAATAATAGAAAATAATTTCAAAAGCATGATGTGGTAACTTGAGTCTTAAAGTTTTCCAGGCTGTTAGAAAACAAACAAAAGAATTTTAAGAAATGAAAAAAAAGAGCATTTTCTTAGAAAATTAATGGATAAAACATAGTAGCTACATCGTAAGTAATAATCAGTGAACTAAATTTTAGATATTAACAATTACTCAAAACAAAGAATAGAGAGACAAAGAAATGGGGGGGAAATTAGAGACATTAAGAGACATTGGAAATGGAGAAAAAGGGAGCAACACATGTCTATCAGACTCCTGGGTTTGGGAAATAGTGAGAAAATATATTTAAAAAGATAATAACTGAGCATTTCCTGAACTGATTGGAAAATACTTAGAAAAAAATTACAACAAAGAAAAAGAGTAACTGTTAGAAAGTGCCATAGAGAATATTACCTCTATTTAATAATAATTTAAAACACAAAAAAGTGGAAGCCAGAAGAAAATGGAATTACATCTTGAAAGTACTAAATAAAAAATATCATCCTTAATTCTTATTTTTTTTAGGGGAAGAGTGAAGCAGGAAGTTTTCCATATGATAAAACAAAATCAACAATGATAAAAATGGCAAGAATCTACTCCACACACACCCTCAGTAAAATAAGTTGTAAAGAATATTTTTTATAAAAAGGGAAGATGTTCCAACAAGGAAGATATAAAATTCAAGAAAGAACGGAGAATGGAGAAAATAGACTTACGTGTAAACCTAGATGTTGTGTTAAAATAACAAACATATCTAATATATAAGATAAACACAGAAGAGAGAACAAAGATCTAGACCAAAATATCAGATAAGTTGGAAAAGAAATATTGCTCAGAAGGACAGTAAATATATTAATCAAATTCAGGCTCGTTAAGATTAATTAACAGACATGATATCTTGAGTAATTACTAGAATAATAGAAAAGATGCATAGAGGATAAATAAAAATGTGATTAAAGAAAAAACTAAAGCCAATTCAACTGAAAGGCAAGAAAAGAGGGAGGGAATGGACACATTGTGGGAAAAAAAGCAAAAACAAAACAAAACAAATCATGGAAGTCAGTTTAAGTGCATGAATAAAGCAAAATCATCACAACTGGCTAAATTCTTTAGTGGAAAACCAAAGACTATCATAATGGTTTAAGATATAGTAAGGTACTTTTTACAAAAATGCACCTAAACCATAGAACACAAAAACATTGAAACTGAAAGCATAGAAAGATAGAGAAGGCAAATACATTAGCATCTGAAGGGGTGTTGCATGCATACATGGAACAAAATGAGCATTAAGGCAAAAGAGATTATCAACTTTTAAGGTCATAAAATATTGATAGAGTTTGCAGTATAGAAACATTTACAAATTCTAAATATGTATGGATGTAGAAGGGTATAGAAGATTATATCCAAAACAATAAATAGCACTAATGAACATATATAGAACACTACACTTGACATATGGGTTATAAAGCAATTTATCATATTTTATGACACAAATGAATTCTCAACCAGTGTCAAGAATCCACAGTATACAGAGCATCTTACCTAATGACAATTCAATAAAGGAGCAATCAATAAGAAAAATATAACTTTTAATATAAAATATATGGTAATTTAAAAATAAATTCCTGTAAAATTAATCAGTCAAGAAATAAGCAATAATCAAAAACAGAATATTTAGAAATAAAAGTTAATGAAAGTATTATTAATCAAAAAGGTAGGCAATGCCTAAGGGAAATTTATAGCTTGAAGTTCTCGATGTTCTAATGGAGAAAAACACATTATCATCTCAATAGATGCTTTATTACAATTTAATTGCAAGCTTAATCTAAAAAATATTAACTATAAAATTTTACAGCAAACACCGTATGGAAGACTAAAATACTAAAACTTGGTCCATTAAAATCAGGAATAAGATGTGAAGTTTATTATCACCAGCTCAAATTAATATTATTTAATATTATACTGAAAGTCCTAGATAACACATAAGACAAAGAAAGAACAAAAAGACAATTATAGGCATTGAATCAGTAATGAGTGAGATATTATTTCTATAGACCCTACAGAAACAGAAAAGGTTATATGGCAATTTATTTTCAACTAAAATTGAAAAGACTCACAATGTCAAGTTTTGGTGAAGTTGCAGAGAAACTGGAAAACTCAAGTATTGCTGGTGGAAGTGTCAAATGACACAACCACTTTTGAAAACAATTTGCCAGTTTCTTAAAAAGTTAATAAACACTTACCATATGACCCAAAGATTCCACTCCTAGGTATCTATCCAAGAGACATGAAAATATATGTCCACATGAATGTGTACATGAAAGTCCACAGCACCAGCATTTATTAAACCATAACCTGAAAACAGTACAAATGTCCAGCAACTGCTGAATGACTATACAAATGTGGTATCTCCATAAAATGGAATACAGAATACAGCACTACTCAGTAATAATGAGGAATAAATCAGTGAAAATGTGACAATGTAATGCACCTCCAAAACAATGTACTAAGGGAAGAAGGTATATACGTAAAATAACAAATTGAATTATTTCAAAAATAAAAAGTCTATTTCTCTCCTGGTTACCCAATGTGGCCTCAATATTTTGCAAATGTATGGAGGAATAAACTGATGTGTTCTTTAGCCCCCCTTGAGATCTCTGACCACAGCTGTACTGATTCTTTTACCTTCTAGCAGTAGCTTTCAATCTCTATAAAGCTTGGACCCTTAGCTGCTCATCTTTATCCAGAACTAATAAATTATCACAGTAAATGTGGTTGCCGCAACTCAGCTCAGCTCTGAGTTTACCTTCTGTCCTCAACCCTATTTCTTCTAGTTCTCATTTTCTTCGTAGCTCTCCAATACATTTAAGAAATAATTTCTCTATGTGTTTTCTAGCTTTTCAATGTGGGAGTGCTGGTCTCCTGTCACTATGTCCCACCCAGAAGTCTGTCTTTCGAATTTTAATCTGCATTCTAAAGGGTCCAACTAGTCCAAAGTGTGAATTCTTAGACTTTACTTATAATTATCATAAATGCTTTAAAGACATGGAAATTGGCATTAGGTTTAAGAAGACTTCTAGGTCCCAATGACATTGGTCCTAATGTCAAAAGAATTTTTCATGGTGAGTGACACATTTATTTACTATTTTATACAACTTTTCTTCTGCAGAATTTTTTCATAACATTTGTCATTTCTTAATTTCTTTGAGTGTAGATTAAAGAGCTCATCATGGGGGTTCTGACTTTATAAAACACACTCAGTGATTTGTCAGTGGGGAAGGTTTTATCAAGTCTTGCACACATGAAAATTCAGAGAACAAAGAAAACAACCACAAAGATGTGGGATCCACAGGTTGAGAGGGAGGTCTGCCTCCCATTCTGGCTAAGGTTCTTGAGAGAGTGAAAGACGACACTGTGAAAGATGAGTCTGAGCAGAAACACAATAGGGCAGATCAATCCTGCACTGTCTGCAACCATGAGACACCTGTGTCACTGGCCTCTTAGTGGTGGTCAATGGAGGACATAGGTATCAACAGTGATGAGTTTCAATAAAGGGTACATGTCACAGATAATATGATCAATAACATTAGGGCCACAGAATGGGAGCCCCTAAATAGTGCTAAGTTGAAGGACTTATTGCAGGAAACCTACAATACCGGACACTACCAGCAACGTAATAATCAAGTAATTCAAGGGCTTACAGAAGGCCACATAGAGGTCATAGGTCATCACGAACAGAAGAAAGACCTCTGAATAGTGCTAAGTTGAAGTACTTATTGCAGGAAACCTACAACACCAGACACTACCAGCAACGTGATAATCAAATAATTCAAGGGCTTACAGAGGCCACATAGAGGTCATAGGTCATCACAAACAGAAGAAAGACCTTTGACCCACCAAAAAAGTGCTCTGCAAGCCAGATTGGAAAGGCATGATATTTTGCTTAGAAAGCATGTCCATAGTCAATTTGGAGGAAATGCTGCTGAGGAATACATCGGGAAATGTTAAACTAGCAAGAGAAAAGTACATCAGTGATCACAGGGTCTCACTGACAGTTACAGTCATGACATTAGCAGGGGGCACACCATGGTCCAAATGGAGAAGAGGAAGAATTTAACAAAAAGTACTTTCTGTTCCTTTGGATTTTATCAGAGGCCCAAGAGGACAAAGTAAGTTACATTGTTCCTTGGTTTCATCTGTTCCTTATAGGTGTTAATTTCAAATATTAGAAAGTTTAACCATAAAAAATAGGGAAAAACCCTTTAAATATTACAATCTGAACATTTATTTACTCATTTAGTCAAAAAATGTGTATGGAGCATATACCTGTGTCAAACTATTTGCCGTAAATATTGGGATTGAGTAAGACATGGTGCCCTGCCCTGAGTAATTTGACAGATATTGATGAGACCAGGCAATTACAATCCAGTTTAATAAGTGTCATTATGAATATATTCACATCGTGCTAAGGATCGCAGCACCAGGACATCTAAATCAAACTGTGATCAGAGAAGACCTCAGAGGAAGTAGCCCCAGCTGAGCTTCAAAGTGAATAAAGTGAGAATTGACTGGAACAAGAGAAGACAGGAAGGGAATTCCAAGAAAAGGTGCTACATGTGTAAACGCACAGAAATGCAGTACTTGAGAAGCCATGTAAGGTAAGTGACATAGTCAAAATCAGTAGAACCAATTATTAGTGGATCTTGTGTATATAATGACCTAACTTACATCTCTAATTCAATATTGATTTCCTGCTTATAAAACTAAATGTTTTGTTTTCCACAATAAACCATTCCTTCCTAGGTTTTTCCCATGTTGGTAAATGGTGCTGCCTAAACACGTTGCTGTTCAGACTAAAATTCTTACATATCTTTCACTATTCTATTTCAGAATTTCTGTTCACTCTGCCATCAAAATATCCCTAATATGATCATTCTCCCAACTCTGTATTACCCTCTTAGCATGCTGCCATAGTCATCTGCAAATACTCTGTGCTTTCATTTTGGCCTCCAGCAATCTATTCTCATGAAACAGTCCAAATGGTCTCCTCAAAAATCTTCTTCAGATCATATCACTCTCCTGCTCAACCCTCCTACACAGGATTCCTATCCTGCAGTGAATAAAATTCAGTTATCCCATCTTGGCCTACAAGATCCTAGATGACATGGGTTCAAACTCATCTCTTAAACCTCTCCAAATTAATCCTGCTCTAAAATTTTTGCTGTTTTTTTTTTTTTTTTTTTTTTTTTTTTTGTCTTTTTCGTGACCGGCACTCAGCCAGTGAGTGCACCGGCCAGTCCTATATAGGATCCGAACCCGCGGCGGGAGCGTCGCCGCGCTCCCAGCGCCGCACTCTCCCGAGTGCGCCACGGGCTCGGCCCAAAATTTTTGCTGTTTTTAAAAGATCATAAGTATCATATAAATCCTGACCAGGAATTTTCTAGATGTTCTGTTTATTTTTCAAAGATGCTGAATTTCCCTTGTGGAAATCTCTCAAGTTTTTACGTACATTCAGTATTTACTTACACCATAGTTTATATACCTGCACAAACATGATGGATGTTTATATGGATGAACACAACAGTAGTGACTAGGAAGGGTCACCAAGGTAGGCATCTGGGGTGCTGAAAAGTTGTATTCCTAGAATTGGTGTTTACAGGGTGTTCACTTTTGATGATCATTACAGTGGGTTCTCTTATGTTTGTGCAACTTTCTATATACTCATATGTACTATACTTGACAATATTCTTTGTTAATTTACTGACACTGCCCTATTACATGATATCTAGCTGTCTTTTTCTATCCAAGACATTATTCTTATCTGATACCCTTCCCTTCTCATATTTCTGTGTATAAGATCTGAAAATAATAATTCATTATTTACATATAATATTCAGTATTTTATCCAAAACATATTTCCAAACATTTCTTACCTCTTAAGGAACATTTTCCAATATAGGAAAAGAAGAAAGTAGGCTGACTTTCCCAGCCACTCAACTAATTAACTGACTGTGGTAAGCAAAATAGTGGTCCCCAATGATGTCCACAACCTAATGCCCAGAACCTGTGAATGTGTTTTGTTATATGATAAGTAGGGATTAAGATTCAGATGGAATTGTTTGCTAATCAGTTGACCTTAAAGCAATGATGTTACCCTGCATTATCCAGGTGGGTCCAACTTATTCACAAACGTTCTTTAAAGTGGAAGAAGGAGGCAGAGGAGGAGGCCAGAGTCAGAAAGAGATCTGAACATGCTACAGTGCTGACTTTGAAGATGGAGGCAAGGGGCCACAAGGAAGAAGGCAGCCTCTAGAAGCTGGAAGAATCCAGAAAATGGGTTTTCTCCCGAGCCTCAGAGGAATGCAGCCCTTTCAGCACTTTTATATTAGCCCAGTGAGGCTCAGTTTGGACTTTGACTTCAAGAACTATATGACACAGCATTTGTATTGATTTAAGGCACTAAGTATGTGGTTGTTTATTACAGTAGAAATATACTAATAACTAATATGATAACTTAATCATGTTGAGTGTTTCCAAAAACCTGAACACAATTGCTCCTTTACCTCCTGCTCTTCATTTATTAATTATTTCCTCTTCTAAACCCAGATAGTGAGAGTAAGAACAAGATTTCCTTGACATTTCTACATATTGTATGAAAAAGGAAAAAGCTGTTGAGAAAATGGTAGAAATGGAAAGAACAAAGGGCAAGCATGAGGGAAAAAGATGTAATAGGAATAGGAAAGGAAATAGCATAACTATTACGGTCAAGAGTCTCCCTTAGTAGTTTACATTTTTAAAGTATATGAATTAAAACCAATACCTCAATTCATCCCATGTATAGACCAGAAATGAACCTCATCTTGCCTCTTCCTCCAGAAATCATTATAGACCCAATCAAGAAGAAGAGCAGTGAACCTGAATAGCACAATTACATCTGCTCTTTCTCATTCAAATGCAACTTTCAGAAGAGTAGAACAATAAAAATTCAATGAAAAGCATTATATTCTTTTGCTTTTGTACCCCAGAAGTATGTCCAATTAGGTATGCCAATTACAAGAAACAAGAAAAAAACATTTTTTTAAAGAGAATATGTTATTTTAAATAAATACTATTTAATATATATATTGAAGCACATTAAGGAATGAGGTATACAGCAATAAAATTATTAGTTCTGTTCTCTGAATTTCTTTGTATTAATGTTATGGTCCTAAAAGTGAGAATGGATTGGGTTCAAATTTAGCAATGATTTTTATTTATTTACCTATGTATGTATTTATTTATTTTTCATTGTGCAACACTGTAAATTAAAATTCATTTTTAGGTCTACAATTTGGTTTTGACTAGGAAGGAAGACTTTGGGGAAACACTTTCCCCAAGGTCATTGTCATTTTGCCTCATTCTCTTTAAATAGACCTTACAAGAAGTAGAGAAAAGAGCATTTATTGCAGAAGGCACTGTGAAATGGCTGGTTTCAGCAGGGGAGACAACCAGGAACAGTAAAAACTAATTTCTACCAACTTTTGAGCTTTGGGGGTCCAGGGATTCACTGGTACTAATTATTTACAAAGCAATTTCTCAGTCATCATACTTACTTTACTTTGGACAGCTGTACTCAAATCATCTCAAAAAGAAATAGAGAAATACTGGAAAACACTGGTGAGTTGTTTTTTTCTTCTAAAACTAATAAAGAATGTTTGTGGGAAAAGATAATTGACTAAAATTTCTACATTTTGAACACGCGTAACCTAATTTCAAGACTGTTCTGTGGAGTGAATGAAATTACTAAGATGATGATAATAAGACAGAAATGTGTTATCTATACATCACTGTGATATAGGGTAGCATGATTGTGAGTAAGAAAATGCCAATCATGTCAGAGGAAAGTGGGGCATTATAAAATTTGAAATACTCAGAAAGGAGAGGAGGGAATCCCTGAGATGGATCTTGGTTTAAGGAGAGATAAGGTTTCTGCTAGGACCGTGTGCTATAGGCAGCAGAGGAACAGTTCCCAGTCTCATGTGTAAACATCCAGTTTCTTTTAGATGAAAGCTGAACAAAATAAATACCAGTTTCCAAAATCTCCTCTGATTTGAGCTCCCTTAAAGTGAAGGGTTCTTTTAAAAATTTGTTGGAAGACCAAAGCGGGATGAGCATGTAAATGCCGAGGATGTGCTTCAGTTTGTATCTGGATTATATTACTACTATTATTATTATTACCACTATTATTATCATTATTTTGTAATGCATGAGAGAAAGCACACCTGTAGTAACTGCTCTACCGACACTAACATACAGACATGTGGAAACACAGCCCTGTAGATTCCCAAAAGCTGGAAGTGCCAGACACAATGTTGCTACAAAGGGACAGCTGAAAGCAGAGTTCAGAAGGAACTGTAAACACTAAGCTGGATAGATCTTGAGGGAATGTGGTCTCAGGTGGACAATCTATAGAGGGATTATTTATATCTATGGCTTTGATTTGAGAAAGAACCCAGAGGTCCTTTTAATCAAAAGTATTCTACATACCCTTTTCCACCCAAACATGCCAGTGACCCCAATGGAGTGCCTGAAATTCCACCACTAAAGATTCATCCATTTAAAAAAATATTGTTCTTTTCCCAATCCTATTCAAATTATTGTTCAGTGACAATGTCTTCCAGAAATATTTAATTCGTCCAGGCTGGGAGAACTAGTATAACTAGCATGAAATTTGAAGTATTAGAAGGATGCATGAGATTAAAGGATGAAGTCCTGCTTTTCTTCTTCTTCTTCTTCTTTTCTTTTCTGTTTTTCAGTTAACAGACAAATGTTTAAAATAAAACTGAGGGAATTCCTGGGGAATCCAGTCCTCTGAGTATGAAGATGGAGAAATTACCTGAGGCTTCACTTTCCCTCCTTCCAAAACCAGCAGGGCTTCTTGCCTCATCTCCACGTTTCTTTTGGTGCTTTATCTTCTCTTATCTCTCTCTCTCAGTAACAGAAGTGATTTAATTTCATGGTAGAAATAACTACTAATGTGATAGGAGATAGTGAAATGGAAACTGTCATTTCACACATGGGATAAAGGAAGCTCCCTGAAGTTAAATGATTTTCCTGGGTTACAAGCACTGCTATTGCAGATTCAGGTTTGCATAATTTCGTTCCTATTTCTACTACACCACACCACATCTTGACTACAAGAGATGGAGACCAAATAAGGTTGGGGGGTAATAAATCACATACACAAAGATATGAGTTTCATAAGGAGGAGACTGTCACCAGTCTCCATGACCCAAGTCCTCATGACTGGATGTGCTGATGAGTCTCGGCACTAATGGGAAGGGAAATGTGAGCATATGCGTTAACTTCTGGTTCAAAATACAGCAGACATTTCCAAACCAATAAACATTACAATATCTCCAAACACAGAAGTTCTATTAAAATTAAGTCGAGCACCCCAGGCAAAATAAGAACTAAGTAAATTTTGGCAGCAGTTGAAAAAAAATAAATAGAAGTTGCCAGAGAAGATATGCTCAGTAACTTACGATTTAGGGAATTTGCTGTGTCTCTCTGAACTTTGATCCGCATCTGAAATGAATGAATGTTATATTATATTGAGGTAAGATGATCAGAATAAATGCACTTGATTTTATTTAAGTGTGCGTGCCAATCAGCAATCAGTACCCAGTTTTGCATTTGTAACTACTGTGATTATCCGTTGGTTCAGAGCTAGAAATACATGCTGTTAGTCCTTTCCTTGTTTCTTTCAGGTAGTTTAGTTGCTTCTGCGGAACTTAACCTCCTGGATTTATTCAATGGGACAAATAAACAATGTAACTGAATTCATTTTCTGCGGTCTTTCTCAGAACCCAGAGGTTGAAGAAGTTTGTTTCATGGTGTTTTCTGTCTTCTACACACTCATCCTTCTGGGGAATCTCCTCATTATGCTGACAGTTTGCCTGAGCAACCTGTTCGAGTCTCCTATGTATTTTTTTCTTAACTTCTTGTCTTTCACTGACATTTGTTACTCTTCGGTCATAGCCCCCAAGATGATTGTTGACCTGTTAGCACAGAACAAAAGGATCTCCTCTGTGGGGTGCATGTTGCAACTCTTTGCGGGACATTTCTTCGGCTGCACTGAGATCTTCATCCTTACTGTAATGGCCTATGACCGTTATGTGGCTATCTGTAAACCCCTACATTATATGGCCATCATGGACCGGGGCAGGTGCTGTAAAATGTTACTGGGGACATGGGTGGGTGGGTTCTTGCACTCCATTATCCAAGTGGCTCTCGTAGTCCAACTTCCCTTTTGTGGACCCAATGAGATTGATCACTACTTTTGTGATATTCACCCTGTACTGAAACTTGCCTGCACAGACACCTATGTTGTTGGTGTTGTTGTGACAGCCAACAGTGGTACCATTACTCTGGTAAGCTTTGTTGTCTTGCTAATCTCCTATTCCATCATCCTGGTGTCCCTGAGAAAGCAGTCAGCAGAAGGCAGGCACAAAGCTCTCTCCACCTGTGGCTCCCATATAGCTGTGGTCATTATCTTTTTTGCTCCCTGTACTTTTATGTATATGCGCCCTGACACTACCTTTTCAGAGGATAAGATGGTGGCTGTATTTTACACCATTATCACCCCCATGTTAAATCCTCTGATTTATACACTGAGAAATGCAGAAGTAAAGAATGTAATGAAAAAGCTGTGGGGCAGGAAGGTTTTCTAGAATGCTAATGGGAAGTAGTTGGAAGAAGTAATTTAAGCCACATGATCTTAAATTGTCTTAGCCTCAGTTCATTTACCTGTACAATGAAGATGATAATAACAACCTCACAGGATTTGAGGGAGAAAAAATGAGATAATAACGTATCTAAAGAAATAAAGTATATCTTATTATTACTATCATATTTATTCTAATATTTCATAGCTGAAACTTCCTGTAGTATCCATGTCAGAGAAATCTCATTACACTCAGAATCTCAGCATTATTATTCTTAGCATTATATGTTTCTCCTCCCTATTTTGGCTTTTTGCCATTTTCTTTAAATAATGGAATTCTGCTGTGAAGTATTTAACACTCTTTTTAGGGTTTAGAACTATGATTGATAAACATTAAACACTGAATATGTATACATTAGATGAATGAAAGAATACATGAAAAACAGCAGATCTGAGCTAATGCATTCTGACAGAAGTCCTAAGAAACGCAGTGAAAATTAAATCTAGTAAGCTTGAAATGGGAACAGAAGTGTGTGCTGTATGTGAAAGAGATAAACCCAAGCGTTAAGGAAAAAAGATTTGTTTTCATCTTTGATCTTGAGAAAAAGATTTTCCACTCTCTTAAGACTAATTTTCTTTACCCAATGAATAAGGAGATTGGACTGATTTACCTCTAAGATCCCCCTATCAATTGCAACATCTCGTGAATATTCTGCTAACTCTAATCTTTACTTGTTGTCTATAGCCAGCAGTCCCTATTAATGTAAAGTGACTAACAAAAACTAAAGACACTGAATGAAAACAAAGCCAACTGTGATAAGTGGATGACTGACTCAATCAGTAGGGAAAATATATTTTGCTGAAAGCATGGTTGGGAGACCATACAATGTTTGAACCCAACAGTTTTACTGAGTACGGTGAGCCACGTATCACTGACTGGACTTACTTAACTCCATTTCCACCTGTAGATTCCAGAGATACTCATTTGTACAAAGAAATATTCTTCAAATATGATAACTGATATTTGCCCTGATGATATATTTCTCCTTCACTGTGAGCCATGACCTGAGCTTTATTTTTCTATTATAAATAAACATATCATGATCATTTCTCTGTCGTTGTTTCATTATCTTTTCCACAAATCTAATTATCCAGGTTACTGCCTATACCTGGATTTGTGTTTATGGTTGGGGTGTGTGTGTGTAAACATCACTCATGGTAAGGACTGTATGTAGTGTTTAAAAAAATACTATCTGATATTGATGCACCCACATAATTAAAGACAAAAAGATTAAAACACTTCAAGATATCTGGATTAGAAGTTATAATCAAGATATGAGTCCTGCCCTGGAATTACACAAATCCATGTTTATTGTTCCAGCTTAGAAATACACTCATTGGGGTCTCTATGTGCCTCAATTGCTCATTAAAGTGAAGACTGGATCAATGCTTCTCAAATTTGGCTGACCATAAGAATCACAATGAGAGTTTTTCTGGACAGATAACAATGTATTCTAAGAGATTCTGATGAATTAAGACAGGGTTAAGTGGTATACAAAAATCTATATTTTTCACAAGCTCCTCTGGTAGTTTTCATACTATCAGTTTCACATTTGGGAATTTATATTTGGGAAATGTAGACTAGGTGATTGATGATGTCTTAGAACATAAGAGCTTTATGAGCCAACAGAACCCCAACAGCCCTTTGGACATACAAGGGTGCTTCAAAATGTTCATGGAGAAATAGAATTAAAAGATAATGTGAATCTTGCCATGAATTTTTTGAAGTACTTATCTGTTTTGCTATTTAACACACAGGGAACTAAAATTGAACTGAATTTAGAAAACTGTGTAATAAATAAATGTAGTCCTTTTGATAATTTTCCTCCACGATATCCTCGAGGGATACTAGGGATTCTCAAGGACCAGGAAGTAAAGCACGTGAAACAGTATTCAAGTGTCCACCAGCGAGTTTATAAACTTAACGCCTGTTCATAAAACTTCCTCTGAGTCAACTCCCCTTACAGCAATCAGAGTCTCCTCTTGGTTCCTTGGAAGGAGATGACCAAGAATCATGAGAACTCAGACTCTCTTCCCAGTTCCAGTGAGCACACATCCGATCAAAACAGCATTTTATTCTGTAGACATATGATCACAGCATTGGCTGCCAGCCTTGCAGTTTTATAGCCTTGTTGTGACAAGACTGCAGATGTGACTTGCTTGGAATCTTCACTGACAAAAAAAGAATGGCAACACTTCTCAATTTCCAGAGGAAAAAATTAGTTGATTTAATAGCGAAAAAGTGGAAAAAATAAAAATATTTTTCCCTCTACCTTTTTTAATGAAAAAAAAAAAAACTACCATTTAAGTTGTATGTATTTACCATGTACAAAGTGATGTTTTTTTTTTGTTTTTGTTTTGTTTTGTTTTTGTTTTTTTTTAATTTTATTTTGTCGATATACATTGTGGCTGATTATTGCTCCCCATCACCAAAACCTCCCTCCCTTCTCCCTCCCCCCTCCCCCACAACAATGTCCTTTCTGTTTGCTTGTTGTATCAACTTCAAATAATTGTGGTTGTTATACCTTCTTCCCCCCCCCAGTTTGTGTGTATGTGTGTGTGTGTGTGTGTGTATGTGTGTGTGTGAATTTATATATTAATTTTTAGCTCCCTCCAATAAGTGAGAACATGTGGTATTTCTCTTTCTGTGCCTGACTTGTTTCACTTAATATAATTCTCTCAAGGTCCATCCATGTTGTTGCAAATGGCAGTATTTCATTCGTTTTTATAGCTGAGTAGTATTCCATTGTGTAGATGTACCACATTTTCCGTATCCACTCATCTGATGATGGGCATTTGGGCTGGTTCCAACTCTTGGCTATTGTAAAGAGTGCTGCGATAAACATTGGGGAACAGGTATACCTTCGACTTGATGATTTCCATTCCTCTGGGTATATTCCCAACAGTGGGATGGCTGGGTCGTATGGTAAATCTATTTGCAATTGTTTAAGGAACCTCCATACCATTTTCCATAGAGGCTGCACCATTTTGCAGTCCCACCAACAATGTATGAGAGTTCCTTTTTCTCCGCAGCCTCGCCAGCATTTATCGTTCATAGTCTTTTGGATTTTAGCCATCCTAACTGGGGTTAGATGGTATCTCAATGTGGTTTTGATTTGCATTTCCCGGATGCTGAGTGATGTTGAGCATTTTTTCATATGTCTGTTGGCCATTTGGATATCTTCCTTAGAGAAATGCCTACTTAGCTCTTTTGCCCATTTTTTAATTGGGTTGCTTGTTTTCTTCTTGTAAAGTTGTTTGAGTTCCTTATATATTCTGGATATTAATCCTTTGTCAGATGTATACTACAAAGCTATAATAACCAAAACAGTATGGTACTGGCATAAAAACAGACACACTGACCAATGGAATAGAATAGAGAATCCAGAAATCAACCCACACACTTACTGCCATCTGATCTTTGACAAAGGCACCAAGCCTATTCACTGGGGAAGGGACTGCCTCCTCAGCAAGTGGTGCTGGGATAACTGGATATCGATATGCAGGAGAATGAAACTAGATCCATACCTCTCACCATATACTAAAATCAACTCAAAATGGATTAAGGATTTAAATATACACCCTGAGACAATAAAACTTCTTAAAGAAAACATAGGAGAAACACTTCAGGAAATAGGACTGGGCACAGACTTCATGAATACGACCCCAAAAGCACGGGCAACCAAAGGAAAAATAAACAAATGGGATTATATCAAACTAAAAAGCTTCTGCACAGCAAAAGAAACAATTAAAAGAGTTAAAAGACAACCAACAGAGTGGGAGAAAATATTTACAAAGTGATGTTTTGAAATGACTTTAAGAACTGAGAGTTCTTCCTGGCTGGTAACAGGAGAGTGAGTCAGAGAGACTCAAAGTACAACAAGCATTCAATGCACCATCACTCTCTTTGAAGATGAAGGGGGCACATTCAGGAATCTCTAGGAGCTGAGAATGACTCCCAGCTGACAGCCAGCGAGGAAACCTGGGTCTCAGTCCTGTGATCCAAGGAACTGAATTCTGCCAACAACCTGAATGAGCTTAGAAGCAATTATTCCCCAAAACGTCCATACAAGAGCCCAACTTACAAGGGAGAGAAACCAGCCATACCCACTCAGCCTCCTGAAAAAGCAGCACCATGAGATAGTAAATATGATAGTCTATCTTTATCCATGGGTGATATATTCTAGCATTCCCAGTGGATGCCTGAAACCTAGGATAGTACCAAACCCAAGCACTATGATATCACCACAGTTGATCTGATAACCAAGGTGACTACTAAGTGACTAAGGGGCAGGTAGCTTATACATACAGTGTGAGTGCACTGGACAAAAGAATGATTCACAGCCTGTGAGGGACAGATGGGATAGTGGGATGTTTCATCACAGAAAGATGTGCAATTTAAAACTAATGAATTGTTTACTTCTGGAATTTTCCATTTCATATTTTCAGACTATTGTTGAGTGCAGGTAGCTAAAATAATGGAATGCAGAACTGCAGGTCTTGTTTTGAGCATCTAATTTTGTGGTAATTTGTTATGCATCAATAGAAATCCAAAACAGCCACAACACCCACAAGCTTAAGCCTGGCTTCTACATGTATTATCAACATACCTAACTGCAGCAAAGAATACTACATTAAAGGTAATAAAAATTCTGTGACAGTTTTTTTTTTAAAACAGTTCAGTGTTTTTCAAAGAAAAGAGATTCATTTTTCCTATGCAGTCTAAGTACACACACAAAAATGTTATTGGTATTAAATACAATGTGCTGGTAATATATAATATGCCAACTTTGGACCAACATTGGTCCTCACATCAGCACATTTGTAGGTAAAAGACACAGGTGAATGGTGCCAAAGGCAGAAGAACACTTAAAACAGCAGGTCAAGTACTTTAAACAACAATATATATACATCTCTTACATTCTGCAATGTTAAAACACCATGTGACAAGAAATTGTCAGAACAAGTGAATGAAAGAAGATTTGAAGATATATAAAGGGCAGATCAGTGTGGAAAGGTTACATACCAAGATCTTGTTGTTTTATGTGTGTTTTCCTCCCTCTCTTTTCTGTCATTGGGAACATAGTTTTGTTTTGTTTTTTTTCCTTTTCTAACTCATGCAAAAAAAAAAAAACAATACTATATCTATGGGGAAAGTAGATGGAAAGATGAAAGGATTCATGGAATACAAGAAACTGAAAGGTGGGATAGAATACTTGAAGTGGGAGCTATATAGAGGAATACTGGACACTAGGACCAAGAAATGTTGAAGGAGAAAACTTAGGAAACAAGTGGTCACTTTTTGTGCAACCTGGACCTCCTCCAATAACCCATCATATTAGAACTACCCAAATATAACAGACCTATAAGTGTGAGGTTCTAAAAAGGACATGTGGGCTTTGGTTATCTGCTGTGCAGGCAGGAACTGATCAGAACCACTTAGGAATTAATGTATGAGCAAAACAGAAGAAATTGGGCATACCACCATTATTAAACTAGTAACTAAGTCTTGCAGCAGACATCCTCTGCTCATTCAGAGAAGAATTTGGTTTAGAAGTGAAGGAATCATTTAACTTGGAATAATAATTACATTGAAGCTTTAGATTTATCTATGAAGGCTATCAAAGAATATTGGTCACAGTAAACAGCATCCATTTTGGGGAAAAATAAATACATTTAAGGTAGAGGGAAATTTTAAAAATAATTTTCTCAAACTCAAGGATGATTTTTTAAAATTTAATCCTGAATCTGGAATGTTTAATTTCTGATGTATTTCTTTTTTTTTCTTTTTTCTTTTTTTTTTTTTTTTTTGTGACTGGTAAGGGGATTGTAACCCTTGGCTTGGTGTTGCCCACACCGCGCTCAGCCAGTGAGTGAACCAGCAATCCCTATATATGATCCTAACCCGCGGCCTCAGCGCTCCCAGCGCCGCATTCTCCTGAGTGAGCCACGGGCTCGGCCCTCTGATGTATTTCAATTCAGTAAAAAATAAATGTTTAAGAATTTGGTCACAAGGATATTAGGAATTCAATGGGGAATAAATTGAGCTTATAAAAAAGTCCACTCTAATATCTAGGTAAATTTTTGATTAACTAATCTTTTCATAATTTTTTTTTCTCTCTTTCCTTGTTCTATTTATTTATTTATTTATTTATTTATTTATTTATATTTATTTTTTTTTAATTTTATTTTGACGATATACATTGTGGCTGATTATTGCTCCCCATCACCAAAACCTCCCTGCCTTCTCCCTCCCCCCCCCCAACAATGTCCTTTCTGTTTGCTTGTCGTATCAACTTCAAATAATTGTGGTTGTTATATCTTCTTCCCCCCCCCCCCGGGTTTGTGTGTGTGTGTGTGTGTGTGTGTGTGTGTGTGTGTGTGTGTGTGTGTGTGAATTTATATATTAATTTTTAGCTCCCACCAATAAGTGAGAACATGTGGTATTTCTCTTTCTGTGCCTGACTTGTTTCACTTAATATAATTCTCTCAAGGTCCATCCATGTTGTTGCAAATGGCAGTATTTCATTCGTTTTTATAGCTGAGTAGTATTCCATTGTGTAGATGTACCACATTTTCCGTATCCACTCATCTGATGATGGGCATTTGGGCTGGTTCCAACTCTTGTCTATTGTAAAGAGTGCTGCGATGAACATTGGGGAACAGGTATACCTTCGACTTGATGATTTCCATTCCTCTGGGTATATTCCCAACAGTGGGATAGCTGGGTCGTATGGTAGATCTATCTGCAATTGTTTGAGGAACCTCCATACCATTTTCCATAGAGGCTGCACCATTTTGCAGTCCCACCAACAATGTATGAGAGTTCCTTTTTCTCCGCAACCTCGCCAGCATTTATCGTTCATAGTCTTTTGGATTTTAGCCATCCTAACTGGGGTTAGATGGTATCTCAATGTGGTTTTGATTTGCATTTCCCGGATGCTGAGTGATGTTGAGCATTTTTTCATATGTCTGTTGGCCATTTGGATATCTTCCTTAGAGAAATGCCTATTTAGCTCTTTTGCCCATTTTTTAATTGGGTTGCTTGTTTTCTTCTTGTACAGTTGTTTGAGTATGCTTGGTGGTTAACAGTCCATTCTGAGCAAACGTCATAGGTTGCCATATTATGGATCTCATAATCCTTTTCCATCTGCCTTCCAAATCACAGCAGATTGTACAAAGATGACACTTGACCTAGGGGAGTTATTCCATAGATTGTCCAATTATCTAATATAGTCTATTCAATTCAATAGCAGATCTACTCAGCTTTCCTCTCTGGAATTCTGAACAGGTGAACTGACAGGTTAAAGGAAAAAGGGAGAAACTTATAAAGTATGTGGAGAGAAAATCTGTGTCTTCACAACCCAGGCATGCCAGAATGGTTCAACATATGCAAATCTACAAATGTCATACATCACATTGATGTAATGAAGACTGAAAAAAAATGATCGGGCCGAGCCCCGTGGCGTACTCAGGAGAGTGCGGCGCTGGGAGCGCAGCGACGCTCCCGCTGCGGGTTCAGATCCTATATAGGAATGGCCGGTGCACTCACTGGCTGAGTGCCGGTCATGAAAAAGACAAAAAAAAAAAAAAAAATGATCATCTCTATATCTCTATAGATGCAGAGAAAGCATTTTACAAAATTAAATTCAACATCCTTTCATGAGAGAAACTCTCCACTTTGACCCATACCTCTCATCATATACCAAAACCAACTCAAAATGTATTAAAGAATTAAATATACATCCTGAAACAATAAAACTCCTTAAAGAAAACATAGGGGGAACACTCCGGGAAGTAGGACTGGGTACAGAATTCATGAATATGACCCCAAAACCACAGGCAACTAAAGGAAAATAAACAAATATGATTATATCAAACTAAAAAGCTTCTGCACAGCAAAAGAAACAATCAACAGAATGAAAAGACAACCAACAGAATGGGAGAAAATATTGGCAAAATATACATCTGACAAAGGATTTCTATCCAGAAAATACAAGGAACTCAAACAAATTTACAGCAAATAAACAAATAACCCAATTAAAAAGTGGGCAAAGGAGCTAAATAGGCATTTCTCAAAGGAAGATATATGAATGGCCAACAGACACCTGAGAAAATGCTCAACATCACTCAGGATCTAGGAAACACAAAGCAAAACCACTTTGAGATACCATCTCACTCCTATCACGATGGCTAAAATCCAAAATACTGAGAATGATAAATGCTGGTGAGGTTGCAGAGAAAAAGGAACTCTCATACACGGTTGATGGGACTGCAAAATTGTGCAGTCTTTATGGAAAATGGTATGAAGGGTCCTCAAACAATTACAGATAGATCTACCATGTGACACAAGTATTCCACTGCTGGGAATATACCCAGAGGAATGGAATTCATCATGCTGAAGGGATACCTGTACTCCAATGTTCATCGCAGCACTCTTTACAATAGCAAAGAGTTGGAACCAGCTCAAATGTCCATCATCAGATGAGTGGATAAGGAAACTGTGGTTTATCTACACAATGGAATACTATTCCGTTATAAAAAAAAAAAAAAAAGAAAAGAAATACTACCATTTTCAACAACATGGATTGACTTAGGGAAAATTATATTAAGTGAAACAACACAGGCACAGAAAGAGAAGTACCTCATATTCTCACTTATTCATGGGAGCTAAAAATAAATAAACACTCAAACAAATAAATGGTGGGACAGAAGAAGACACAACAATCACAACAATTCCTTGAACTTGTTAAGACAAGAAAACAAATATGATGTAGGTGGGAAGGGGAGAGAGGAAGGGAAGAAGAGGAACAGGGAAAGGGTCACGAAAATCTACTACAACATATATGGAGAAGTTAAAATTTTAAAAAAAACTTTTCACAAAAAAAAGTATACCTCAACACAATAAAGTCCATATATTATAAACCCACAGCTAAGATCATGGTCAATGGTGATAAGTTGAAAGTTTTTCCTCTGAGATCAAGAATAAGGCAAAAATGCCCACTCTAGCCACTTCTATTCAACATAATATGGGAAGCTCTAGCCAGGGTGATTAGACAAGATAAATAAATAAAAAGTATCCAAGTTGGAAAAGAGAAATTAAATTGTCCCTATTTTCATATGATGTAATCTTATCTATAGAAAAGCCTATCCACCAAAAACTATTGGAACTAATAAGTGAATTCAGTAGCATTGCAGGATATGAAATCAACATACAAAAATTGGTAATGTTTCTATATAGTAAAAAAAAAAACTATCTGAAAAGGAAATCAAGAAAACAATCCCATTTATAATAGCTACCAAAAACATAAAACAATTAGGAATAAATTTAACCAAGGAGGTGAAAGACCTGTACACTGAAACTATAAAACATTGAAGGAAGAGATTGAAGAAGACACAAATAAATGGAAAGACATTCCATGTTCATGTATTGAAAGGATTAATATTGTTAAAATGTCTATACTATCCAAAATGAGCTACAAGTTCAATGCAATTCCTGTCAAAATCCCAATATCATTTCTCACAGAAATACAAAAAACAATCATAAATTGCTATGAAACCACAAAAGACCACACAGAGCGAAAGCAATCTTCAGCAAAAAGAACAAAGCTGAAGTTTTTATACTATCTGATTTTAAAATGTGTTAAAAGCTACTGTAATCAAAACAGCATGCTAAAAACAGATTGGAGTAAAAACAGACACAGAGATCAATGGAACAGGATAGGGAGCCCAGAAATATCAGTGCATTTATGATCAATTAATTTTCAGCAGAGATGCCAGGAACACAATGGAAAAGGAAAATCTTTTCAATAAATGGTGCTGGGAAAACTGTATGTCCCCTTGGAGAAAAATGAAATTAGACACTTACTTAAAACCCTATACGAAAATTAATTCAAAATGGATTAAAGACTTAAGCGTAAGATCTGTAACTGTAAAACTACTGAAAGAAAACATAGTGGAAAAACTCCACAACACTCATCTGGGTGATGATTTTTTGGATACAACCACAAAGCACTAGCAACAAATGTTAAAACAAAGGGGATTACATCAAAATAAAAAGCAAAAGAAACAATCAACAGAGTGAAGAGACCAGCTACAGAATGTGATAAAATATTTGCACAGCAAAAGGAACAATCGACAGAGTGAAGAGACAACCTACAGAATGTGATAAAATATTTGCAAATCATACAACTGATAAAGGGTTAATATCCAAAATATGTGAGAAACACAAACAACTCAATTTAAAAATGGGAAAAAGCCTGAATAAATATCTCAAAAAGAAAACATACAAATTGTCAACAAGTATATTAAAAAAAGGCAAAATCCCTAATCATCAGGGAAATGCAAATTAAAAACACAATGAGCTATCACCTCACATCTGTCAGATAAAATGTCTCTTACCAAAATAGACAAAAGAAAACAAGTGTTGGCAAGGATGTAGAGAACATGCTGAATACTGTTGGTGGAAATGTAAATTAGTGGATCCATTATGGAAAACACTATAGGGATTTTCAAAAAATTGAGAATAGAAGTACCATATGATCCAGTGATCCCACTACTGAGTATATATTCAAAGGAAGGGAAATCAGTATGTTGAGATACCTGCACTCCCATGTTTCTTTCAGCACTATTAACAGTAGCCAAGATACGGAATCAACTTGTGTCCATCAACAGCAGAATGAGTAAAGAAAATATGGTATACATACGCAATGAAATATTATTCAGCCTTTAAAAAGAAGGAAATCCTATCATTTGTAAGAACATGGATGAATATGGAAGACATTATGCTAAATGGAATAAGGCTGGCACAGAAAGAAAATACGGCCTTGCTGCTGGAGACCTCAGGCAGGATGGCCTGGTGCCTGTTTCTGCAGGGATGGGCCTGAACCTGGGTCCATGAGGGCTGGCCTGGTACTGGGGCATTCCTGGAGCCTGAATCTGGGTCCTGGGTCTGCAGGGCTGGTCTTGGGACTTCATTCCATGGGGTCTGGGGTCTACTAGGGTGATCCTGAACATTGGGTCTCCTGGAGCAAGTATAGACACCATGTCCTTTGTAAACTGAGTCTACAGGGACCAGCCTAGATAGAGCCTAGAGCTATGTCAGTGCAGGGGCCTGAGTACTCTGGGTCTGGTCTAGAGCCTAGGATCTCAAACACTGGTCTGGTCACTGAAGCCAGTGGGGCTGGCTTGGGTCCTGGGACCACCAGACTGGTCTGGAGGCTGTGTCTGCTGGTGCTGGGCTGGAGACTGGGTTCACAGGGGCTGGCATGGCTCCTGGAGTTTTCTGGACTGGCGTGGGCACTACATACACAAGGATGGTCCTGGAGTCTAGGTCTTTGGAGCATGGGGCTACTGGGGCCAGCCTGGAGCCTGTGTCTACAAGTGCCTGCCTGGTGTTTGAAATCAGGGGTGCCAACCTATTGCTACAATGGGCCTGAAGTCCAGGGCCACAGGGATTGGCCTGGTGCCAGGAGGGCCTAGATTCTGTATTTACAGGAGCTGGCTGAGGCTGGTCCACAGTTGCTGGCCTGTTGACTAGGAATGCAGGGCCAGTATGGTGCTGGAACACGCCTGGAGCCTAATTCTGTGGGGGCTGGATGGATGCTGGGGTAATCTGGAGCCTGGGGACCCTGGGGTTAGCCTGGCACTGGGGCGGACCTGGAATCTGAGGTTGGGGATTCTCCCTGATTCTGGCTTTTACTGGGGAAGGCCCAATGTTGGGGTCTGAGGAAAAATCCAGTGCTCACTTTCCTCTCCTTCCCATTAGGGAGCATCTCTCTGCAGCTTGGGGTTGGGGGACAGTAGATGTGGGTGTTGTAAACCTGTCCTTTCTATGCTCTTCAGTGCATCTTTTCTTATTTTAACGGATCCATGGCTAAAGGAAAATAAAAGTTAATAGATGCGTGAAAGGGTCCAGGAGGTGAAACATCAGAAAAGGAGTTTCCTGCACCAAAGGCAAACACTGCTGCCTCTGTGGTTTTCCCTGTATCTGTCCCTGGTTATGGGGCCAGACTAACTCAGTCAGGGGACTGTGTGAAAGCAACTGAAACATGCTGCTGAGAAAAAACAAGGCCTGGGCAGGGAGAGATGGCTGGGAAGTGGGAACCAAGACACAGAGCAGAGATCAGGACTTATAAGATGTGGAGGTAAATGATAATTACTTAATGAAGAAAATAAACAAGTGAATAAAATGTTATGGGAGCTAAGGGCCAGCTGGGTCATTACCTCCATGATAGGTAATGGGAATACAAGTTAAATAGTTGGTCTTTTGGACATCACTTGTTTCATAACCAATGCGTGATTGTTACTGGCATAAGGGGATGTTCTATATGTGTGACAACAGTATATGCAGCCAAATAAAGAAAGATGTTGTGTTTGACCTGTTGTCTTTTTTCCCCAAGAAAAACATGTACTGTTTATGCCATGAGCCCATGTAAATAGGAAGAATTTATTTTTCTCTTTCATAAACAGGGATGTACAAATTGTAATAAATTTGGTCATTTTCAACACATTCACTTCCAACTTTTAAGCTGATGTAAGTTTTTTGATGGTTTTTCAAAAGAGAAATTTAAATCTGGCAATATTTGTGTTTCTTTACAAGTAACTGCTGAGATAGTAATTTGTCCAGCTGCCCTCTGCTATAAGAGCTCTACTTAATTTTATCTTCTTCATGATTTTTCTGTCTTTTACACTTCCTTGAACAGTGCCTTCAGAATGACTCTCGATGAAAGGGTTACATGTCTTAAAAGTTAAATGCATTTCCAAAAGAAAGATATACAAATGGCCAACAGACACATGAAAAAATATTCAACGTCACTAAGCATAAGGGAAATGCAAATCAAAACCATAGTAAGATATCATCTAACCCCAGTTAGACTGGACATTATCAAAAAAGACAGAAAAACAAATGTTGGCAAGGATGCAGAGAAAGGGGAACTTTCCTACACTGTTGGTGAGACTGTAAATTGGTGTGGCCATTATCAGAAACAGTATGGAGTTTCCTGAAACAACTACAGACAGAACTGCCATATGATCCAGCAATTCCACTGCCAGGTATATACCCACAGGAATGGAAATCATCATGTTGAAGGGATACCTGCACACCTATGTTTATTGCAGTTCTATTTACAATAGCTAAGAGTTGGAACCAACCTAAATGTTCATCTAGGGACAACTGGATAAGGAAAATATGGTATATATGCACCATGGACTACCACTCTGCCATAAAAAAGAATGGAATTCTACCATTTATAGCCTGGAGAAAATTATGTTAGGTGAAATAAACCAGGCACAGAGGGAAAAATACCATATGTCCTCACTCTTAAGTGGAAAGTAAGAGAAATAAGGAAGGGGGAAAAAAGACCAAAAAAGACCACAGTGGTACATTGGACTTGCAGAGAGAGAAAACATACATAGGGTTGCGGAGTGAGGAAGAGGAGGAAGGGAGGTCAGGGATTAATTGGGTGGGGGACATGATAAATAATTGCAATTTTTGGTAAGAGGCATCCAGATAATATTGATCTGACCATCGCATCTGGGGCACAGGTGGTAAAGGTCAGCTTTGTACACCATGAATATGCATAATCAATATAAATAAATAAATAAATAATAAATTTACACATGCTTCATTTATAAAATCCTAATAGCATCAGTATTTAAAATATTTCCACAAAACAATGTATGCAAAATCTATAACTCTAAGGTCTTATTTTCAGAAAAAAATTAAGTTTAATGATTGTCAAGAGATTAATAAAGTAGAATTAGTATTTGAGTAGTTATTAATTTAAACCTCTAAGTCCTATATTTTTCATTCTTTCCACTCAAGTTAACAAAGTAGCATAAAATCTATGAGACTGTTTTTAGCTTTTTCATTCACATTTAGCTCTTTTCTTTATACAGTTACTAAATCAATAAACTTCTATAAATTAATTGTGTGCTTATTTCAAAAATATTTGACACCAAACTTTTCTCATGGCGTTCATCTCTGTATTTCTTAGAGTATAGATTAAGGGATTGAACATGGGAGCAATGATTGTGCAAAAAAGTGCCAGTACTTTATCCTCAGGGAAAGTGGTAGGAGGTCTAAGGTAGGCAAATACAGAAGGCCCCCAAAATAAGATGACCACAGTGAAATGAGACCCCCAGGTAGAGAGGGCTTTGTGTCTTCCCTCGACTGACTGATTTCTTAAACCGAATAACATACCGACATAAGAAACAAACATGACCACAAAGAACTAAGGAAACCATAGCTGAATTGGCAACCACAAGGACACCAGTGATGTAGGTGTCAGTACAGGCAACTTTTAGCAATGGGAAAATATCACAAAAACAGTGATCAATCTCACTGGGACCACAGAAGGACAACTGGAGTGTAATAGGTAACTGAGGAAAGGAATGGACAGTTCCACCAGCCCAAACAGCCAAGATGAAGAGAGTGCATTTTGTCCTGTTCATGATAATCATGTGGTGGAGAGGGCTGCAGATGGCAAGGTAGCGATCAAAGGCCATGGAGGTACCAATGACGACTTCAATACTTCCAAAGAAGTGCATGGTAAAGATCTGTAACACCCAATTGCCATAGAAAATGGTTTTTGACACCCCTCCCCCCCAGCAGTTCACCAACTAATTTTGGAGTAACACTGGAAGTATAGCAGATGTCCGTAGAGGACAAATGGCTGAGGAATTAGTACACGGTTGGTAAGACAGGGTGGCATAGAATGGAGACAAGGATCAGATTTCCTACCAGCAACATAACAGAAAAAGAAGAGCACAAAGTAAAATATTCGTATGTTCTGATGATAAGAAAGTCCCAAAAGAATGAATTCTGAGATGTTTCCCTGTCTTTCCATGTCTTTGAGCTGGTGTATGTTATGCACAAATAAGTTAATTATCTGAAAGAAACAAAACTTAAATTGGGACGAAAAAGTAACAGTACGAATCCAATAATATAAAATTACTAAAAATAGACGTGCATAGAATATTAATTATTATTTATTCAAGGCATTAAGCTGTATTTTCTTTTTTATTATATCATTTTACAAATCTGTTTGGAATAATAATATAATGGGAATAAAAGGAATAATTATGTTTTCTACTCAATATTACCTGTAATGATTAGAAAATATTTAAATGTTATTTGAAAATTAAAAATCAGCTTATTACTAATAAAAATATTGTTTAGGTAAGAATAAAGCCTTAATCTTAGACCAAAAAAAAGCTCTTTTGCATATATTTTTAAAGTGTGTGCCTTACTTATCTATGCTGTCAACTTTCCTTCTTCTAATATAATCTGGCCAAATTTTCAAATTATCTGGTAGTAAATCATCAGGAAATGGAAATGCAAATATGTTTAAACACGACAGCTGGATTTCAGAATTTTATTTTGTGTAGAGCACACTCTTCTTTGCCATGTGAGCACAATTGTCAATGGGTCACGCTAAACCAATGTAACTGCTCTTATATTAAAAAGAAAAGAATGTTTGAAAACTACACAGCAAAAGGAAGAATGTCATTCAATGACTGAGGTTGTGAAAAATAATCACCAAATTTATTTGTTTATAAATTCATTCATTTACATTTCATATGTTGACTCTGTTAAAAAACAGAAAGTATACTGTCATTCAAGTTCCAGACTGCAATCAATAAAGAAAAGATGTGATTACTAAATTCCCCACATATGTTTGAATTATGCATATGTCATGGATTTTTCTAGAAATATGATGCATTTTATATACAATCAAGGAAATAAATGTCAATAAAAGGAGATGGTACAACAGGTAACTTTGTGATCAGTTAGCACTTTGTGGTGTTTGCTGCGTGAATAAATGAATGAAAAACGCATGGATTTACATCTTTTTTATATCATGTATAATCTTAAGACATTATTTAGTCAGTGGAAAAAATGTATAGTATATAAAGAATTGGAGAATGCACTCCAGAAGCTGTGGTGAGGAATTATCTGACTCCAGTGAGGATGCAAAAGCTCTAGCATTCATTCTACCTTAGTCTGGATCTGATGTAACAGTCATAGCTGGGTGACTGGATGTCTACTGTAAAAACATAAAATGTTTTTGAAGCAAGATTATCGAGAAAGCACCAAATATTGTGATTCACAAAATCAAAATCTTTGTTATTTATGGTCTCTGAAATAATTTTAGGTAGCAAATAGGTAATAGGTACAGCATTTAGAAACTGGTCTATACTGTGTGACACCAACTCTATTTTAAATTATTATTCAAAACTCAAATTTCATCAAAGAGAATTTTCAGTTTGCTCCTACGTTGTCATCAGTATGACCATAAGACTTCCTAGCCTGCTTTAGCAAAATGAAATCATTAAAAACAGAGCACTAAGAAGTTACCAGTAATTAAGAGTATTGAAAAATTTGGGTGAGGAGGTGTTTGTTGACCTCTCTTCTGCTTATTACACCTGATGCTGATTCTTACTGGGGTGGAATAATGTTACTTTTCAAATACTTCATTTACCTAAAACAACTTGATTTAAAGAAATGCATTAATAAATAAAATGAATAATTTAAAAATGGAAATTATTTGATTAATCCAAACCTATGATTTTTAAATAAAAGAGATGTAGATCAAGGGATCTAGTAATTTCTCAGGATCTGAAGTAATATGCTGTGGATGTTAGAAGATGGAAATGCTGATTCTCACTCAGGCTGGAGCTGCATCCCACGTCTGAGACAATGAGATAGAAGAGAGGGTCTCGCAGGATATGACAATGAAGAGAACTATTTTGAAACCTCATTCCTGCAGAGAAGAGTCAAGGTGACAGGTTACCAGAACACCCAGTTTGTCTCCCTGAGTATTTACATAAAATGTCATTGTATATTTAGAATAATTATGTGTTCTAGAGTTATCTGATTCTAAATCATTTTGAAAGAAAACTATGTTAAGTGAAATAAGGCAGGTACAGAAAGAGAAACACCTTATGTCCTCACTCATAAGTCAGACCTAAAAAATGAATAAAAAAGAAAGAAGCAACAATCACAACAATACATTGAATTTTCAAATGGAGAGAATGGAACTGTGGTTATTAGAGGTGGAAAAAGCAAGGGGCTCATAAGAAATTGCTTAATGGACACAAAGAATGATTATGTTTTGTAATGATGAATATACTAATTATCCTGATTTTATCATCACATTCTGTACACAGATATTGATATTCAATTCTGCACCCCACAAACATGTATAATCAATCCTTTCAAGAAAAAAAAATAATAATGTCACTTCTTTTTTACCAAAATGTAAATTTTTTAAGTTAGGATTCTGGCTTGTTTCCTAGATCATTATTGAACTTTCATCTGCAGTACCTCCAAATATATTATCCTGTATCTAAGGCAACATTAATCGTCACTGCTGATAACAAAGGGAAGAGGGAAAAGTCAGGTGAGGATAATTTTGGTCATCGAAACAATATCATTTTGACCACAGAGGTAGTAAGAAAACTCCTATAAAAAATTCATCCCACAAATGATGAAATAAAGATTAGGCCATGACCGAATAAGTGAATAGAACAACAGCAACACAGAAAGAGGTAGAAACGTTGAGTGTAATACAGTGATCAGTTGTGATCTGTGACCTAATTGTTTAAACTCTTTAAGCCTCATTTTCCTTGTCTACACAATTAAGATCTAATAGCATAATTCAGAAATACAATGAGAAATACATAATACATTATGAACTACTCTAGTGTCATACATGGTTCATAATATGCAATTATTTCCTCCTATATTCTTTCTTTTTTTTTTTAGTCCTGCAACACAATTTTAATTCAAACGTGTATTGGGAAAAGTTTTCAATTAGCAATAATCGCGCCTCTGATAAACCCCATTGGCTACGATACTGCCACTGCACAAAGCTTATTCTTTCATCTTTGAGCCAATAGTTTAGCAACTAATGAAATTGTCGTGCATGCATGTACAACCAAGTCCAACAAAGAAATTTGTTAAATCTCAACATGAATTTAACGAGTGTGATCCAGTAAACTTCAATTTAGACAATCTGTTAGTGAAAAAAAAAAGTCAGTTTGATGATAAATTGGTTATTTTAGGGCATATCTTAACACTAATCACTAGCCTATTTTTTCCCCACTATAACAACGTAATTAAATAATTATTTCTTTGGTAGTACTGAATTAAAATTTTTCATGCCCTCTGGGGCATTATATCAGCACAACAAAAATAGATGTTTTACTAATTAAAGTACAGTTTCAACTGTACATCCAAATTTTCTTAGTGTACCAAAATGTAGCAAACTATAAACTTACCATAGTCAGTACAGACAAAACTAGTTTATTTTAGAAAGGCCATTTCTTGAAAAGCAGGAAATTCCTACTTATATTAGATACTCAACCATTAACTGGTCTCTTAATAGGAATATGGAGGAATACATACAAGAACGGGAAACAATGAAATTTGCTGCCAACTTGAAAATGTTTTTAACTTTAACTTTATTTTTCTTAACTGGAATTCTACTTATAAGTAATGCACACTTAAAACTTACATATGCTAAAACATTTTACAGTAACAAAACTATCATAAGCTGCAAGAGAAGTCATAACCTTTAGAATGAGATTATATAAAATAGAGGTAAATAACACGTAATCAGCCTAGCATGTGGTGGGTGGAACTCTCCACAAACCAAGGGAGGAGGATAATTCACTTACCATCAGGTCGGAATGGCTGTTAGGTTAGCTTTAGTTACATCAGAAAGAATTTCACCCTCAGATACTCACTCTGCCAAATCACCTCCATTATCAAAATTGAAGTAAAATGTAGAATATTTCAAACGGGTAATTCAAACATACACAGATTAACTCTGTGAAAGATCTGGAAAATCTCAACATGTTAGAAAACTTCTACAGGTTTGCAAGGGAAGTGGACTTCAAATATTCCCTAAATTTATCAGAGATGCAAAGGAAAGTGGATCTTTACCCCTCGGGAAAGCAGGCTGGGGATTTTGAATGTCAATTTAGCAATTTAACGCTAACTCAGACTAAGAAAAAAAATCCACAATATATTGTGAAATTCTGCAAAAGCTAACACACATTAAGTCATAGGAGTCATTTATGTTATGCCTGCGCTTGCAGGGAATTAGTTTAGAAAAAGCAGAATATAAACTTAAATGTCAATGCAAGACTTAATAGGTCTTTGAAAGTTCTAAAAAGTTATATCCTCAAAGACATTACTGAACATGTCATGGCCAAATGCTACTAAGCCACTGTCCACGGTAATGTTACTGGTGCCTCTGGGTATTTACTTTCTACCTTTGAGTTTGCCTTGGTTAGGGACTATTTCTCTAGAAACTCTGCCTGCTCTGTGCCCTTCCAGCTTTCTCAAGAATAGGAGGGAAAATCATGTAGTCTGCAGGAGCATTAGTTTAGCCTTCAGAAAAATCTGAAATGAAGAAGTAAAAGAGAATCAAAAACAGGCATTTGCAGTTCAGATGTGGACTATGATCAAGATCCTCAGTATTTAGAGTAGAAATAGATTCAATGGCCTGCAGGATCATAACTAATGCCAGGTTACATGATGCCAGGGACAAACATTGCTGGAATAGATTGTAGGGAAATGGGAGACAAAGAAAGAGTCAACGATAAACATTTTCCCCCATTTACTGGGCAGGGAGGAAAAGAATGCATCACCAAGTAAAAAAAGTTGGAAAAACCAAAGGGAGGCTGCACCCAGAGCACAGCAAAGTTTTTCATCCCATTTGCCATTTTATTATTTCTCCTGTGTCACTGAATATTCATCTGCAAACACTGAAGCTCATTAGTCTGTTCCTCTGTATCGTAAACAAAATCTATATACATGAAGTTTTTTCTCAAACTTTTAAACTTTGAGGAAATCAAATTATTATTTTGTATCTCATCTAGTTCAGTTCAAACTACTTCCCACAATAATAATGAGAATTTATTGGGAGATTATTGTGTGGTTTATTATATTATTTAATATTCATAAAAGTGTACATTTTGACTTAGGCAGTATAGTATTATGCATACAGAAACACAGAAGCTTCTAGAGATTAAGTAACTGGTTCAAACAGCTAATAAGCAACAGAAGCAAGAAAATGGGTATTTCTAAGTTTAGTGTTTGCATCTAGACTTTGAAAGTTAAGTGACCCTGAAAAAAGGAATGGTTCCAGCACTTCAGTATAAAGGATATGGAAACCCAGTATCTTACTGCTTGTCCACCTGAACACTGCCCAGTGTTGACCAAACTTCACTCAAACTAGCCTGTGTCAATTCACAGAAGGAGATATTCGGTCATATCTCCACTCTCCTACAAACGCAAACATACACAGTAGGATATTTTTAGAGATATATAATATGTTAAGTGTTACATTTACCTTCTCAATTAAAAATGTATGTGTATTGATTTATTTATTTGACAAATAAAAATCATAAATATTTATCGTATACAACCTGATGTTCTGAAATATGTATATGTTGTGGAATGGGTAAATCGAGCTAATTAACACAGGCATTACCTCACATACTTATCATTTTTGTGTTTGAATTCATTCTTTGTCATTTAACTTGTTCTGCTGCAAAAGTTTTAATTTGATGAAGTGCGAGTAATCATTTTATTACATATCATGCTTTTGATATTGTATTTAAAATTTGTTTGTCTAATCCAAAGTCACAAGTATCTTTTCCTGTATTTTATTCTAAGCATTTTACACTTTTACATTTTATATACAGGCCTACAATCCATTTTTGAATTACATTTGTACAAGATGTGATGCACAGATGGAAGTTGTATGTGTGTGCTCATGGGAGCACTATAAAGGAATGTTGAAAAGATGATCTTTTACAAGGGTGCATCAAAAAGTTTGTGGAAAAAATAGAATTGAAAGATAATACAAATCTTTCCTTGAACTTTTTGAAGTATTCTCATATTAAACTGAATTGCCTACAGACTTTTATTGAAAACTGGTTGATCAGGTTACTTCTGGGCTCTACAATCTCGTACATTGACAGTTCCGAGCACAGACACATTATAATATACCTTGAAATAAGGCAGTGGAAGTTCTCCAACCCTTTCTTTTTTTTTTTTTTTTTTTTTTTTTTACATGTAATGAATTTTATTATGTCGATATACATTGTAGCTGATTATTGCTCCCCATCACCAAAACCTCCCTCCCTTCTCCCTCCCCCCTCCCCCCCAACAATGTCCTTTCTGTTTGCTTGTTGTATCAACTTCAAATAATTGTGGTTGTTATATCTTCTTCCCCCCCCCCCCGGTTTGTGTGTGTGTGTGTGTGTATGTGTGTGTGTGAATTGCAGGAGATACTCTAGGTCGCTTGCATTTCTATATTGATGCTAGAATTAGTCTGAAAAATTCTAAAAGCTAATGCATGTTTAGATTTTGTTTGGGAGTGCTTGAATCTAGAGATTAACTTGGGAAAAATTCACATTTTATTTAAGTCTTCTCTTTTTTTTTCTCCATTAGTCTAGCTAAAGATTTATCGATTTTTTTTTTTAAATAACCTTTTGTTTCATTGATCTTCTGTGTTGATTTTCTAACCTCTAATTCATTCACTTCTGCTCTGATCTTTGTTATTTCTCTCCTACTGAGTTTTGTGTTTGTCCCCCCCCCCCCCCCCGCTTCCTGAGGTATAACATCAGGTTGTTTATACAGAGTCTCTTCTAATTCGATGTAGACACTAATTGCTATAAACTCCCCTCTCAGAACTGCTTTTTTTGTATCCCATAGGTTTAGTATGTTGTGTTTTCATTTCCATTTGTCTCCAGGAATTTTTTATATCTCCTTTTTTGTTTCTTCTTTGACCCATTTGTTGCTAAGGAGCATGTTGTTTAATTTCCACGTATTTGTACAGTTTCTATTGTCCCTTTTGTTGTTGATTTCCGATTTTATTACATTGTAGTTGGACAAGGTAGGTGATATGATTTTTTAAAATTTGTTGATACTTGTTTTGTGACCTAACATATAGTCTACTTCAGACCATATGCTGCTGAGAAAAAATAATGTGTATTCTTCAGCTGTTGGATGAAATGTTCTATTAATATCTGTTAGGTCAAGTCGGCCTGTAGTAGAGGTTAATTCTGATGTTTTCTGGATTATTTTCTGTCTGGATGATCTGTCCTTTGCTGAAAGTGGAGGATTAAAGTTCCCAGCTATTACTGTGTTGGATTTTCTCTCTCCTGTTAGGGCCAACAGTCACTGCTCTATATGGCTGGGTGCTCCAAAGTTGGGTGTGTATATACTTTGAATTATTACGTACTCTTGTTGAATTGATTCCTTTATCATTATATAATAACCTTCCTTCTCTTTTCTTTTACTTTCATTGTTTTGAAGTCTATTTTATCTGATGTAAATATACCTACTCCTGCTGGGTTTTGGCTTTCATTTGCATGAAATATCTTTATTATTTCCTCATTTTCAGCTGGTGTATGTCTGTTGGTTGACTTTCTTGTAGGTAGCATATTGTTGGTTCTTGTTTTATAATCCATTCAGCCATTCTCTGTCTTTTAATTGGGGCATTTAATTTATTTACATTTAGGGACTCATTACTGACATTTTGCTATTTTTTTCTGGTTGTGTTGTAGATCCATTTTTTTCTTTTTTCCAGTCTTACTGTATTCCTTTGTGTTTGTTTTTTTCCTAGTTTGGCATTTTGATATCTCACTATTTATTTTTAGTATGTCTTTTCTTAACTTGATGTTAACCAAGATAAAATCTAAGAAATGGAAAAAAAAAAAAACCCGCCCTATGCTTTGGTGTCATTCCCATGATTTCTTTACATTTTTTTATTGTTCCAAGTTACATCTTTTAATATTGTCTGTCTCTTATATGGTATTTGTATATGTTAATGTCTCATTAGGTTTATCCTTTAGTCTTTACACTAAGTATATAAGTGGTTTATTCACCACCTTTACAACATTGGATTATTCTGAGGATGTCTGTGTATTTACTAATAAGTCATGTATCTTCAGATGTTTTCTTGCTATTCTTTAGCATCATTTTATTTCAGATTGAAGAGCTCCCTTTAGCATTTCTTGTAGGGCAAGTCCAGTGTTGATGAATTTCCTTAGCTTTCGTTTGTCTGGGAAAGAAGTTATTTTTCCTTCATATTTGAGGGTTAATTTTGCTGTGTAGAGAATTCTTGACTGACAGTCTTTTTCCTTCAACACTTTTATCATCCCATTCTCTTCTTGTCTATAGGGTTTCTACTGAGAGATACACTGGGACTCTGTTGAATGTTATTTGTCTGTTTTCTCTTGCTGCTTTCAGTATTCTTTGTCTTTGGTTTTTAATAATTTGATTATGATGTGTCTTGCGATGCTCCTGTTTGGATTGAGTTTCATTAGCAGCTTCTGAGCTTTTTGTATCTGGATGCTGTCAACTTTCTCCATACTTGGGAAATTTTCAGTCATTATTTCCTTGAATATGCTTTCTAAGTCTCCTCCTTTTACTTCCCCTTTGGGTATTCCAGTTATACAGAGTTATTTCGCCTGAGGAAGTACCATACTTGCTGTATTTGTTTCATTTTTATTCTTTTTTCTTTTTGCTCATCTGATTGGATAATTTCATGTGTTTTATCTTCAAGCTCACTAATTCTTTCCCTTGTTTGATTAAGTCTGCTGTTGAAGCTTTATATTGAGTTTTTTTAATTCAGATCATGTGTTCTTTATTTCTAGAATTTCTATTTGGTTTTGTTTTAATTGATTCTACTCCTTCATCAAGTTTCTCATTCTGCTCCTGAATTTTTCCAAGATATCGTTTAATTTTCTGTTTGTATTTTCTTGTGACAGCCTAAATACCCTTAAGAGAGGGTTATTTTGAATTCTCTGTCAGACATTTCATAGATCTGCTGTTCCTCTGCATCCATTGCTGGTGCTTTGTTTATTTCATTTGGTGGAGAGGTATTTCTCTGTTCTTTCTCAATCTTTCTGTCTTTATGTTGATGCTTAGGCATTTGAGGAGACTGCTACTGCTTCTACATTTTATAGGTGTTTATCAGAGCTTTGTCTCTGGTCTGGGGTTGGGGGGGTGTTTCTTTTGTTTTGTTTCATTTCGTTTTCTGTTCTATGGTGGCTTAATAACTACCACCACCTCTTAGACTCTACATAGGAACTCATGGGCCATTCTGTGGTTAGTTCCCAAGTTGGGGGAACTTCCTCTAGGGACTGGACCTTCAGCTCAGTGCTTGAGCTAAATTGCTGCTTTGCTGCTCATTCTCTGGGGAAGGCTTTTTGTGCAGATCATTAATCACTTCCGGGTGTGAGATGTATGGAAATTCCAGCCCAGGATTGAGTCTTTCCTGCAGATTTCACCTCATGCAGATCTATCACCCTGAGCAATTTCCACTAAGACCAGCTGCCTTCCCTGAGCCCAGTGTTCCCCAGTGGGCCATTCTTTTGCCTTCACTCCAACCACTTCCCACTGGGCAGGCCACGTAAGTGTCCCTCATGATAACTGTGAAGAGCAAACTCTGGTTGGCTCCTTTCTCCACTAGGCAGCAGACACTTGCTCCTACACAGGCTCAGGGTAATCCTGCCAGTGGTCTTTATGGTTTGTGGGATGTTATGGTACTCTCGGAAGCCCTCCTCTCCCCTTCAGGCTCCAAGCACATTTATGCAAAGAGTGCCACTACAGCATTTTCTGGTTTTGATCCTTATGCAACAGCCACTCCCTGCTCCCTATCAGGGTGGCTCAGAATCTTCCAGGCTCAGAATGAGAGGCACTGTCCCTACACCTCCTCACCATGGCCTTCTGCACCTTCACAAACTCCATGTTTCTCCCCTCCTCTTCCCCAGCTCCAGCAGTCCCAGGTTGGCAGTCTTTGCTTTTTAATAGTTTTAGAGTGGTTACTTATGGGGAGGAGCAACACTGGGAAATGTCTATTCCACCATCGTAATGAACATCACTCTCCAAAATCTACTTTGAGTTGTCTGGTCCATAAAAACAGTATTTCTTTTTATTTATTAAGGTCTTTGTATTCTCTCAGCAAAATTTTTAGTTTCAGTGTAAATGTCTTGACCTTATCTTGTCACATTGATCCTTAAGTATTTTATATTTGTAATGTTATTTTAAATGAAATTTCAAAAATACAATTCTGGTTGTTATTTATTAGTGCAAACTGTACAACTGATTTCTGTGTATTGATTGTCTATCCACAACCATGCTAAACTGTCATTCCTAAAAGTCACCCATATTGAGTAGGAAGTAGTAAAGCTGTATTCACAGTGAAACAATTGTCTATGTAGAAAATTCTAAGGAATGTGTAGGGAAAATGGTATAATTTACAATTATTAGAGAAATACAGAACCAAAAGAGTGATTTCAATGTATGCTCTTCTGTTCTATTTTTGGAAGAGTTTTTGAAGAATAAGTTGTGGGTTTTGGGGTTTTTATTTAATTTAATGTTTGATAGAATTCACCATTAAAACTATACATACAGGGAATAGAAAGTCATGAAACAAAAACATTCAATTATTTTAAGAGGTAAAGGACTACTGAGAGTATATAGTTTATTTTAAAATGAGTTTTGGTAATTTATATCATTTTAAAAATTGCCCATTATATATAGGTTCTTGAATTTATTGGCCACAATATATTCATAACATTCCCTTTTGATCCTTTTTACACCTGTAGAATGTGTAGTAATGTGAAAATTGCCATTAAAAACAAGTAAATTTGGTAATCAATTATATGAAGATCCTAGATATCAAGTCTAATGGGAAAAAAGCCAATGAAATCAAAACAATATAAAGATAAAAGTATAATAAATACAAGCAAAGAAATCTTTTACATAACTAACTTTCCAAAATAGGAAAAAGGAAAAAAAAAAAAGCCAAAAGTTGGTTCTTTGAAAGAATTAATAAAATTCAGGAAACTTTATAATGATGAATCAAGGTAAAAGAGACAGAAAGAAAAAAATACAAATTATCAATATGAGGAATAAAACATATATGACTGGTAATAATATAAATTTATTCAAAAACTTTGAGGTACAGTTAGACAATATCTATTCAAGCTACTATAAGCTATATTTTTTCTATTCTACTTCCTGGTATTGATTTACAATACCATAAATTTGAATGACTAGCACCAAAGTATTGCCAATTGGATGTACACAGAGCATTATTAGATATAAAACCATCTCTGCTATTAGCAGGAACAATACAGTGCTTGAGTATATGGCTTGAACTTCTAGAATGACAGAACCTTGTTTATGATAAATTTCCAAGAACATATGAGCAATTCAAGGTCAAGGAGGGAGAAAATAATTTTAACTATCCTTAGACTAAAAGTGAGACCATATACACATCTCAGTATCAGAAGCCAAGTGCTCGAAAGCCAGTCTTCTTCCAAACATGTCCCCACTTAGATGAGACAAGAATCTCAGAAAACTGTACAAGGTGGCATTCTGGAGAGTCTGCCATGCCAGAAGCCTATCTTAAATGGGCCTAAAGAGTCTCATGTTAATCCTCTCAAGTTGGATTCAGAGATAGCTTTAATTCCAGTATTTGGATGAATTGAAGGGAGACCCTAAGGAAATCATATTTGCATGGGGGCCTGAGGAGCAGTTTGGAAATAACTAATTCTAAGAAAGAAAGAAGCCCTCAAGAAAGTCTTAATACAGTTATGAAGCTTCTACAGTTGGGAGGGAAAAAAGTATGCTTAAGTCAAACATACGGTGTCCTGCTCATCCTTATGTTTTAGGCGTAATCGTGGTGTGGGGAAATCATTTTACATATACTGTCTCATCAATTTATCATAGAGTTCATAGTTTGTGGGCTTGGAACTCCATAAGATCAGTGAAAGCAAAACTTTAAAGAAAGTAAAAGAATTTAGGTAGTACGTAATGCTAACAGAGCTTGAGAATCCAATCAGAAAGAACTTGCTTACCCAAAGGTGTGGTACAACTGACAGAGTTCAAGGATATTCAAGAATGGAGCCAGGCCACTAGGCAGAGCAAAACAGACCCTTCTAAGCTTCTTCCTTCCCACTGAGGAAAAATGGAAGTCAGGGCACAGACTGGTTCCTCAGGAAAGAAGTTACATTCAAGCCTGTAGTTACCTTCAGAGAGAAAATCACCAATATCTTCATCTCACGCTCTTCATCAACATGTGGGGAAGGAATAAAACACCTGTGCTTCTTTTACTGTTACTATTAAGAATAGAACTGCTGCTGCTGCTAATGGACAGGTATTTAAGCAGTGTTTAAAAATTTGCAAGTCAAAGTCAGAGAGCCCAGAAACTCCCTCTTACTGGCTGATCTCCTTACTTCTCTGGACAAGGTTCCTAAATTCTCTAAAATCTTAATGAAAATAGCAACTACTACAGCCACATATAAGATATATAATACTTACTACAAATTAAACTTGGAACTTCATGTGGGTTATGTTCAAATTCACACAGCAAGGCTACCATACATAGGTCTTTCTAACTCGAGAGCGTAATTCCCAACCACCACAACACACCTGGCACATCACAGTCCCACATCCCTGCAGGACCACCTGCATATAAGAACATATTCTAATCACTGCAGCTCTAATGTGTGAGCTTGACTGAAAGGTGAAGGCCCAAAGTCTAAGAAAGACCCTGCATCCTCCTGTGATATATTTATATATATATATGCTAGTCTAGTTTTCATTGTGGTGGACTCAACTCAGATTATGTCTCATTTTGCAGTAAAAATATCAGAACATTAAGTAAAATAAGGCTATTTTGTGTCATTCTACTACACTTCTTGCTGCGTAATGAATATGCAAAAAAGGATTACTCAAAGCAGCATTAACGCAATGAGAAGCCCAAAGGGACTGCGCCTCAGCCACTCCTCTGTTAGTAGGAGAAACTGGGCACAGCCCTGATTCAATGTTAGCTTCTGTTTTTTATTGTAAAGACAAGGAAGTTTCACAAGAAAAATCAGTTGATTCAATCATTTCAAGATGACACAAAGACATGGGCAATGTGACAAAAGTTATCTATGGCTAGGTATAGCTTAAACAATGGAAACACATAACATCATTAAAATTAACAACATGACATTCCAAAGTACAATTTGTGAAAAGCTAAGTGGATCAAACTGTGATCATTATCTAAAATATAACCTCTCCTTAAATGATTTAAATAACAGTTACATTCTTATGATTAAATCTAAGTATAATTATCTCTAAAGTTTCCACCAAAAAAACCCAGCTTCCCCGTAGCAAACATTTTTCACATTTTCCCCACAGCAATTCTTTAAAATCTCTTAACAGGATCAGGGCACTCTGACCCAGCACTGCACAGGTGAGCCCACCAGCACCAGCCAGCCAGAGGAACCACTTCACTCCACATGGCCCCCTTACCCTCACACCTTGGACCTGGGCAGGGGGGGAGCTCCAGACCCTGCACCAGCACCCAAAACCAGCACCGTGCAGGTGAGCTTGCCAGTGCCAGCCAACCAGTGGAACCATGCAGCTCCACATAGCCACCTCACCCCACAACCTTGGACCCAGGCAGGGGAGGAGCTCCAGACCCCACCCCAGCACCCTGAACCAGCACCGCCCAGGTGAGCCTGCCAGTGCCAGCCAGCCAGTAGAACTGCATGGATCCATGTGGCCCCTCATCCCATCACAGATTCAGTGGGGAGCACCAGCCTACAGATCTGACCCACCAAGCTTGTCCCAGCAGAACTCTACATGCTAGGGACTCATTCTATGACCACAGAGTATTGAGCAGGTGCCAAGTTGGTATAACATAACCACCACCACATCTACTGTCAAGTAAAGACAGTTCACCCCCAAGGCCACTCCACAGCCAACCTCAGTGTAATAGAAGAAGCAAACCCCCTAACAAATGACCAAGCATCAGTGAAAAAATACTAGAAGTACAAACAATCAAGAAGAAATGACAACACCAAAAGGATACAGCAATGCCCTAAAATCAGACTCCATGGAACAGGGAAACCTTGAAATTTCTGAAAAAGAATGTTGAGCAATGATCTCAAGAAAACTTAAAGAAATAAAGGAAGACTCAATTAGAAAACACAATGAAACAAGAAAATATCCAGAATATGAAGGAGGAAATTTACAAAGAGATTAATACCATGAAAAAGAGTGTAGCAGAACTTCAGAACTTCTAGAAATGAAAGACTCACTCAACTAAATAAAAACATGAATGAGAGCTTGAGCAGCAGGGTAGAGGAAACAGAAGAAAGAATTTCAGAGCTTGAAGATGGTAATTTGAAATAACTCAGGCAGACCAAAAAAAGAAAAATAATTAAAAATAATGAGGAAAACATAAGAGAGATAGCAGATAACCTCAAGCACTCTAACATCCAAGTTGTGGGTATTCCTGAAGGGCAGGAGAAGGGAAAAGGTATTGAAAACCTACTCAAGGAAATAGTAACAGAAAATTTTCCAGGTGTAGGGCGAGATACAGACCTTCAGATCCAGGAAGCTCAAAGGTCCCCAAACAGATTCAACCCAAAAAGATCCTCCCCAAGACATATTATAGTTAAATATGCAAAGCTCAAAGACAAAGAGAATTCTACAGGCAGCAACAGAAAAGCATCAGGTCACCTATAGGGGAACCCGCATCAAACTAACAGCAGACTTCTCAACTGAAACCCTACAGGGCAGAAGAAAGGGGAATGATATATTCAAAATACTAAAAGAAAAAAACTGCCAGCCAAGAATTCTTTACGCAGCAAGGCACTCCTTCAGAAACAAGGGAGAAATAGTGTATTTCACAAACAAACAAAAGTTGTGGGATTTCACCACCACACAACCAGCCCTGCAAGAAATTCTCAAGGGAGTCATTCATCTGGAATCTGAATAATGGTGACCCTATCACAAATACACAAGAAAGAACAAAACCCACAGTTAAAACAAAAATGCCAGCAAGAAAGAGAAAGAAGCTAAACCATTCCACCTCAAATTCCCAACTCACATTAAAGAAGAGAAATAAAAGGGGAAATAATGATCAAAAGATATTTAAACCACCTAAACAAGTAGGAAATAAATGACAGGAAATAAACAACACTTCTCAATAACTACTCTAAATGTGAATGGACTAAACTCCTCATTCAAAAGACACAGACTAACTGAGTGGATTAAAAAGATAGACCCAAGAATATGCTGTCTTCAAGAGACCCACCTAACCTGTAAAGACACTCATAGACTAAAAGTGAAGGGATGGAAAAATATATATCATGCAAATGGAAACCAAAAACAAGCAGGAGTAGCTATTTCTTATATCAGACAATATAGACTTTAAACCAAAATAAAAAACATTTAAAAAGACAAAGAAGGCCATTATGTAATAATAAAGGAAACTCTCCAGACTGAAGACATAACAATCATAATCACATATGCACCCAGTACTGGAGCACCCAGATATACCAGGCAAACACTCTTAGACCTAAAGATGGAGATAGGACCTAATACATCAATAGTGGGTGATCTGAACACCCCTCTCTCAGTATGGGACAAGACTTCTGGGCAATAAGTCAACAAAGAGACTCAGGATTTAATCTACACCCTAGACCAACTGGACTTGGCAGATATATACAGAACATTTCACCCAACACCTAAAGAATGCACTTCATTCTTGTCAGCTCATAGTACATTCTCCAGGATAGACCACATATTAGGTCACAAATCTAGTCCCAGCAAATTCTAAAAAATTGAAATCATTCCAACAATCTTTTCAGACCACATGGACTAAAACTAGAGGTAAACAATAAGCAAATTGGTGGAAGCTATACAAGTACATGGAAAATAAATAATAGGCTCCAGAATGACCTAGGGGTCCAAGAGGAAATTAAACAGGAAGTCAAAAAATTTCTAGAAGCTAATGAAAATAGAGATACATCATACCAAAATTGTGGGATACTGCAAAAGCAGTACTCAGAGGCAAATTTATTACAGTAAATGCTTATATCAAAAAAAGGAAAGACTCCAAATAAATGACCTAACACTATGCCTCAAAGAACTTGAAAAACAACAATCCAAACCTAAAGTTAGTAGACAGAATGAAATAATTAAGATCAGAGTAGAGCTAAATGAAATAGAAAAAACAAACCCCAAAAACAATAGAAAAGATCAACAGAACTAAAAGTTGGTTTTTTGAGAAGATAAACAAAATAGACACACAAGTAGGTAGGTTAACAAAAAAAAAAAAAAATGAGAGAGAAGACCCAAACAACAAAAATCAGAAATGAAAACGGAGATATTACAACTAACATCACAGAAATACAAAGAATCATTACAGACTATTACAAACAACTGTATGACAAAAAATTTGAAAATCTGGAAGATATGGATAAGTTTCTAGGCACATATAAATTACCAAGGCTGAACCAAGAAGAGGTAGAAAACTTGAACAGACCAATAATGAGCAAGGAGATTGAAGCAGTAATTAGCAATCTTCCAACAAATAAAAAGTCCAGGTCCAGATGGTTTTACAGCTGAATTCTATCAAACCTTTAAAGAGGAGTTAATACCAATTCTAATGAAACTGTTCCAAACAATTGAAACAGACACTACTCTCCCAAACTCATTCTATGAGGCCAACATAACTCTGATACCAAAACCAGATAAAGACACAGCAAAAAAAGAAAACTACAGGCCAATATCCTTGATGAGCCTAGATGCTAAAATCCTCAACAAAATATTAGCAATTAGAATACAGCAACATATTAAAAAAATTATACACTATGATCAAGTGGGATTCATCCCAGAGATGCAAGGATGGTTCAACATATGAAAGTCAGTAAATGAGATATATCACATCAACAAGCTCAAGGACAAAGACCATATGAATATCTCAATAGATGCTGAAAAAGCATTTGACAAAATTCAACAACTCCTTCATGATAGACTCTTAACACATTAGGTATAGAAGGAAAATATCTTCACACAATAATAGCCATTTATGACAAGCCCATTGCCAGTATTACTCTGAATAGGGAAAAATTGAAGGCCTTCCTCTTAGGGACAAGAAAAAGACAAGGATGTGCACTCTCACTATATCTATTCAACATACTACTGGATGTACTAGATAGAGTAATTGGGCAAGAGAAAGAAATAAAGGAAATCCAGATTGGAGAAGATAAAGTCAAACTTTCTGTATTTGCAGATGACATATTGTTTCCAATTCATTTCCATTTGTTTCATTCACCCATGTTAGTAAAAAGACATTTATTAAGCAATACATGTTACTGAAATAATTTTACTTCACCAAATATTTTTTTTTATAAATCAGTATCAAAATGTTTATATAATAGCTTCAGTGTTTACCACTTTCTAATAAGTTACGTCTTTTAATTTGCATAACTATCCCATGTGGTAGGTACTAATACTAACTTTTCATATAAGAGAAAACTAAATATCACAGAAGTTAAGCACCTTGCCCAGGTTCCATGCTCAGTAAGTTCAGTACTGAGAACTGTGCTAATGACTGTCTTATTCTGTGTTTTCCTCTTTACATGCATTTTCCTTACACGAGCCCAAATTGAAAACCAGAGAGTACTAGAAAGTGATGAGGATGAACGACACTTCTAATGGGTAAGTATTGATATCTCAGGTAGAGTATCTTGAAATGGCGAGTAAGCAATGAGGACTGGTTGAAATTTAGGTAGCCATGAAATTTAGGTAGATATACAAATAAAAATGTTCAGTACAGAGTTGAATTTTTTTAAGTATAAGTTTCAAGTCAGTAGGGCAGAACACAATATAAAAATCATTATCTGTAAATGATAGTTCAGATCATAACATTGCATGAGGTCACCCAAAGAAAACAGGTGAGCCAACAACAAAATGTAGGGCTATGCCAACATTTAAAAGAATCCCTGAAGGATCTCAAGAAGTACATCCAAAGATTCACGATAAAATCATGAAAGAGTAATGATTGGAGCACAAGAGAATAGACTTTCAAGAAGGAACTCGCTAGTTTTCTGCATAAGAAGATCACATAGTACTAGTATATGAAACTCACACACATGCAAGTCCTAACTGAAAGATCAATGACCAGAGAACTTTAAAACAGGAAAATTTTGCACAATGGCTAGAAACCAGAAAAGAGTTTTTATTCTGTACCTCAAACTCCTGGCAGGTTCTGTAACTTGTAAGCACTTATTGAGGGCAGCAAACATGACTATCCTGTTCTTCAGTATATCTACTGTAGTATTTATAAACAGAAATTTATAGTGTGCAACTAATAATCAATCATTTAGTAAGCTAACAAATGAAGAAAACTGAAAGCAAAAGTAACAATTTGTAATTACCTTTTCTGGAAAACTACCTCTACAATGGTAAATGAAATAAGATACTTCAGATTCTCCCTGAACAACACTAAGACCACTAATTTAGAAGGCAGCAGATAGAAGAGTGGTCCTGACTCAGGACACAACAAATACTTTTCTATCAATTTCTTTCATGGATGAAACTTACTAGCACAATCAACAGCACTGGTAGACATAAATGAGACATTGAAAATGTTAGATTGTCCCACAATAGAGTGTGATATTTTTCATGATGTAGGTGGATCGTGGTGTCAATAAGGAGGATGAATTCATCCTTTGGTGGACATTTGCCACACAATGTGGTATTTCAAAAGTTCATAGAAATACAGAATTAAAATATAATAGGAGTATCTTCATGAACTTTTTGAAGTATCCTCATATCTAAACACTTTGGCATCCAGAAATTTATCAATTTCCTACAGGTTTTCAAATTTGTTGGCATATAGTTGTTTATAATAGTCATTCATGATTCTTTGCATTTCTGTGGTATCAGTTGTAATGTCTTCTCTTTCATTGCTGATTTTTTATATTTGGGTCTTCTGTCTTCTGCTTTTTAGTTAGCCTTGCTAATGGTTTGCCTATTTTGTTTATCTTCTCAAAAAAAACCTTTTTGTTTTATTGATACTTTGTATCATTTTTGGCTCTTTATTTCATTTAGTTCTGCTCTGATCTTAATTATTTCTTTCCATCTACTAATTTTGGGATTGGATTGCTCTTGTTTTTCTAATTCTTTGATGTTCTCTTAGTTCTACTATTTCTCTTAACACTGCTTTTATAGTGTCCCACAGGTTTTGGTTGATGTGTCTTTATTTTCAAAAACTTCAAGAAATTTTTTGATTTCCTGTTTAATTTATTCTTGGTTCCATGGGTCATTCAGGAGCATGTTGTTTGATGTCTATGTGTGCATAGTTTTTCCATTATTAAAAAGACAGAGAATAACAAATGCTGGTGACGATGCAGAGAAAGGGGAACCTTCCTGCTCTGTTGGTGTGACTGGAAATTAGTGCAGCCACTATGGAAAACAGTGTGGTGGTTCTTCAGACAACTACAGGCAGAACTGCCATATGATCCAGCAATTCCACTGCTGGGTATATATACAAAGGAATGGAAATCATCATGTTGAAAGGATACCTGCACTCCTGTGTTTATCGCAGCTCTGTTTACAACAGCCAAGAGCTGGAACCAACCTAAATGTCCATCAACAGATGACTGGATAAGGAAAATGTGTTATATATATACTCAATGGAATACTACTCTGCCACAAAAAAAGAATGAAATTTTGCCATTTGTAGCAACATGGATGAACTTAGAGGAAATTATGTTAAATGAAATAAGCCAGACACAGAAAGAGAAATTCCACATGTCCTTACTCTTAAGTGGGAAAAGAAAGAAAGAAAGAAAGAAAGAAAAAAAGAAAGAAAGAAAGGAAGGAAGGAAGGAAGGAAGGAAGGAAGGAAGGAAGGAAGGAAGGAAGGAAGGAAGGAAGGAAGGAAGGAAGGAAGAAAGAAAAAGGAAGGAAGGAAGGAAGGAAGGAAGGAAGGAAGGAAGGAAGGAAGGAAGGAAGGAAGGAAGGAAGAAAGAAAAAGGAAGGAAGGAAGGAAGGAAGGAAGGAAGGAAGGAAGGAAGGAAGGAAGGAAGGAAGGAAGAAAGGAAGGAAGGAAGGGAAACAAACAAAATAACACATTGATCTTTCTAAAAAAACAAAAGAACAGAACTGTAGTTACTAGATGTGGGAAAAGGAGAGGGGGAGGAGCAGAATTAGCAAGAAATTAGTTAGGGGTGACAGAGATCAATTACGTGTATTAAATATCAGTATACTAATAATCCTGATTTGACCACCATGTTTTGTACACATGCATTCCTATTCCACTGTGTACCTTACAAATATATATAATCAATATGTTTCAATTAAAGAAAATGGTTAGGAACATAAATAAATAAATAAATAAACACTTTTGCAAATACATCCTTCCTACCTCATAAGGATGCTAATAGTGAGTTGTAAAAATTGTCTGATTAGACAGTGGGCCTGGTTGCTTATATCTAAAAGAAATCCATTTTCCTTCTTGAGTAACTGGACCCTGAGTTTCCTCTGAGAAACCAGGACTTGTCCATATTTAGAAAACATGGCTTGAGGAGAGAAGTGTCCAAGGATGGGAATATGACTCCTGCTCAGTCCATCAGAAAACATTTGCCCAAGGCTGTAATGATGTGGTCAGGGATCTAGTACAAATGAGATGCAAAGCCAATATATTTGTTTGGAATATTGAGAAAAATCTTCTGTTTTTTCCTCATGGAGTTTCCTGAGAGGACAGACCCAAAACTCCTTTCTATAATCCTACCATGAGTGCAGAGAGCCTGCTCAAAAATGAAACCAGCACAAAAGAAAGCAGAGTCAACACACAGGCAGAAAAATCCACTTCCAATAATGAAATCTCAGATGTAGAATTCTCCATTTTTAAACTATTTTACCATCTTTTATTTTATTTATTTTATATTATTGTTTTTCTAGATTTTTTAAGTAGTATAATGAATACTTACAAACTTATATCTATCCCAAGAGCTAAAATATTACCAATAATTGAATTTATTTTTAATTCCTTTCCTATACTGCCTTCTGCTTCACACTAAACATTAACAATATTCTATCTTTAATGTATAATCATCTTGTTCCTTATAAATAAAATATCTTTATGGCAGATGTATTTTTTAGATTTACCTGGTTTTGATTTATTTAAAATTTAGCATACTTTATGCAGACTAGTAGGAATACCTTTATTTTTCACTTAGTATTAATTTATTAAGTTTTATATCAGTTGTTGAACATAGTTGCAGATTCATTTTCAACATTATGCCATATTCCATTGTGTGATCATTTCAAACCATGTTAGGTCACTATCCTGTCAATTAATATTTGTCTACAATGAACATTTTCACATGTCTCCTAAAAAGGCACTTGATAGGTTGCAGAATGTACCAATAGTTAGCTTTATAGGGTAATATAATACATTTCCTCAAGAGATCCAAGAAATTAAATCTAATTATGTAAAAAAAAGGAGAGGGCTAGAACAGACTTAATAACCTCCACACTATGAGGAAAAGATTAATTTGAAGAATTTTTTTATTGCTTTTTAATTGGATATGTGTGTAAATTGATACAAATAATCCAAAAAACAATCTGGGCTTATATTTTTAATGTCACTTTTAAAATGTCAATTTTTAGTCACTAGATCTGTGTTGTATTTGGAATAAAATTCATTAAACAAAATAGTCTGAAGGTCTGTGAAAGAGTTTCTTTAAGGCATAAAGAATTCCCCTTATTTTTAAAATATAATTAAAATATTTAATCTAGAAAGTTAGATTTGAGGTATGTAATTATGCTTTTATTAATGAGAAGTATTAATATAAAAATATTTCCTTCTATACCTACATGCCTACTTAATTAAAGATTTCTTAAAGAGGTTAGCAGAAGTAATAATCAAAAATCTCGGAATATTTCATGATGTCTTGGAGTTCTTCATTTCCTAGTATGCAGTCTGGGCTCAAAAGCTCAGCCAAGTAGAATAAGATCTCTTGTTTGGAAACGGATAAGATGTATAATCTTTGTTCTGTTACTTATTTGTTATACATCTTAATAACTAGATAAACAACCAGAACACTAGAGTCTTAAATGGACCTCATACTTCCTAGTGGCAGACTGTGTCTGCAGAAGCATTTGCCTATACAAAATTTCTTAAAGTGAAGGACTTAGAAAGACTGCCTAATCAAAGATGGATTTACCTTCAACTTGGTTCACTATTGTAAAACCTGATTCGATTAATTGGTTTATATATAGATATTTGCATGCATTTGCCAAATTTTTCTCTAGGGTGTAATATTTTAGGATCATGAGCTATCATGAGGTGATGTAGTCTTTAGCTCAGCCCTAATCACAGATTCTTTAGGACTGAAGCCCTTGCCTCTGGCTCATGAAGTGGGGAAAGAAAAAGTCCATTCCCCGAGGTATATGGCAAACTGTTGTCAACATATATATCCAACATGGTCTCTTGATCTCCAAGGCTGATGCAGTTCTTTAATTATTCAGAAAGTTTGGAGCCAAAACCACTTCTGCACTAACAGACACTGTTGTTTACAACTCCCCACTGTTTAATTCTTCTAGCGGCCAATGGTTTCTTGGCAAGAAGTTTCAGACCTGAATCTTACTACTGATCTTTTGGAAATAGTTCCTAATAACATGATCCAATTTCCCTAACATGGTAGAAGATTCTCTGAAGTCATTAAATCAGCCACCTTACATGCTGTGTCTGCCTCCAGTGACCGGACCACTCAAGAACTGTCACCAAGACCTCTTTCCTTTCTCCCTGTCCATGAGTTTATGCCAGCTCTGTGTTTGCAAAGAGCATCTTCCTGAGATCGCCGTTTTCCTCTCCCTGTCACACACAGCACGGGCACAGCTCCATCCTTCACTCAGGACTCGTGTGTCCCTGGGAAGTTTCCATTGTTACTGTACACAGCACCTAAGGGTACATTTTTAATGTGTAGCTGATTGTTTCTAGATTTGACAACCTTATAGAAGACTTTTAAATGGGAATGCTCAGAAGTTAGGCTTCAGTCTTGGTATTCAGCAATAATTATTAACTTAGACTTCATCAGTTGAAAGGTCAAAGAGATAAACGACTACAACAGCTTAATTTCTTACATCTCTGTCCTTCAAGGATATAGATGAACGGGTCACTATCACATCCAATCTGCACAATGGCACTACAACAATTTAGTCATAAAAAACAGATACATTGTTGAAATGTAAATATTTATTCTCAAATATTGGTAAACATTCCACATAAAACATGGAGAGAATATCTCCTTATTTTTCTTTTATTTTATTTTTGTTTTCTTTTGGATATCAAACATTAACCAGATTAGTAATCTTATAATATAAATAGATATAATACTAACCTTTTTTTCAAAATGTGAACACAGACATGACAGCCACATCTGCAACCGCAGTAGATCAATTCAGGAACAAGCGTGAATAGGATCACAAAGCAAAAGAAAATTGTGCAACTTTTTTCCCTTCACTTTTTTTTTAGCATAACATCTCATCGCTAAACCATGGAATCCTCTGTTATCTTCTTGTGTCTAACTAATTAATAAAATTATCTGGTAAGGTTATCATAGTTATGTAACACCTGTGTGTGTACTACCTGTGTGTGGAGATAGAGAATAAAATATACCAGAGGTGACAGGTATGGGGGACAGGAGATGGAAAGATGTAGGTCAAATCTGTAGATATGTAGAGTGAACAAGTCTAGAGTTCCAACGTACAGCATAGAATTATAGTTAATAATATTGTGTTGCATTCAGATTTTTTGCTGAGAGTAGATTTTAGGTTGTTTTGTCTTCCCCCAAATGTGGGGGGGACAGTGTGAGATGATTGATATGTTAATTTCCTTGACTATAGTAACCACTTCACTATATGTACATATATCAAAACATCATGCTATACACCTTAAATATATGTAACTAAATGTGAAAATAAAGTACACAAACAAAATTTGTCAACCTAGAATCAATATTAAACAAAAATATCTTTCAAAAACCAAGGTGAGGTAAATAAAGACTTTCCGTTATATAAAAGTAAAGAAATGTATCAGAACCAGACTGCACTACAAGAAATGTTAAGCAAATTCTTTAGTCACAAAAATAATAATTGGGGGAAATCTGTGTCTACTGAAAGTAATGAAGGCTACCAGAAGAGGTAAATGAATGTGTAAATACAAATAATGATTTCTATGTCAGCAAAAGTCAACATTGACTTACTTTCCCTTTTTGTAAAATATACATTTTATTACAAAATAAGAGAACTTTCATCTTAATATTTACCCATCCATACACTGAATACTGAAACTCACATTTAAATGTCCAGTTGATATAACCATATCCCCCTCATAAATACCAAGTTAAGCATGCTGGCCAGTATAAAACAGATCCAAAACAAGATAAAAACTGAGTTTATTGCAAATCTTAGAGTCTCATGAAATTAGAATTTTATAGGGCTGGCCAGTTAGATCAGTTGATTAGCCTTATAACACCAAGGTCTCAGGTTCAGATCCCCATACCAGCAAGCTGCCAAAAAAGAAAAGAAAAGAAAGAAATTTATCAAAAATATCCTTATTTTAAGGGAAAAAAATCAGTAGATTTTAAGGAGTAGCTTTATACTCTAATAATTCTGCTTTGACAGAGAGCTATTAGTTTCAGTAACTGCCCTGTCCTCTGAAATTAGAAATCATTCTTAAGAGAATAGAAGTGAAAGGCCAGCCCTGAGGTCCTGAATTGTAACGTGCTCTAGGTGAAAAATGAAACTGTACGAAAAGTGACTCTGACGATCTGTTCCATGAAATTTGATTGGAGCCACAATTACAACAACTGGTACAGTAAAATGGAATAATCTTGCTAATTGTAGGAAGATCTAGACACAGACATTTTGGATAGTCAGGAATACATGATGCTCGAGACTGCTCCTGGGGCAGCAGCAGCAGCTTTGGCTTCTGGATGGTGTCCCGATCTAAGACGTTTTGAAATCTCTTTGGAAAGAGTGAAAAACAGATCAGTTACAGAACTCTTCACTGAAGCTTAGCACTGTTCAGACTATCAGAGAAAAATAAAGGGATAAAGACTCTAACCCTAGAGGGAAAAGGAAAAACTAAGAGTTCACAGCATTTTTTTTAAAGTGGGTGATTTGTCACGCACGCATAAAAAAGAAGGGAGGGAAGAAAGACCACAGTAGTGCGTTGGTCCTGCAGACGGAGGGAACATTTCTAGGGCTACAAAGTAGAGTGTGGGGGGGAGAGATTGGGGATAATTGGGTGGGGAACACGGGGTACAAAAGTAATTTCTGGTAATGGGTATGCTGCCAGTATAAATCTAGCCCTCACGTCATGGGCACGAGGGGTGACAATTAGCTTTGTATCTCATGAATATTCATAATAAAAAATGTAGAGAATAGAATAATAGTTACCAGAGGCTGGGGGGGAGGGGGGGTAGCCGGTGAACTAATGGATACAAAACTGCTATCTATCTTAAGTGAATCATTGTGCAAGATATGTATGTACTGAAACAACACTGTACCCCACAAAGAAATACAAATGAAATTGAATTTAATGAAATAAAAAATAAAAATAAATTTTAAAAAACTACACCAATTCTATGACAAATGTTTAGATAAAGATCAATTCTCAGGACCATTTAGCTTCCTAAACAGTTACAGAAATAAACGATACACTCTAATTCCTATCCAGATTAGGACAACCTGGTTAACAATAATTTCTGTAGTTGTATCACCCTTTGATTAATTTGGCCCTTATGCACTTTGGACACAAGGTGGCGCTCAAGTCAAATACTGTGCCAGGTGTCAGCCTTTCAAGTTTAACTTTGAGCTAGAAGTTTGTGCTGAGCTGTCTATGTCTCCAGAAAACGTGATTAGACTGTGTGCGTTTTTAATCAAGTTGTGCTTCATTCTGTGACAGTTACTTTGGGACAAAAACAACTGGTCCCACATTATATTGATGACCTAGATCTCAAGTGAGCTCTTGAAGTTGCTAGAGCAACACACTGTTGGTCTGCAGTTATCATTGTCCTAAAAGACTATTACACACCTTTTCTTCTACCTTTAATACCCCATATCTCTTTTATTTTCCGCAGACTCAACAGATGATTTTACTTTCTACTTCTCATAGAACCATAAATCAATCAAAAAAAATCTGCAAACTCGGATCACCCTATCTGCACACCCTCCAGCACAATGTACCCACACAGTCAGCCTTCCTGCCTATTACCGCAGAATTTTGCTCCCTATGCTACTCTCTAAAGCCAGCACCTCCACGTGTGAACCAGATCCCATTTCCCTTTCTCTGCGTAAGAGCAATGACCTGATAATCCTACTTTCTCTCTTTTGCTTTCGACGACATTATTCCCATCATCATGAAAACATCCCATCATTTCCCTCATCTTACAAATTCCCTTTCAATAACCCTGTTTCTGTGCTGGCTATTGTTCCATTCATTTCTCCCTCTTTAAAGTACAATATGTTGGAAGAGTTTTTCACTTACTGTCTCTAATTTCTTTCCTCTCGATTCCTCTTAAATAAATGGATGGCAGGTTTCCTCACCTCTCCACCTCAACAAGCTTTACCCTGACCATCTATTTAAAATCGTAAACTGCCCTCATGCCCTGCTGATCCTCCTTGCGATGCTCCACTTTTCATTTTTGACACTATGCATAAATACTGTTTCTAACAAAGCGTGCTGCACACCGATGCGTTGGTTTATTATTTATTTTCTATCTCCCTCACTAAAATCTAAGCTCACAGGGACAAAAGTCTTTACTGTTTCTGTTCACTGTTTTATCTCAAGCACCTGGAATGTCTAGCACATAGTATTTACTTAATATTAGTGAAAAGAATGAATGTATTTCTAAAATGTTTAGGACCAAAGTATGAAAAAAACTTGTCATACTCAGATCATTGGTCATTCATGGTAAAATAAATTAAACTAAAATTAAATAAATCTAAATCCAAACCTAAAGTTAGCAGACGGAAAGAAATCATTAAGATCAGAGCAGAACTGAATGAAATTGAAAACCAAAAAACAATTCAAAAGATCAATGAATCAAAAAGTTGGTTTTTTTGAAAAGATAAAGAAAATTGACAAACCATTAGCATGGCTAACAAAAAAAAAGAAGAGAGAAGACTCAAATAACAAAAATTAGAAATGAAAAAGGCGATATTACAATTGATTCATCTGAAATACAAGGAATCATTTGAGACTACTATAAACAACTATACGCCAACAAATTTGAAAATCTGGAGGAAATGGATAAATTTCTGGACACACACAAGCTCCCAAAACTGAACTATGAAGACGTAGAAAATTTGAATGGACCAATAACAATAAAGGAGATTGAAGCTGTTATCAGAAGGCTCCCAACAAAGAAAAGCCCAAGACCAGATGGATTCACAGCAGAATTTTACCATTCAAAGAGGAATTGACACTGATTCTTTACAAACTATTCCAAAAGATTGAAACGGACGCAAATCTCCCAAACTCATTCTATGAAGCAAACATCATCCTGATACCAAAACCAGGTAAAGATATAACCAAAAAAGAAAACTACAGGCCGATATCCTTGATGAATATAGATGCAAAAATCCTCACTAAAATACTAGCAAACAGAATACAGCAACACATACGAAAAATTATTCATCACGACCAAGTGGGATTCATCCCATGGATGCAAGGTTGGTTCAACATACGCAAATCAATAAACATGATACACCATATTAATAAACTCAAACACAAGGACCATATGATCATCTCTATAGATGCTGAAAAAGCATTTGATAAAGTTCAGCACTCATTCATGACAAAGACCCTCTATAAGTTAGGTATAGAGGGAAAGTATCTCAACATAATTAAAGCCATATGTGACAAACCCACTGCCAATATCATCCTGAATGGGGAAAAGCTGAAAGCTTTTCCTTTAAGAACAGGAACTAGACAAGGATGCCCACTCTCACCACTCCTATTCAACATAGTGTTGGAAGTACTAGCCAGAGCAATCAGAGAAGTGAATAGACATTCTTTTCAAAGGAAGACATACAAATGGCCAACAGGTATGTGAAAAAATGCTCAGCATCACTAGTCATCAGAGAAATGCAAATTAAAACCACATTGAGATATCACCTCACCCCAGTTAGACTGGCTATTATCAAAAATATGGTGAATAACAAATGCTGGTGAGGGTGTGGAGAGAAGGGAACGCTCCTACACTGTTGGCGGAACTGTAAATTAGCACAACTACTATGGAAAATAGTATGGAGGTTTCTCAAACAACTACAGATTGATCTTCTGCACTATCCAGCAATCCCACTTCTGGGTTTATACACAAAGGAATGGAAATCATCATGTTGAAGGGATACCTGCACTCCCAAGTTCATCGCATCTCTGTTTACAATAGCCAAGATATGGAACCAACCTCAATGTCCATCGATGGATGATTGGATAAGAAAACTGTGGTATATATACACCATAGAATACTATTCTGCCATAAAAAAGAATGAAATTTTCTCATTTGCAACAACATGGATGAACCTGGAGAAACTTCTGCTGAGTGAAAAAAGCAAAGCACAGAGGGATAAATACCATGTGTACTCACCCATAAGTGGGAGCTAAGAGAGAAAGAAGGAAGGAAGAAAGACCACCATGGTGGGTTGGACTTGTAGAAGGAGAGAACAAACCTAGGGACACAACATGGAGTGGGGGAAAGGGGGAGGAGGAGGGAGGTTGGGGATTATTAGGTGGGGTAGACAGGGTACAATCACAATTTGTGGTAATGGGCATGCTGCCAGTATGGATCTGACCTTCACATCTCAGACAGGAGCAGGGGACAATCAGCCTTATATGTCAGGAATATTCATAACCAATAAAAAAGGGAGGGAAGGGAAAGCCTGAGACCCATTTTAAATAATTTAGTGCATCAGCTCCACACCTAGAGTAGAAGATATTGTACCCTGCACAGCACCACACTGCCATCAAAGATACTGGGTCTGTGACTACCACAAATTTATTATCTTAAGAACATGTCGTGGTCTTTATATGAATCCTTTGTTCCACAAGGAGGCAAGGAGAACCTTAACATTTTTCATACCCTCCTGACACTGATGTACGTTATTGCGGACATCTATGAGTATGACTCTGTGTCCATTTTTTTTTTTTAAGAGGAGTGCTAACAGCATTCATTGGGTTCTCAAAAGAATCAGACACAGAAATGGGTTACAATAGCCTGGAGGCAAAACAGAACCAGTAGTATAGCACATCTCCTAATAACTACTGTACTTATCTCAACTGTTCAAGATTAGCCAACTTTGAATGACTACATTGGTTACAACAATAGTAAACAGACAATGTGTCAGTGTTGGGTGTAATGGTGAAGAGAAGAAAGAAAAGCAATCAAGAAAAGATCAAGGCAGATGAAGATGGAAAACAGAGTGATAGGCAGCTCCTTCTATGATTCTGTGTTGGATTGCATGGTTCACAGAAGCATTGCTTTCCTCAAGGACTCTCTCTCTCTCGTACTAACCAACCCTCCCTAAATCAGTGACAATAGACTTCTGTCTTTGAGAGAATCTCTTTACTCACTTTATTTCAATGAAGAATTTACCATTCTCTGTGGAAAGGAAAACAGTTTCTCTGAAGCCCTTTTATGCCCCAAAAGCCCACAGTAAAGAGGGATGTAATCTGCCCACCTTCACCTCCTCACCCGGTGTAACTGAATCCCATGGTTCCTGCTCTCTGCTCAGGAGATGTTCTGGAAGACAACCTGCATTGAGAAACAAAACTTTGTCATAAAATTTAATACTAATTATCTATGTTTTCTGTATCTGGTTATCCCAAATGTGATATAATTAATATTTAATTCTCCCGCTTCCTAAATCTTACTAGACAGCAGGAGCATTGAGAAGTGATAGGGGTAGATAAGATGACACATGGAAGATGGTTGGGCAGGGACAAATACTGAGGGAAAGAGAAGATTTTACCCAAAATATTTTCAGCAACATATATGATATATTATCTGTCAACTTCAATATTTAGTGTTTAACCTCCTCATTTTCATACTTGCTCTGAATATTATTTATTTATTTATTTATTTATTTATTTATTTATTTATTTATCTATTTATTTATTTATTTACTATGAATATTCATGACATACAAAGCTAATTGTCACCCCTCATGCCCATGACGGGAGGGCCAGATTCATACTGGGAGCATACCTATTACCAGAAATTATTTTCTACCCCATGCCCTCCACCCAATTATCCCTCTCCCTTCCCATTTCCCCCCAACTCCACTATGTAGCCCCAGGAATGTTCCCTTACTCTGTAAGAAGAATGCACTACTGTGGTCTTTCTTTCCTTCCTTTCTTTCTTATCTCCCACAACTGAGCGAGTACATGTGGTATTTATCCCTCTGTGCTTTGCTTATTTCATTCAAAATAAGTTTTCCCAGGTTCATCCATTTTGCTGCAAATGGGAGTATTTCATTCTTTCTTATGGCAGAGTAGTATTCCATCGTGTATATATACCAAAGTTTCCTTATCCAATCATCCATCGATAGACATTTAGGTTGGTTCCATATCTTGGCTGTTGTAAACAGAGCTGTGATAAACATGGGAGTGCAGGTATCCCTTCGACATGATGATTTCCATTGCTCTTGGTACACACACAGAAGAGGGATTGCTGGATCTTATGGAAGATCAATCTGTAGTTGTTTGAGAAACCTCCATACCATTCTCCATAGGGGTGGTGCTGATTTATAGTCCCACCAACAGTGTAGGAGCATTCACTTTTCTCCACACCCTCAGCAGCATTTGTTATTCACCATCTTTTTATTATAGCCACTCTAACTGGGGTAAGGTGATATCTCAATGTAGTTTTAATTTGCATTTCCCAGATGACTACTCATGCTGAGCATATTCTCATGTATCTGTTAGCCATTTGTATGTCTTCCTTTGAAAAATGACTATTCAGCTCCTTTGCCCATTTTTTAATTGAGTTATTATTATTATTATTTTTACTGTATAATTGCTTGAGTTCATGCATATTCTGGATATTTAACTATTGTTGATGCATAGTTAGCAAAAATTTTCTCCCACTACGTAGGTTGTCATTTCACTCTGTTGATTGTCCTTTGCTGTGGAGAAGCTTTTTAGTTTCATATAGTCCCTTTTTTTGTTTTTTGGTTTTTTTTTTTTTTTTTTGATTTTTTGGGGTTTTTTGGGGGGGGGCATTGCCCCTTGTGCTTTTGGGATCATGTTCATAAAGCCTGTGCCCAGACCTAGTCCCTGAAGTGTTTCACCTATATTTTCCCTTAGTAATTTTACAGTTTCAGATCATATACTTAAGTCTTTAATCCATTTTGAGTTGATTTTAGTGTATGGTGAGAGATGCATGTCTAGTTTTATTATTCTGCATATGGACATCAAGTTTTCCAAGCACCACTTGTTGAAGGGGCAATTTCCCCAATGTAGATTTTTGTTGCCTTTGTCCAATATCAGATGGCTATAAGCCTGAGGGGTGATTTCTGGGTTCTCAATTCTGCTCCACTTGTCTGAATGTCTATTTTTATACCAGTACCATGCTGTTTTGGTCATAATAGCTTTGTAGTATACTTTGAAGTAAGACAGTGTTATGCCTCCAGCTTTTCTTTTCTTTCTTTTTTTTTTTGCTCGGGATTGCTTTGGCTATTCAGGGTCTTTTGTTTTTCCATATGAAAGGGAAGATTTTTTTTTCCATTTCTGTGAAAAATGTCATTGGTATTTTGATGGGGATTGCATTGAATCTGTGGATTGCTTTGGGTAGTATAGACATTTTCACAATGTTAATTCTTAAAATCTAAGAGCATGGAATATCTTTCCATCTTTTTGTGTCTTCTTTAATTTCTATCAGAAGTGGTTTGTAGTTCTCATTGTAGAGGTCTTTCACCTCCTTCGTTAAATTGATCCCTAGGTATCTTATTGTTTTCATGACAATTGTAAACAGGCTTACTTTCTTTATTTCTCTTCCTGTTAATTCATTATTTAAGTATATGAATGCTACTGATCTGGTGGCATTTATTCTGTATCCTGCAACATTACTGAAGTTATTAACCAGCTCTAGGAGTTTTTTTGATTGAGTCTTTAGGTTTTTATATATACATATTTTCATGTCATCTCCAAATAGAGAGTTTCACTTTATCTTTTCCAATCTGGATTACCTTTATTTCTTTCTCTTACCTGATTGCTCTGGCTACTACCTCAAGTATTATTTGAAATAGAAGTGGTGAGAGTGGTCATCCTTGTCTTGTTCCTGTTCTTAAGTGAAAGGCCTTCGGTTTTTTCCCATTCTGAATGATACTGACAGTGGGCTTGTCATAAATGGCCTTTATTGTGTTGAGATATTTTCCTTCAACACCTAATTTGTTGAGAGTCTTTACCATGAAGGGATGTTTAATTTCATCAAATGTATTTTCAGCATCTATTGAGATAATTATGTGGTCTTTGTCCTTGAGTTTGTTGATGTGATGTATCACATTTATTGACTTTCATATGTTGAATGATCCTTGCAACCCAGGGATGAATCCCACTTGATCGTAGTGTATAATTTTTTTAATATGTTGCCCTATTCTGATTGCTAATATTTTGTTGAAGATTTTACCATCTAGGTTCATCAAGGATATTGGCCTATACTTTTCTTTTTTTCTTGTGTCTTTATCTGGTTTTAGTATCAGAGTTATGTTGGCTTCATAGAATGAGTTTGGGAGAGTAGTGTCTGTGTCAATTTTTTTGAATAGATTGAGGAGAATTGGTGTTAACTCCTTTGTAAAGTTCGATAGAATTCAACTGTAAAACCACCCAGACCCGAACTTTTCTTTATTGCAAGATTGCTAATTACCGTTTCAATCTCCTTGCTTGTTATTTGTTTGTTCAAGTGTTCTATCTCTTCTTAGTTTAGTCTTGGTAGTTTGCATGTGACTTATCCATATCCTCCAGATTTTCATATTTGTTGTCATACAGTTGTTTGCAATACTCCCTGATGATTCATTGTATTTCTGTGGTATCAGTTATAATGTCTGCCTTGTCACTTCTGATTTTTGTTATTTGGGTCTTCTCTCTCTTTTTTTTAACCTAGCTAATGGTTTATCTATTTTATTTATCTTCTTGTAAAACCAACTTTTTGTTTTGTTGATCTTTTCTATTGTTTTTTGGAGTCTCTATTTCATTTAGTTCTGCTCTGATCTTAATTATTTCTTTCCACCTACTATATTTAGGTTTGGATTGTGGTTGGTTTTCAAGTTCTTTGAGGCACAGTGTTAGGTCATTCATTTGAAATCTTTCCATTCTTTTGATATAAGCATTTATTGCAATAAATTTGCCTCTTATTACTGCTTCTGCAGTATCCCACAGGTTTCGGTATGATGTATCTTTATTTTCATAAGTTTCTAGAAATTTTTTGATTTTCTGTTTAATTTCTTCTTGGACCCATAGGTCATTCAGTGCCTATTATTTAGTTTCCATGTATTTGTACAGCTTCCAGCATTTTGCTTTTTGTTTATTTCCAATTTTAGTCCATTGTGGTCTGTAAAGATACTTGGAATGATTTCAATTTTTTAAAATTTTCTGAGACTAGATTTGTGACCTAATATGTGTCTATCCTGGAGAATGTACCATGAGCTGATGAGATGAAAGTGTATTCTTTAGTTGTTGGGTGAAATGTTCTGTATATATCTGCCAAGTCCAGTTGATCTAGGATGTAGAGTAAATCCTGTGTCTCTTTGTTGACTTGTTGCCTGGAAGATCTGTCCCAAACTGACAGAAGGGTGTTCAGAGCACCAACTATGTATGTCTTAGGTCCTACTTCTTTCTTTAGTTCAAACATGTTTGCTTTATATATCTGGGTGCTCCAGTAATGAGTGCAGAAACGTTTATGATTATTATGTCTTCTAGCTGGATAGATCCCTTTATCATTATATAGGAGACTTTTTTGTCTTTTTTTTATGTTTTTTGGTTTAAAGTCTATTTTGTTTGATATAAGAATAGCTACTCCTGCTCGTTTTTGGTTTCCATTTGCCTGGTATATCTTTTTCCATCCCTTCACTTTTAGTCTGTGTGTGTGTCTCTACAGGTGAGGTGGGTCTCTTGAAGACAGCTTACAGTTGGGTCTAGTTTTTTAATCCAATCAGTCAGTCTCTGTCTTTTGAATGTTGATTTTAGTCCATTCTCATTTAGAGTAGTTATTGACAAGTGTGGCTTAATCCCTGTCACTTAATTGCTTCTTGTTAGATAGTGCAAATATCTTTTGATCACTATTTCCCCTTTTATTTCTCTTCCTCAATGTTAGTTGGGAATTTAAGGTGGTATGATTTAGCTTCTTTCTCTTTCTTGCTGATATTTTTGTTTTAAAAGTGTGTTTTTCTCTCTCTTGTGTATTTTGATGGTGGTCACCATTATTCAGATTCCAGATGAGTGACTCCCTTCAGAATTTCTTGCAAGGATGTTTGTGTGGTGGTGAAATCCCACAACTTTTGTTTGTCTGTGAAATACACTATTTCTCCCTCATTGCTGAAGGAGAGCACTGCTGGGTAAAGAAATTTGGGCTGGCAATTTTTTTTCTTTTAGGATTTTTTTTTTTATTTTGTCAATATATATTGTGGCTGATTATTGCTCCCCATCACCAAAACCTCCCTCCCCTATCCCCCCCCAACAGTGTCCTTTCTGTTTGTTTGTTGTATCAACTTCAAGTAATTGTGGTTGTTATATCTTCTCCCCCCCCCCCCGGTTTCTTTGTGTGTGTGTGTGTGTGTGAATTTATATATTAATTTTTAGCTCCCACCAATAAGTGAGAACATGTGGTATTTCTCTTTCTGTGCCTGACTTGTTTCACTTAATATAATTCTCTCAAGGTCCATCCATGTTGTTGCAAATGGCAGTATTTCATTCGTTTTTATAGCTGAGTAGTATTCCATTGTGTAGATGTACCACATTTTCCGTATCCACTCATCAATAGCCAAGAGTTGGAACCAGCCCAAATGCCCATCATCTTTTAGGATTTTTAATATATCATTCCCCTTTCTTCTGGCCTGTAGGGTTTCAGGGGATAAGTCTGCTGTTAGTTTGGTGGGGGTTCCCCTGTAAGTTACTAGATCCCTGACCAGATCATTATAGCCTTGCGAAAATATTTTTTGATGGACCAAGCAGGAGTCATATTCCTATCCTTGAGAGATAACTCTCCCCAAACCTTATATGCTGAATATGGACAAGTTGGAGTTTCTCAGAGGAAATTCAGCGTTCAGTTATTCAAGAAGCAATGGAATTGCTGGATCCTATGGCAATTTTATATGTAGTTGTTTGAGAAACCCCCATGTTATTCTCCATAACAGCTGCTCTAATTTATAGTTCCACCAACAGTGTAGGATGTTTCCCTTTCCCTGCATCTATGCCAGCATTTGTTATTCTCTGTCTTTTTGATAATGGCCAATCTAACTGGGAAGAGATGATATATAAATGAGCTTTTGATTTGCTTTTGCCTGATGTTTAGTGATGTTCAGCATTTTTTTTTTCATGTGTCTGTTGGCCATTTGTCTATCTCACTTTGAGGAATGCCTATTCAACTCCTTTGCCAATTTTTAATGAGGTTACTTGTTTTTTTACCATTGTTTGTGTTCCTTGCATATTATGGATATAAATCCCTTGTTGGATGCATAGTTTACAAATATTTTCTCCCATTCTGTACGTTGTCTTTTCACTCTGTTAATTGTTTATTTTGCTGTGCAGAAGCTTTTTAGTTTAATAGAGCCCCATTTGTGTATTTTTCCTTTTGTTGCCTGTACTTTTGGGGTCTTATTCATACAGCCTTTGCCCAGTCCTCCTTCCTGAAGAATTTCCCCTATGTTTTCTTTTAGGAGTTTTATAGTTTCAGGATATATATTTAATTCTTTAATCCATTTTGAGTTGATTTTGGTCTATGGTGAGAGGTATGGGTCTAGTTTCATTCTTCCACATATGGATGTCCAGTTTTTCCAGTACCACTCATTGAAGAGGCAGTCTTTTCCCAAATGTATGTTCTTAGTGCCTTTGTCAAAGATCAGTTGGCTGTAGGTATATGGGTTGATTTCTGGGTTCTTTATTCTACTCCATTGGTCTGTATGTCTGTTTTTATGCCAACACCATGCTACTTAGTTGATATTGTTTTGCAATATAATTTGAAGTCAGGTAGTGTTATGCCTCCAGCTTTATTTTTCTTGCTCAGCATTGCTTTGGGTATTCAGGGTCTTTTCTTTTTCCATATAAATATTAGGATTGGACTTTTCTATTTCTATGAAGAATGTCATTGGTTTTTCATGGAGATTACAATGAATCTTTAGATTGCTTTTGATAGTATGAGCATTTACACAGTGTTAACTATTCAATTCCATGAACATGGAATGTCTTTCCATCCTTTTCTGTCCTTTTTAATTTCTTTCAGCAGTGATTTGTAGTTCTCATTGTAGAGATCTCTCACCTCTTTGGTTAAATTTATTCCTAGTTTTTTTTGGGGGGGGGTGTTGTTTACTATTGTAAACAGGCTTGCTTTCTTGTTTTCTTTTCTGCTAGTTCATTGTTGGAATATAAAAACTCTAATGATTTTGTATATTGATTTTTTATCCTGAAACTTTACTGAAATGCTTTATCATATCTTAGGGTTTTTTGTAGCATCTTTAGGCTTTTCTTTACATAGGATCATGTCATCTATATAGGACAGCTTGACTTCATCTTTTCCAATCTGGATGACCTTTCTTTCTACCTCTTGCCTGATTGACTGGCTAGGATTTCCAATACTATGCTAAATTGGAGTGGTGAGATTGGGCATCCTTGTCTCGTTCTTTTGTTAAGGGAAAAGCTGATATATGTGGCACTTATCATACTGAGATACTTTCCTTCTATACCTAATTGCTGAAAGTTTTTATCCTGAAGGAATCTTGAATTTTGTCAAATGCTTTTTCTGCATCTATTGATCCAATCATATAGCTTCTGTCTTTGATTTTGTTGCTGTGGTGTATCACATTTACTGACTTGCATAGGTTGAACAATCCTTGCATCCCAAAATTAGTAAATGGAAATAAATAATTAAGTTCAGAGCAGAACTAAATGAAATAGAGACCCCAAAACTAAACAGAAAAATAAACACAAATAAAACCCCAATGAAACAGAAAGTTGTTTTTTTGAGAAAATAAACAAAATAGACAATTAGCTAAGCTAACTAAAAAAGAAGACCCAAATAACAATCAGAAATTAAAAAGGAAATATTACTACTAATATCATAGAAACACAAAGAATCATTAGAGACTATTATGAACAAGTATATGCCAAAAAATCTGAAAACCTGAAGGAAATGGATAAATTTCTGGAAAGATGCAAACTACCAAAATTGAGCCAAGAAGAAATAAAAAACCTGAATAGACCAATAACAATGAGACTGAAGCAGTAATCAGAAAAGCCCAGGACTAGAGGGCTTTACTGCTGAATTCTATGAAAACTTTAAAGAGAAATTAATACCAATTCTCTTCAAACTATTCCAAAAAATTGAAACACAAGCCATTCTCCCAAACTCATTCTATGAGGCCAGCATCACCCTGATACCAAAACCAGACAAAGATACATCAAAAAAAAAAAAAAAAAGAATTCTATAAGCCAAAATCTCTGAAGAACATAGATGCAAAGTTTCTAATCAAAATATTAGCAAACAATACAGCAACATGTCAAAAAAAATTATACACCAAGATAAAGTATTATTCATCTTCAGATTCTTTCTGAATGACACTAAGACTTCTAATTTAAAAAACAGCAGATAGCAGGGAGCTCAAGATTAGGGACACAACAAACACTACTCTAGTAATCTCTTTCATGGATGCAACTGACTTGCAAAATCAACAGCAGTGGGAGACATCAAATAGGACATGGAAAATGTTATATTGTCCTCAGAATGGAGTGTGATATTACTCAAGATGTAGTGTAGAACATACTATCAATAAGAAGGATTAATTCAGCCTTTGTGTACTTTCACTGCACAATATGAGGGAGGGTGCTTTGAAAAGTTTATCAAAAAAAAAGGAATTGAAATATAATTGGATAGTTTCATGAACAGTTTGAAGTACGCTCATATCTAAACACTTCTGCAAATTCATCCTGCCACCTCACAAAGATGTTAATTGTGAGTCCTAAAATTTGTCTGAGTAGACAGTGGACCCTGATTGCTTATGCCTGAGAGAAATCCACTTGCTTCTTGAATAACTGAACCCTGATTTTCCTCTGAGAAACCCCAACTTGTCCATATTCATTATAAAGGTTTAGGGAGTGATATCTCCCAAGGATAAGAATATGGCTTCTACTTGTTCCATCAGAAAACATTTTCCCAAAGCTATAATGATCTGGTCAGGGATCTAGTACAAACAAGATGCAAAGTCAATATTATTGTTTGGAATATTGAGAAAAGTCATTTTTATTACTATCGAGTTCCTGAGAGGACAGAACCAGAACTTCTGCTTACAATCCTATCATGAATGGAGAGGGTCTGATCAAAAATACAACCAGAGAAAAGGAAGCAGAGCCAATATAGAAGCGGAAAAATGCACTTCCAATAACGAAACAGCAGATGTAGATTTCTCACATTTTAAAACAATTTTACCATTTTTATTATATTGTATTATATTTATTTAATTTTTTCTGGATTTATTTATATAGGATAGTGAATACTTGTAACCTTCTTACTCATCACTAGAACCAGAATATTACCCATAATTGAATCTATTTTAAACCCCATTCCTTTCCTGCCCTCTACCTCACCTTAAACATTAACAATATCTTTTTTTTTTTTAATTTTATTTTGTCGATATACATTGTGGCTGATTATTGCTCCCCATCACCAAAACCTCCCTCCCCCCTCCCCCCCAACAATGTTCTTTCTGTTTGCTTGTCGTATCAACTTCAAGTAATTGTGGTTGTTATATCTTCTCCCCCCCCCCAGTTTTTGTGTGTGTGTGTGTGTGTGTGTGTGTGTGTGTGTGTGTGTGTGTGTGTGAATTTATATATTAATTTTTAGCTCCCACCAATAAGTGAGAACATGTGGTATTTCTCTTTCTGTGCCTGACTTGTTTCACTTAATATAATTCTCTCAAGGTCCATCCATGTTGTTGCAAATGGCAGTATTTCATTCGTTTTTATAGTTGAGTAGTATTCCATTGTGTAGATGTACCACGTTTTCCATATCCACTCATCTGATGATGGGCATTTGGGCTGGTTCCAACTCTTGGCTATTGTAAAGAGTGCTGCGATGAACATTGGGGAACAGGTATACCTTCGACTTGATGATTTCCATTCCTCTGGGTATATTCCCAACAGTGGGATAGCTGGGTCGTATGGTAGATCTATCTGCAATTGTTTGAGGAACCTCCATACCATTTTCCATAGAGGCTGCACCATTTTGCAGTGCCACCAACAATGTATGAGAGTTCCTTTTTCTCCGCAGCCTCGCCAGCATTTATCGTTCATAGTCTTTTGGATTTTAGCCATCCTAACTGGGGTTAGATGGTATCTTAATGTGGTTTTGATTTGCATTTCCCGGATGCTGAGTGATGTTGAGCATTTTTTCATATGTCTGTTGGCCATTTGTATATCTTCCTTAGAGAAATGCCTACTTAGCTCTTTTGCCCATTTTTTAATTGGGTTGCTTGTTTTCTTCTTGTAAAGTTGTTACAATATCTTATTTTTAATGTATAATTACCTTGTTTCTGAAAAATAAAATACCTTTATCACATGTGTATTTTTAGTTTTACCTGGTTTTGAATTTTTAAAAATTTAGCACATTTTATGCAGACTAATAGGAATTTATTTTTTCATTTAGCAATAATTTATTAAGTTTTATATCAGTAATTGAATGTAGTTGTAGATTCATTTTCACTGCTTTACCATATACAATTGTGTGATCATTTCAAAACATGCTAGGTCATTATCCTATCAATTAATATTTGGTTACTGTGAACAGTGCAACTATGAACATTTTTAACATGTCTCCTAAAAATGCAATTGATAGGTTGCAGGATGTGCCAATATTTAACTTTATCGGGTAATAATGTACAGAAATATACTGTGCAAAATCTAACTATGTGAAAAAAAGGAAATGGCTAGAATATTTGTAAACCGACCTAATAACTTCCATACTATTAGGAGAGGATTAATTTGAAGAATGTTATAATTTTTTTCTTGTTATTTTAATTAAACACATGTATAAATTTGTAATCCACAAAACAATCTGGACTTATATTTTTTAACATCCATTTAAAATTTTCAATTTTTAGTCACTAGATCTGTGTCATATTTGGAAAAAAATTCTCAATTTTTTATACTAAAATAAACAGAAGGTCTGTGAAAGTGTTACTTTGAGGCATATAGACCTCCCCTTATTTATTAAGTATTATTAAAATATGTTATCTAGAAATTCAGATGTGAGGTAAAAGATTATGCTTTTATTGAATAGATGTTTTAATATAAAAATATTTCCTTCTACACCTACATAAATTAAAAATGACTTGCAAAGGTTAGCAGAGGCACAATACAGGAAAATCTTAGAATATTTTATGATGTCTTAGAATATTTTTAAAATCTTAGAATATTCTCGTGGCCCACTGGAATGGCCATGCAGACACTGTCAGAAAACATTGTTGAATATCTCTGTGAAAAAGACTCCCAGAAGGTTACCCATTTAGAAGCAAGTTTAACTTTATGGAAGCAAGCTCCACCATGTTTCCTAGAATACCATCTGGGCTGAAATTATCATAATTCCTGTTTGGAAATTGATAAGGAGATATACCATTTTTACTTTCTTACTTATTTGTTATACATCTTAATAAATAGATGAACAACCAGAACTTTCAGTCTTAAATGGGGCTTATGCTTTCCGATGGCACACTCTGCCTTCAGACACCTTTGCCTAATCAAAGATAGGTTTACCTTCACTTTAGTTCAAAATTTTAAAACACATTATGATTAATTGGCTTATGTATAGATACTTACACTCATTTTCCAAGTGTTCCTCTAGGATGTAATATTTGGGGATCATGAGTTATACTGAAGCAAAAATAGCCTTTAGATCAGACCTACTCAAACGTTCCTTGGAACTCAAGACCCTGCCTCTGGCTAATGAAGTGTGGATGGAAAAAGTGCACTGCCTGAAGTATATGGCAAATCGTGATCAACATCTCTTTCCAATACGGGCTCTTGATCTCCAAGGCTGACGCAATGCTTTAATTATTCAGAAAGTTTGGCGCCAAAACCACTTCTACACTTCAGGTGCTGTTATTTACCAATTCTCCAGTGTTCACTTCTTCTAGCAGCCAGTGATTTCTTGGCAAGTAGCTTCACAGCTGGATCCTACTACTGAGCTTCTGAAAATAGTTCCTAGCTGAAGGCCTCAATATCCCCAATATAGTAAAAAATTCTCTGAAGTCATTACATCAGCCACCTTGCATGGTGTTTCTATCTCCATTGCCCTTACAAGTCAAGAACTATCACTAAGACCTCTTTTCTTTCTCCCCATCCATGAGTTTATGCCAACGCTGTGTTTGCACCTTGAGAGAGCTATTTTCCCCTTCCTGTCACTCATAATGGGCTCAGCTCCATCCTCACTCAAGACTTATGTGTCCTTTGGAAGTTCCAATTGTTTATGTACATTGCACCTAACGGTACACTTTTCAAGTGCACACAATTTTTTTCTCAAATTTGAGTACTTGTTAAAGACTTTTAAATAAGAATGCTCAGAAGTTCAGCTTCAGCCTTGGTATTCAGGCAAAAATCATTTATTAGCTTAGCTTTGTCAGCTGAAAAGTGGAAGAGTTAAATAACTTCAGCTTCATTTCTGGCATCTCTGCCCCTCAGTGATATGAGTGCATGGGTTACCATCATGTCCAGTCTGCACAATGACACTATAACAAATTACTCATGAAAATCAGATTCATTATCAATATATAAATATTCACTCTCAGATATTGGTCAACATTCCAGATGAAACTTGAACAGCATATCTCCCTATTCATCTTAATATTTTTTTTAACTTTGGTTTTCTTGTGTATATCAAACATGAACCAGATTGGCATTCTTATAATATGAATAGCAATAATACTAATCTTTTAATGTGAACAAAGACATGACAACCACAGCTGAAACTAGCACTAAATCATTTCAGGAACAAGTATGTACAACTTTTATCTTTCTTCACTTTTTTTTAACATAACACCTCATTGCTAAAGCATGGAATCTTATTTTATCTTCTTGCTTCAACTAGTTAATAAAATCATATGAAAGTTACCATAGTTCTGTAATATCTCAATGTATGCATGTGCGCACATGCACACACAAGCAGTCCCTTAAAGTATGTAAAATTTATATTTTAATAATATATTTATTTATTGTCTGGCCTGAATGTTTTTACAGAATGATAGCCACTAGATGGTGAGAGGTAGTGGCCTAGTTTCTTTCTTCTGCATATGGATCTCCAGTTTTTCCAGCACCATTTATTGAAAGGACTGTCCTTTCCCCAATGTATGTTCTTAACTCCTTTGTCAAAAATCATTGGCTGTAGGTACATGGATTTATTTCTGAATTCTTTACTAGATTTGTTTATCATGTCTAGGAATTTTTTTTGGTAGAGTCTTTAGGTTTCCCTATGTATAAAATCATGTTTTCTGCAAACAGGGACAGTTTGACTTTTTCCTTTACAATTTGGATGCTCTTTATTTCTTTCTCTTTCCTAAATGCTCTGGTTAGGATTTCCAGTAAAATAGAAGTAGTGAGAGTGGGCATCCTTGTTTCTTTCCAGTTCTTAGGTAGAAAGCTTTCATCATTTCCCAGTTCAGAAGGGTGTTTACTGTGGGCTTGTCATATAGAGCCTTTATGGTATTAAGATACTTTCCTTTTATACCTAATTTGTTGAGAGTCTTTATCATGAAGGGATGTTGAATTTTATCAAATGCCTTTTCTGCATCTATTGAGATGATCATATGGTTTTTTTTTCTTTCATTCTTTTGATGTGATGTGTCACATTTATTGATTTGCATAGGTTGAACCATCCTTGCATCCCTGGGATAGATCCCACTTGGTCATAGAGTATAATCTTTTTGATTTGATGTTGGATTTGGTTTGCTAGTATTTCATTGAGTATTTTTCCATCCGTGTTCGTTAGGGATATTGGCCTGTAGTTTACTTTGTTTGTTGTGTCCTTGCCTGGTTTTATTTTTTTATTATGAATATTCATGAGATACAAAGCCAATTGTCATCCTCATGCCCATGATGTGAGGGCCAGATTCATACTGGCAGCATACCCATTATGAGAAATTACCTTTGTACCCCATGTCCCCCACCCAATTAATCCCCAATCCCCCTCCCCCTACCCCTACCCCCTTCCACTTTGTAACCCTAGGAATTTTTCCTCCCTCTGTAAGACCAATGCACTACTGTGGTCTTTCTTTCCTTCCTTCCTTTCCCTCTTAGCTCCCACATATGAGTGAGCACATGTGGTATTTATCCCTCTGTGCTTTGCTTATTTCACTCAACATAAGTTTCTCCAGGTTCATCTGTGTTGTTGCAAATGGGAGTATTTCATTGTTTTTTATGGCAGAGTAGTATTCCATTGTGTATATATACCACAGTTTCAATATCCAATCATCTGTCGATGGACATTTAGACGGGTTCCATGTCTTGGCTATTGTAAACAGATCTGTGATGAACTGGTCTAGTTTTAGTATCAGGGTAATGCTGGCCTCATAATATGATTTTAGATTTAGTTTTTTCAACTATAATCTACTTTTGCTATGTCTGCAAGTGACTCAACAATCTATGCTTCAGAGGATTATGGTGGCAGTGGCACAGTTTGGTTGGGGGAGGTATCTCCCAGTTGGTTCACAGGCTGGGAGTGTGCATGTGCACCGTGTGAGTCAGTAGTCTCAGGAGCTGGCTCACTGCAGATGGAGTTGCTGGATTGATTCTCAGGCTGGGGATGTGGGCATATGGTGGCAGGGTCATTGTGCTGCTTCTGTGACCAGGGTTGAGCCCATCAGGAGCATGTCAGCTGAATTGTTTCTTACTCATATGTCTGTGCATGTGATGGCTCAAAGACTTAGTAAAGGATCTTCCAGGGGCTTGGCAGCCAAGCTTCTTCTCTCAGCTATTGTGTCTGGATGTGCTTTGGCTCAGCTAGCTGAGTTCAAGTCTGCTGGTGCCCCTTCTGCTGTGCCACTACTTGGGACCCTATGCAACATCATGCTTCTCTCTATGGTTCAGGAGCTGGACTGCCAAGAGCAGAGCTGTTTGTTGAGCTACTTCTCAGGAAGCAGGTGAGGCAACTAGGCAGACCCACAGTAAGGGGACCTTTCTGGCCAGCTTCTCAGATTTGGTAAGGCCGTTAGGCAGGCGTTCAGTGAGGGGGCTTGTCCAGCTGTTTCTGGGTGGTGGGTGGGGCAGCTAGATAGGCCTGAAGTGAATTGGTCCATCCAGCCACTTCTGGGCAGCAGTCAGAGCTGCTAGGCAGTCCTGTAGTGAGAAGGCCAATGAAGCCACTTCTGGGACTGTCAGCAATGCTGCTAGGTGGGAATATTAAGGATAGATCTGCCTGGCCACCTCTCAGGAAGGGGCAGTTGAAAATCATTTCCACCAACCTGACTGGTGTATTTGTTAAGATTGAGACCAATGAGCTTTTTTTCTGGGCTGGGGGCTCAGGTGCACAAACTCTGTCAGCAGGCGGGGGTGAGGAGTAGGAGGAGAAATGGGGGATGGTCTGCCTGAGGAGGTTCAGCCTGTCTGATCTCTGCCTGGGGATGTGGGGTTGGGTCAGCTCAACAGGACTACAGTTGACTTCCTGGATGCAGAACTAAAGTCACAGCTGCCCTGAGCCCAAGTTTCAAGTCACCAGGATCAGGACACTGTAGCTTCCCTGTGAATGTGCTGGGACAAGAGCATACCCTAAAGGCTGGGGAAGTACCTTGGCTACTGGTCTTAGGGCAAGGTGTGCTCCTTAATAGCTCTGGTTTCAAGGCAGCACTGTCCTGCACCAGCTTGGGTCATGAGGATGGGGGATAAGGAGTGCATAGTTTGTGCTAGTGTTCTAGAGCTGCATGGTGTGTATATTCTAGGGTTCTCCCCATGCTTGGTTCTGGGCTTGTCCTGCCAAAGCATCTGCCAGCCGCTGTGGTGAGGATTGGGGTTGGTATGGGCCCTCTGCTACCTTCTCACCAGAAGGGAAAATTCCTCCTCTGCCAGTCTGGATGTCAGAGACTTTGCAGCTAAGACCATGTGTCTGTCTCTCCTCTCTGTGCCATCATCCTGGGATTTTTTGCTCCACAGGAATCTCACCAGTCTCCTGCTACACTCCCAAGCTTTCTCAATAATGCCACCATCAATGTTTAGCTGTCTGTTAGTTGTTCTGATCCATTCTCTGTGGGAGAATGTGTCCTGGGCACCTAGTTCACCACCTTGCTCCACCTCCTCCCTCATCAGCTATTATTATTGTTATTATTATTATCACTATTATTACTATTATTAAACAAGTCCTGACGTCTCTTAGGTGGATGATTATCCATCCACTTAGTTGGCTGTTTATCCTTCTCTCCCACAGAAACACCATGATATATTTTTACCTTTGTCAGAGTCCTACAGAAAAGGCACCTAATTGCACATTGGTCTTGCTTTCATTACTATAATTATATTCACCTTGTCCCTAATACTTATTACCTCCAGCCACCTGCTATTCTAGAATCTCATATTCATTCCCATTGGTACCAGGCAGCATAGTTATGATAAAGCATCATCATTTATAACCCCTACCTGTCTTCTCAAAATTGTTTGTACATTTAGATTGTACATGTAGATTGTATTAGGAAAAGGAGTGCCTTCTGGGCCCTCCCAGAAAACACAGTCAGCTCATGGATTCTCTGGCCTTACAGTAACATCCTCACTACCCTGAGCAGTCTAATTCCTTCCTCAATCCTACACCAAGGAACTTCCTGCATCTTCATTGTATTTACTGTACACTATGTGGAAGGCAGAATAATGAGCCCAAAGATGCCCATGATCTGATCCCCTGAACATGTGAATATAACAGTTTACATGAAAAGGGGGAATTAAGGTTACAGATTAGCTGACCTTAAAATAGGGAGATTATCCTGGAATATCCAGGTGGGCACAATGTAAACAAAAGGGTACTTAAAAGTGGAAGAAGGAGCCGGGAAATAGTCAGAGAGAAATGTTGACATGAAAGAACAGCCGAAAAGAAGCAACATCTCACTTTGAAAACAGAGTTCAAAAGCCACAAGCCATGAAATGTGGGCAGCTTCTAGAAACTGGAAAGTGCCAAAGAAATAGATCCTCCCCTACAACTTCCAGAAAGAACACAGCCCTGCTGACACCTTAATTTTAGCACATGAGATATGTGTAAGACTTCCAACCTATAAAACTATAAGATAATTAATCTGTATGGTTTAAAGCCACTGAGTTGGTGTTGGCTTGTTACAGAAACAATAGAAAACTAATACAGCTACGATCTCCTATATGCTTTAAAGAGCCAGCTCCAGATCTTCTTAGGATATTTGTGTTAAGTTTCCTAGGACTGCCATTCCAAAGTACCATAGACTAGGTGGCTTAAACAACAGAAATTTATTGCCTCAGATTTCTGGAGACTAAAAGTTTGAGATCAAGGTGTCAGCAGGGTTGGTTCCTCCTGAGAGCTGTGAGGAGAATCTGTTTCACTCCTCTCTTCTAGCTGCTGGCAGTGACTGGCAATCTCTGGCATTTTGTGATTATAGATGTAACACCCCAATCTCAGCCCTCATCTTCATGACATTCTGCCTGTGTGTGTCTTCACTATGTCTAAATTATCCTTCACATAAGGACTCCAGTCATATTAGATTAGGGCCCACGCTAATGAATTTCAATTTGTTACCTCTGCAGAGACCTTACCTCTAAATAAGTTCACATTCTGAGGTACTGGGGATCAGGATTCCAACATATCCTTTTATTGGGTGACACATTTCAATCATAACAACATCAAATATCAAGTCATCGGTGAGTGCCTGATGTCAAAAAAATCTTCAATCTCTAGACTTATATTCTGCCACCCTGTGTTAACAACTTCAAGGTCCACTCCTGGTTTACACCTGTGCATATTAGCCAAGTTCTGCTGTATCCTCAAGTGTGTCATTTCCTCCTAGAGCCAGATTGGACTCTCCCACTTGGACTTTCATGAGACTTTTGCCTTAGCTGTTTGGAAGCTCTAAAGGGCATGGGAGGAAGCTCATGAAGAAGACAAATATTATTTCATGGTGAGTTCTTCCAATGAGGTAGTAGCATGATGTTAAGCAAGGCACAACTGATCCTCTTTCAAGGGAAAGGGAGATAGATGTGACAACCCAGAGAATGCCAGATAATTTATGGAGTCACTGTTCTCACTCTTTCTCCATACATATGTCCCTATTTTAGCTCTCAGATTCCCACTATTTTCCTATCAAAATACCGGCTTCAACTAAAACCTGACGAGGTTGCACATTCAGTGTCTGCATTTTCATCATAAAATCCTGCCCCTAGTTTAGAGCACGAGACGTGCTGACAGTCTCCACGGCGGCTCTATACCAAATTCATATTCAGACGAAATATTAGACACAGTGTATTTGGGGAGGCACCTAGAGTCAGTATAAATTCCTTTTCATACTTTTGTTGTCTTGAGGGAAAAGACGACACTAGGTAAAACTCTGCCAGTTGGAATAGGCTACTGTGCAAACCTTGCAATAGCAGAACCAAACTGTAGCTGCTGCGCAAAGGTGAACTCCTTGACATTGACTTCACCTTGTAATTGACAAGAATCTGAACAATGTGATGTTTACTGGTCACTACAGCTTACTGCAGATATAGAGATTTCTATTCCCGCATGAAGAAATAGATGAACAATTTTTCAAGCTAAAGAAAATCTAATGCTCCTGATATAATAAAATTGATCTGAATTTAACAATCTTAATAGAATTTAGTAATTTATAAATAGAAATGGAAGTCCCAAATAAATAAAATTACTCATCTTTAATTTTCTATATGGAAGAAATACAAATAAGGAAAAAATTAAAATAAGAAAAATTATTAATATTCATGTGACTAGAGACTGTGGTGTTGATGGATAGTGACAAAAGATGACATCCATCTGCATTGCAGAAATACATTTTTCATCTCAACATCTCCATATTTTCTGCTCAAGTTTCTCTTCTCTGTATTATAGTGAAAACTCACTAAAATATTCATATCTGTGATGTAACTCTTTCAAAGCCTAAAAATGTCTCTCTGGGTTATTACATATTTTGTTGAATCTTATCATATGTTAAAATTTTTTGCCGTCAATTGATTGCACATTTTCTTTTAACTCCATATAAATATTTCTACCTTAATTTGATCTGTCCATGCAATAATCATAATATCCCTATATTATAAACAACAGTATAATTGTTAAATTTAAAGAGAAACCTTAATAACCCCATAAACTTAGATGGGATCTAAATAGGAGCAACAGTAGATTTTACAAAAAAATAGTAATTATTATTATATTAATTCAATGCCAACAGTGAGAGCCTTCCTAAGATAAAGACTTTTTCAGAAAGGTGAAAATTACTATGCATTCCATCACTGTTCTGGAAGGATCTAAATAAACAGATGGTAAAATTTCAGCACATAACTCAACAAATTGGAAAAGAGCTTACCTAGATTATACAAAGGTACTTCAAAAAGTTCATGGAAAATTTTCTGCAATGTTTTAATTCTATTTATCCACAAAGATTGGAAGTATTTTCATTATTACTATCCCTTACAACATGAAGCTTCTACAATTATTTGAATCTGGTACTTTCTCTGAGTCAGGAAGATGAACTAAGTTGATTATAAGACATCATGAGACAACAGTGTCTAATAAAGGAAACCATATGGAAGAGGAAACATCCGTCAGGCTGTAGATATAAGCTATGGGTATACATACGAGAAACTATAAGCAGAGAACTCCAAAATCAACATGGATAAGGGCAGAAAAAACAATAGACCAAACCCATAAGTGATACTAAGCAGGCAAGAGAGGCAGAGACACAGCAGTGAGCAGCATATAAGGCAATGGGTTTACACACCTGTTTGAATCTTGTGCCATCCTATACACGAAAATGACTCAACATTAACCACTGTATGTGTTCACATTATCACTTTTCCTGAAGAAACTCACCCTTATTCTGCAAGATTTAATTACATTCAATTAACAGTAGAAAGAATATATTAGTGTTGACAGCTTCTAGGTCAGTCAAAGTATGAAGAAGGATTTTAAACCTGCATTCATCTTTCATCATCTGAGATCAATTTCTTGCTCCATAACTTCCTCATGGCATTTTTCACTTCTGCATTCCTCAGTGTATAAATCAGAGGGTTGAGCAAAGGTGTCCCAATTGTATAAAACAGAGCTATCATCTTATCCATGGGAAAGGTGGTTGCAGGACGTGTGTATATAAATATGCATGGACCAAAGAACAAGATGACCACGATGATGTGGGAGATGCAGGTGGACAGGGCTTTCCTCCTCCCTTCAGCACTGTGGTTCCTCAGGGAATGCAAGATAACAACATAGGAGAACATCAGCATGACAAAACTCACTGTGCAAATGGCACCACCATTGGACACCAGGAGTAGGTTTATCACATAAGTGTCTGAACAGGCAAGTTTCAACAAGGGCTGCAAGTCACAGAAATAGTGATCAATTACATTGGGGCCACAGAAAGGCAAACTCAAGGCAAGAAAAATCTGAGCTAAAGAATGCACACAGGAGCCCACCCAGGCCATGGCCACCAACACACCACAGACCTGGCGGCTCATGATGGTCATGTAGTGCAGGGGCTTACAGATGGCCACATAGCGGTCAACAGCCATGAGTATAAGGATGAAGATTTCCAGGCAGCCAAAGAAATGGGATGAAAAGAGTTGGATCATGCATTCTGTGAAAGAAATAGTGGTCTTTCTCAAAAGGGCATCCACAATCATTCTAGGGGCTGTGGAAGTACAGAAGCAGGTGTCAGATAAGGATAAGTAGAAAAGGAAGAAGTACATGGGACTCTGAAGTGCCTGACTGGTCTTGATGGTTACAATAATCAGCAAGTTGCCAAACAACGTCCCCAAGTAGAAAAGCAAGAAAGTGGCAAACACTATTTTCTTCCAAACCAGATCCTGTGTCAACCCAAGCAGAATAAACTTAGTCACATTATTATTCAGGTGCATGATTTCATGAATGAGAAGCAAAGAGTGTGAAATGTTTTGTCTGCAAAAAATAAAAATAAAAATAAATTATGGTGTGCTATTTGAAGTTATGAAATATGTTAAGAAAAAATAAACATTTCTCTTCGGAGGCAATCTGTTTGTGGTCTTAATGAGTCACTTGAATACTTGTTCCTCAATTTAAATGACCACTTTATGGGGATATTTTGAGTCTCAGATAGGCTTATGAATGTGATACTTTCCTACAACATTCTTACAATACAAGCCCTTGTTAGTTTTGGCATATTCTGATTAATTTTGCCAATGCAGTGAATGTAAAGTTAGGAGGTATGGATCAATTGTATTATATCTTTATTTTTCATTTAGTAAATATAAAACATATTTTATATTTTTTATATTTAGTAAATACTCATGTTTTACATTGTATATCACTAAACATTTAGGGTATGTTCAACTGCCTTTGGAGTTTCATAATATAAATGTAAAGTCAAACACAACTGCCATCCCATAGAGAAAGTCTTATTTATACATTTTGTATGCTTTAAATATTCATTATACATATTTATAAAAATATATATTATTTACAGGTACATAATATGCTGCACTTCTGCCGATCTCAATGCACATTATCATGGATGTCTAGGTGTATGACTCTATATCTATTTTTTTTAGAGGAGTGTTAACACCTTTCATCAGGTTCCTAAAAGAATAAGACACAAAATGGGTTGCAATGGACTAGAGACAAAACTAGTAATATAGCACATCTTCTAATAATGACTGCACTTACCTCAACTCTTCAAGATTAGCCAACTTTAGAATGGCCACATTAGTCAAAACAATAGTAAATAGACAAAGTGTTAGCATTGGAGGTAACATCGAAGAGCTGAAAAAAAAGCAATCAAGAAAAGATCAAGGACAAATGAGGGTCAAACACAGAATGCTAAGTGACTCCTATGCTCCTGTGCTGAATTGCAGAGGATGCAGAAGCATTGCTTTCCTCTCTTAAACTCCCCAACCCTCTCTAAATCAGTGACACTAGACTTCTGTCTTTGGGAGAATCTCTTTATTCACCTTATTTCTATGCAGAATTTACCATTCTCTATGGAAAGGAAAACAGGTTGTCAGAGCTCTTTTATCCCCCAAAAGCCCAAATTAAAGAGTGATGTAATCTAACCACCTTCAGCTCCTCACCCTGTGTAACCGAATCCCAGGATTCCTGCTCTCTGCTCAGGTGATGCTCTGGAAAACAACCTGGCCTGAGGACCAAAAGGTCAAAATAAAATTCAATACCCATTTTCTGTGCTTCCTATATCTGGTTGCCCGAAATGTCATAAAATTAATATTTAAATTATTCCTTTTCCAAAATCTTACTAGACAGAGAGCAGGAATATTGTGGAGGGTCAGGGGTAGATAAGACGACAAGTGGAAGAAAGTCATGCAGGGACAAATACTGAGGAAAAGGGAAGGCTTTTACCCAAAATATTTTCAGCAACACCCCTCCACAGATATGATATATCATCAATCATCTTCAATATTTAGTGTTTAGCCTCCTCATTTTCGTATTTGCTCTGAACATTCTATGAGGAGTCATCATTCAACTTTTCAAACTAAATCCCAGATGTGCATGAATTGGAAATTATATCTCATGAAACCACTTAAGAACATGCAGGGAGTGATCATTTCTATCCTGTGACATACAATATTTTATTGAAATCTGTGACTTGGAGATGGAAAAATTGGCATTCTCCACAAGCTTTGTCAAGGTTACTATGCTGTATTAAACTTTTCTTTATTTGTTTATCAGGCATAACCTCTTCAGAGTTTCTGATACCCATAGGTTTTGGTGAGGACTTATCTTGCCCAGCTACATAACATTAAAAAAAAATTATGGACTCTTATTCACTCTTCTATGTCAAGAAACAGTAATTAACTTAAGACATGGAATGCATTCTCATCTCCCTACACAATGATGATGGCTTCTCATATACCTGGTGTTCGTAAAATATTTGTCCACTTCAAAAGACTGTTTTATACCAAAAATTAAATTTCATTCCATTTATTTTCTATATTAACAGTAAAACTTTAAAACCTCTTATTCATTTTCTTCTGTTCCTTTCTCAGAGGATGTGAGAATAGTATAGTCACACCATGTGTAAATAAATATAAAAATTATATTGGATTAATCTGTAATGATGACTCTCTGAGCTCAAAAAATAAAAATAATCTGTCACTTACCTGTGAGAAGATGCTTTAAGGTAGTGTCAAGACTTTTTATTCCTTTTTGAAGCATCCTTCCAAAGAATACTAAAAAAAAAAAAAAATTCCTTTCTGCATTCCAGAGGGAATATGTTAACACATAATGATGTAAAACATTAGCATCCTAGAGAGTATTGCTCCCTAAAGTGTCCTTTCTTTTTTAAATCAGAAACATCTCGGATACTATAATAAATTTGACTTTTGGTTTGTCTATTTTGCCTATAATAATAGTAAGTTAACCCTATTCATATTCAGTAACCAAATACAAATAATGGTATGAAGGTGTTAAGTGTCTCAGACACACCAAAGGTATCAGAGAAGAAGAGGAAAAATACAAACATATGGTGTTGAGGGTGATAGAAAACAGGAAGAAGGAAAAATAATGTCATTAGAGTAATATCACCATGAAATAACTATTCTCAACCAAGGCTCTAAATTGCCACTCCATGCATTAAGAAGCAAACTTTTCCAGCTCATGTAATACACTTGTAATATATTTGCAAATACAGACTAGGAGGGCAGGGTGGTGTCATTTAACCAGAGGTTTGATTCTGTGGGCTACAGACAACCCCCTCCAGAGAACTACAGATTTACAGCAAATAGTCTGAGGATTAAAATGTACAAGAAGCACTGAATCTCATATTGTTTAAAATTTATTTTCATTTATTTTACTAACCCATGTTAGTAAAAGACATTTATTAAGAAATATATTTTATTGAAAAAATTCTATTTCCCCAAATATTTATTGATTTTTTATCAATTAATAATCAATTTTCTCATGTAATAGCTCACTTTCCATAAATTACACCTTTTAATTTATATAACTATCCCATGATGCAGGTACTAACAATAAGATTTCATATAAGAGAAAACTAAAACTCACAGAAGTTAAGCAGCTTGCCCAGGTTACTTACTTAGTAAATTCAGTACTTCATCTGTACTAACGTCTGTCTTATTCTGTGATTTTTCCTCATTCTACACATTTTCTGTACACTATCCTAAACCAAAATCAGTTAATACTAGAAAGTAATGATGGTGAAGGAAATTTCTAATGGCTAAGTAATGATATCTTAGGTTTAGGATCCTGAAATTAATAGTAAGACTATGAGAACAGGTTGAAATTCAGGATATAAATATGAAAATTTTCAGTACAGAGTTGAATTTTTTAAGTATAAATTTCAAGTCAGTACTGAAGAATTCAATTTGCAAATCATTATTTGTAAATGGTAGTTTAAATCATGAGATTACATGAGGTCACCTAAAGAAAACTTGCAGAGAGATTAGAAAAGTAAGCTGACCACAAAATGTGGGGGGTACACCACCATTAAAAAGAATCCCTGAAGGATTGCAAGAAGCATGCTTAAAGAACTGGGATGAAATCATGGAAGAGTAACACTATGAAACCCAAAGGACTAGACTTTCAGACAGGAGTGCGTGAGTTTTCTGCATAGGAAGTCCACATGAGCACTAGTGGCAGAAACTCACACACATGCAAGTCCTGATTGAAAGATCACTCGCTAGAGAGCTTTAAAATAGGAAAATGTAGGGTCGGCTTTAGCTCAAGCGGTTACTTCCTCAAGCCAGACTTCAATCTGTCTAAAATAGGAAAATGTTGAATAATGGCTAGACCAGAAAAAAATTTCTTATTTTGTTTCTCAGACTCTTAGCAAGTTTTGTAAATTGTAAGCACTTATTGAGGATAGAGATCATGACTATCTCGTTCTTCACCATGTCTACTGTGGTATTTATGAACTACAATTATACTACACAGTTAATAATCATTTAGTAAGTGAATGAATGAAGAAAAAATGAAACCAATTTTTTTTTTTTTTTTTTGTCGTTTTTTCGTGACCGGCACTCAGCCAATGAGTGCACCGGTCAGTCCTATATAGGATCCGAACCCGCGGCGGGAGCGTCGCCGCACTGCCAGCGCAGCACTCTACCAAGTGCGCCACGGGCTCGGCCCTGAAACCAATTTTTAAAAGAAGTTAGTATCAATGTACAATTACCTTTCTGGAAAACTACGTCTGTAATGAAAAATGAAATAAGAAACTCTTGATTCTTTCTGGATAATGATAAACTACTAATTTAGAAGGCTGCAGATAGAAGGGAGGTCAGATCTCAGGAAAGAACAAACACTTTTCTGGTCATCTGTTTCATAGATGCAACTTACTAGCACAATCACCAGCACTGGAAGATATCAAGTGGGACACTGTAAGTGTTAGATTGTCCCCATAACAGAGTGTGCTATTTTTCATGATGTAGTGTGGAAAGTAGTATCGATAAGGAGGATACGTTCAGCCATGGTTGACTTTTGCTGCACAACATGAGGGTGTTCAAAAAGTTCATGGGAAAACAGAATTGAAATGTAATGAGAATCTTTTCATTAACTTTTTGAAGTATCCTCATATCTAAACACCTTTGCAAATACATCCTTCCTTCTTCATAAGGACGCTAATGATGAATTGTAAAAATTGTGTTATTAGACACTGGACCCTGGTTGTTTGTGCCTGAAAGAAATCCATTTTCCTTCTTGAATAACTGAACCCTGAGTTTCCTCTGAGAATCTCCAACTTGTCTATACTCAGCACATAAGGTTTGGGGAGTGCTATCTCCCAAGGATGGGAATATGACTGTTAGTTCATCAGAAAACATTTTCCCAAGGCCGTAACAATCTAGTCAGAAATCTGGTGTAAATGAGATGCAAAGACAATACTTTCATTTGGAATATCACAAAAAGTCTTTTTCTTTTTTCCTCATGGAGTTTCTGAGAGGACAGACACAAAACTCCATTCTATGATTTTACCATGAGGGCAGAGGGCCTGATTGAAAATGGAGCCAACACAAGAGGAAGAAGATCCAATGTACGAGCACAAGAAACCAGTTCTAACAAAATCTCCAGTGTAGAATTCTCTTTCTAAACTATTTTACCATTTTTATTTTTTTATATTATTGTTTTCTTAGAGTTATACAAATAGTATAATGAATATTTGTAAACTTAGTACACATCCCAAGAAATAAAATCTTACCAATATTGTGTCTAGTTTAAATCCTTTTCCTATCCTGCACCATGCTTCACCTTAAACACTAACAATATCTTGTTTTTAATGTATAACTATCTTGTATCCAAAAATAAAATATCTTTATAACATATGTATTTTTTAGATTTACCTGGTTTTGAATTTTTAGAAATTAATTTTTTCAAAGTATTAAGTTACTAAGTTTTAAATCAGTTGTGGAAATAGTTGTAGGTTCATTTTTACTTTTATACTGTATTCCATTGTGTGATCATTTCAAAACATGTTAGGTTATTATCCTGTCCAAATATTTGACTACTATAAACACTGCAACTATGACTATTTTAACATGTCTCCCCAAAATGCATTCATTGGTTGCAGGATGTGCCAATATTTAGCTTTATAGGGTAATATCATACATTTCCCCAAGAGATCCAGGAAATACAATCAAACTATGTAAAAGAAGGAGAAAGTTACAATAGTTGTGAACAGACCTACTACCCTCCACACAGAAGAAAGGATTAATTTGTTGAATGCTTTACTTTTTTTGTTGGTGTTTTAATTACATACACATGTAAATCTGTAACCCACAAAACAATCTCCACTTATATATTTTTACTATCAATATAAAAATGTCAATTTTTAGTAACTAGATTTCTTTCATATTTGGAATAAAATTTCTTCAACACTGAAACAGAATGGAAGTCTGTGAAAGAGTTTCTTTGAGGCATAAAGACTTCCTCTTATGTATTTATTAAGTATTGTTAAAATATGTAATCTAGAAAATTAGATTTGAGGTATATGATTATGCATTTATTAATGAGGTGTTACTATAAAAATATTTCATTCTACACCTGCATGCCTACATTAATTAAACACAACTTGCAGAGTTTAGCATAGGCTCAATAATGAAAAATCTTAGAATATTGTATGCTTTCTTACATTTCTTTGTTTCTTAGAGTGTAGTCTGGGATCAAACGCTTAGCCAAGTAGAATAAGAAATCTCCTGTTTGAAAATGATAAGGATATATATCACCTTTACTCTCTTACTGATTGTTATACATCTTATTAAGTACGTGAACATTCAGAACTTTGAGTCTTAAATGGACCTTGTACTTCCTAATAGCAAACTCTGATTGCAGATACTTTTGCCTATAATAAAAATTCTTAAAATGAAAAGCTCAAAATGACTGCCTAACCAAAGACAGATTTACCTTCACCTCAGTTCATAATTTCAAAACCCGATATTATTAATTAGCTTATTAGGAGATGTTTACATGTATTTGCCAAATGTTTCTCTAGTTGTAATATTTTGGGATCACAAGCTATACTGAGGTGATGCAGTCTTTAGATCAGCCCTAATCACAGATTCCTTGGAACTCAAACCTCTGGCTCATGAATTAAGGAAGGGAAAGGGCATTCCCTGAGGTATTTTGGCAAACTGTGGTCAACATCTCAGTCCAAAATGATCTCTTGGGTTCCAAGGTTAATGCAATGATTTAATTATTCAGAATGTTTGGTGCCAAAGTCACTTCTGCACTAACAAGCACTGTTGTTTATCAACTCCCCAGTGTTTTTACTTCCTCTAGCAGCCAAAGGTTTCTTGGCAAGAAATTTCAGAGCTGAATCCTACCACTGAGCTTTTGAAAATGGTTCCTGCTAACAAGCCCCAATTCCCCCAACATAGTAAAGGATTCTCTGAAGTCATTACACCTTGTGTGGTGTTTCTGTCTCAGCCTGAATTCTCCTGCCCAGCCAAGCATTGCCACTAAGACCTCTTTTCTATCTCCCTACCCATTGGCTTATGCCAGCTTTTTGCACAGAGTATCTTCCTGAAATCACTATTTTCCCCTTCCTGTCACACAGAGCATGGATTCAGTTCCATCCTCACTCAAGACTTTTGTGTCTCTTAGAATTTTCCATTGTTTATATATATTGGATCTAACAGTTCATTTTTTAATGTATACACAATTGTTTCTCAAATTTGAGTACTTGTTGAAGACTTTTAAATAGGGCTGCTCAGAAGTTTGGCTTCAGCCTTGGTATTCAGCCAAAATCATTTATTAACTTATATTTCATCACTTAAAAGATGGAAGAGATAAATGACTTTATCAGCTTCATTTCTTATGTGTCTGTCCTTCAGGCATAAGTCTGCATGGGTTATCATCACGTCCAATCTGCACACTGGCACTATACCAACTTAGTCATGAAAATCAGATTCATTGTCAATGTATAAATATTCTCTCTCCAATATAGGTAAACATTCCAAACAAAACTTGAAGAAAATATCTCTATATATGTCTTATTTTTTTCACTTTGATTTTCTGTTAGTATGAAACATTAACTATATTGACTTTCTTAAAATATATAGTTATAATACTAATCTTTTTTCCAAAATGTGGACACAGACATGACAACCACAGCTGTAAATGTACTAAATCACTTCAAGAACAAGCATAAATAGGATCACAAAGCAAAATAAAGTTGTGCAATTTTTTCATTTCTTCCTTTTTTTTAATATTACATCTCATTGCTAAAGCATGGAATACTGTTTTATTTTCTTGCCTCAAACAAATTAACAAAATTGTCTAACAGAGCTAGAACTGTTCTGCAAATTTATATTTTATTAATATTTTTAGCCATTGTCTGGATTGGATGTTTATAGAAAGTGATGACAACTGGATGAATACCTCCAGTGAGATGCTGAAGAAATGTTTCTAAGATACAGCAGGAAAGAAGAAAAAGAGAAATTAGGAAGCAGGATATTGAGTGAAGTTAAATATACACAGTCATTGCATGGATGGAAAATAAGCTCTCATCCATGGGAATGATGAATGCTCTAGGTACAAGATTTGGTACCCACAAACATGTCCAAAATGATCTTTCTGGACTGCTTTCCAGCATGGCATACTACAACAGAAATTGACCTAGGGTTTCCAGCTACTGAAGAACTAACAACTGTCAAGATTTCAATTCCTGCTATGGACCATCATAGAAGGATGCTGGCATACCTGAGTGTGCAGGGAGATCAATGCAATTTCAGTAGTGTGTGGTAAATTAACCCATCCTGATGATGTTTGGAATCAGGTCTGTGGGGCACATTGTGTGGAGACACAGGCCTCTGGGAACTTAGAATCAGAGCTTCCCCTATTAGGTACCGAGAATAAATCCCATAATATAATGTGCTCTGAAATGGACTTTGATTTGACCCTTCTGCTCCAATCTCGCAGTCAAAGATAACAAAATCAACTGCTTTCCCCCCATCCTTTCCCTCCATCGGTCTGTAGTAACAACTATTCTACTCTCTACTTCTATGAAATCCACTATTTTAGCTTCTACATATGAGTGAGAACATGTGGTATCTCTTTCTCTCTGCCTGGCTTATTTCACTTAACATAATTTTCTCCAAGCTCATCCCTGTAGCTACAAATGGCAGAATTTCATTCTTCTTATGGCTGAGTAGTATTCCATTGTGTGTACATACCACATTTTATTTATCCAATCGTCCATTGAAGGACGTTTAGGTAGGACCCATCTCTTGGCTATTGTTAAGAGTCCTGATAAACATGAAAGTGCAGGTGTCTATTCGACTTGTTGGTTTTCATTCCCTTGGGTGCATACCCAATGGTGGGATTGCTGGATAGTATGATCATTCTAACTGTAGATGTTTGAGAAGTCTTCATATTGTTTTCCACCATAGCTGTATTAATTACATTCCCACTAACAGTGTAAAAGGGTTTCCCTTTCTCCACAACCTCTCCAGAATTATTTTTCTGTCTTTTTGATAATATCCATTCTAACCGGCGTGAGATAATATCTCCTTGTCGTTTTGATTTGTATTTTGCTGGTGATTCTTGATGTTTAGATTTTTTTTTTCATTGTTGTTGAAAAGCATTGTCTTACTTCTGGCATTTTATCAATTTTTATTTGGATGTTTTAAATATTGTTTGTTTCTTTCACTTTTATACTTTATCTTTGGTGTTTCTTGGTTTTTGGAGGTGGCAATATACAGTTTCTTTTTCTTTCTCATTTACATTTTTGTTCTGCCAGGAGGTTTTGTTCTTTCTTGCATATTCATGGAAGTGATTATTTTTTGGATACCAGATGCAGTACTCCCATGAAGATCTCTTGTAGGGCTCGTTGTGTGACGGTGAACTCTCATAGTTTTTGTTTGTCTCGGAAATAGACTATTTCTCCTTCATTTCTGAGGGAGTGCCTTGCTGGGTATATTATTTTTTGGCTAACAGGTTTTTGTTTGTTTGTTTTAAGTTTATTCTCTTCTGGCCTGTAGAGTTTCTATTGAGAAGTCTGCTGTTAAACTGATAGGGACTCCATTATACGTGACTTTTCTCTTGCTGTCTTTAGGATTGTCTTTGTCTTTGAGTTTTGCCAGTTTGACTACTGTGCCCCATAGAGGATCTTTCTGGATTGATCTGTTTGGAGATCTTTAGCCTCCTAGATCTGAGGGTCCATATCTTTCCCTATGCCTGGGAAGTTTTCTGCAATTATTTCATTGAATATGCCCTCAGTGCCTTTTCCTTTCTCCTCCCCTTCAGGAACACCCATGATTCACATGTTTGTACACTTAAGGTTGCCTGCCTCACTTAGATTTTCTTCATTTTAAAAAAAATTATTATTATTTTTTTGTCCACCTGAGTTTTTTCAAGGACACTGTCTTCAAGTTCAGAAATTCCTTCTTCTGCTTTTTCCAGCCTGCTGCTTAAGCTCTTGGTTGTGTTTTTCATTTTGTTGAATGGCTCCTTCAGGTCCATGAGTTCTGCCACATTCTTTTTTAAAGTATTAATCTCTATGTAAATTTCCTCCTTCATATCCTGAATAGTTTTTTTCAGTGCATTGTTTCATCTTACTGTGTCTTCTTTTATCTCATTGTGTTTCCTTAGAATCGTTACTGGGTATTCCTTTTCAGTCATTTCAAGGGTTTCATGATCTATGGGATCTGATACTTAAGAGTTATTGTATTCCTTTGGGTGACTCATATTTTCTTGTTTTTTGTATTTTTCAACTTGCTATGTGATGTCTAGTCATCTGGTAGAGCAGTTGCTTCTTCTATTACTCTAGAGTGGACTTTGAGAAGAAAGATTCCTGTAGATGTGTTTTATAGTTAGCGGTGAGTAGGGTATTTTAGTATTCATTCCAGGGAGATGAAATAGCGTAGTATCCTTGTGGGCACTTCAGCCATGTTCAATGTTGGAGTTCTATGTGAGTGTTTCCGTGACCTAGCCACTGTGGCATTTAGTGATTTCTTACTGAGGTTATTGACACTGTGTTGGGTCATCATGGGTTTGCATGAGATCTTGAGTTCTTGGGAGAAGTGCCCAGGTGACCTGTCACTCTTTGGTTGGGGTGGGTGACCCTGAGAGGGCTTGCTGGCATACTGGCTAGCATCCTGTGACCCTGATAGATGCACTGGGAATTTTCTTCCTTACTCTGGCTATCCTGGGTTTCTTCACTCTCCAGGGGTTCCATGTGTGTCTCTACCCAGATAGAGACAGTCATGTGGGCTTGCCATGTAGCTCTCACCCACAAGTGCACTACTATAGTGGGTGGTGGACAGCTTAAATCCTCCTGTGGGTTGGACCACTGGGTAGAGGGTCTATGCTGTCTTACTTCCTTCCCTGAACTCTACTGGTATTCCACTAGAATACAGTTGACTCATCAGTGGTCTGCCTGCACCATGACAGTGGCTGCTATGGCTGTTGCTGTGGTGACAGACTGCCCTTACAATGGCAGTGACACCAGTGGTGGCTTTGGTGAACTGCCCACATGATAGTGGTGGGTTCAGTGACGGCATGCTGCTCACACAGTGCTGGTGGCTGCCTGGCAGTGCCAGTGATGGCAGTGACTATAGCAGTGGCTGCTGCAGTGGCTTCCTGCCCACTCAGCTTTGATGTCTGCAGCAGCTGTGCACACAGCTATGGTGTCTGCAGTAGCAGTGGGGCTATCTCATGGCAGTGGTAGTAGTGCCAGCAGTTGCAACTGCATCTCTCTTATCTGCAGTGTCCTCAGTGGCAGTAGGGTTACTTCTGGTGGTGACAGTGGCACAACTGCCTCCATTGTGTCTGCAGTGTCTGCAGCAGCAACAGGGTTACCTCGTAGTAGTGGGAATGACACAGCTGATTGCAGACCCCACCCTCTCATCTGCCATGTCCTTGATGGCAGTGTGGTTACTTCACAGCAGTGGCAGCAGCCTCCCTCATGTCTGTGGTGCATCAAAGGGCCACCTGCAGGACTGCTGCTCTGCGGGGAGCTGCTCTGCTATGTGCAACAGTTCTGGAACCAAACAATACTTCAGTGACTGCAGTGGTTGTAGTGGTGGGTCTGTTTCAATCTTCTTCTGTGGGAGGAGCATGCTCTTGGCACCTCTAGTCTGCCATCTTCCCGGAAGTCCCTAATATACCATATTAATAGAAAAAAAGACATAGTGCTCAGTAATGATAGCTGCTACTTTTATTTTTATTGGTTTCTCCATCCACTGCCTAACCATAAATTTAAATATAGTAGTTGTTTTACCTTTTATGACATGTGGTTTAAACAACCCTTGTCCTCCAGACCTCAGGGTAATTGCTACAATATACGTTTTTAAGACAGCAAAATGTATTTGGCTATGCAAATCTGCACTGTCTTGGGAATATTATGCATGTGTGAAGAAAATTTGAAGAAGTCTGCTTGTGTAGGGGAGGCTCCTTCCATTGAATGCTCGGTGTAATTCCTAAACTTCCAAAAAATTTTGATGGGGAGGCATAAAAATCTGTTTAGGTTTCTACACTGGGAAAGTTGACACTAGGATTTTAGCCTCCATTTAGCTTCCAACTTTAGATATTATTCTGCCTGAAAGTACATCAAGTTTCAAGGTTCATTCCTATGGATGGGATATGTCCAGATGTGTTTATAGCACAGCTGAGAGATTGATTCAGTATCTCAACCTCCTTCATGACCTCAGACAGTGAGGAAATTTCCTCAGGGATATGCAACTTGAGAGAAACCCCATGTTGTTATTCACTGAGGGTTTAGAGTCCTTTATGTCCCAGTTCATGATACCCAAGGGCTTATTAGAGTTCTGCTTTATCACATAACAATCCAGACCAGAAATGTAAGCTGCTAATAGATTAATTTAAAGTGCAGGGAAAAGAATTAATCAGGTAAAGATATGTTGTTCATAGATGAATACTCTTAAATATTTGTTTCTAAGAAAAAATCTTTAAAAAACAGAGATAATTAATTCCTGGGAGGGCAGGCAAAGGCATAGATAGAAATATAACATTCTCAGTAACCTCTCAAAACTCCATGATTCCAGAACAAGCTGTTTTCTTATATTAAGAGCAGAAAAAGAGGGGATATTAAGTAACAGAAATATTTGTATCTCTTGTTCTGAAACCACAGATCTAGGTGTAGGAGAAGATCAGAAGATTCTCTTTGGTACCAAAGGAATTTGGATTTCAAATTCAACAAAGTATTTCATTTTACTTTGACATTAGTTTCAAGGTCATTAAGCTTTGGAAATGCTTGCTGAATCTATTTGGAGAAATTTGCACCATCTTGACTTTCTCTGCTTCCTGTAATATTGTTCAGCCAGTGGGGACTTTGGAAGCATACATTAAATAACATGCTATTTGAGCAGCTATCTACAAGTATAAGGCTTACTTCTTATTTCTGAGTATATTGGGTATTCTTCTCAACTACAAACAACCACGCTAAGTTATCTACAATTGCTGATTTTTTTATATTTCCATTTCTCCCATAAGGGCTTATTTTAAAATCATTGAAAAATTACTTTTAACAGAATAAGCATAAAAATTCTTTGAACTATTTAAGCCAAGTCCACAGTTATGATGTGTGGGGGAGGGGAGGGGTGGAGAGGACCCGGCAAAGGGGCATGAAAATCAAGTACAATATATTTTGAGAAGTAAAATTAAATTAAATTAAATTAAAGAGAAGAAGAAAGAAAAATTTCTTTTTGATAATTTGTGGGGGATCACCTTTAGATGTACTGGCTTTTTTTAAAAATTTATTATTTATCATTAATATATGCATTTTTACAAATTGTGAGTTTTATTTATGCCCTTTACCTGACCTATTACTCCCCCCAACCCCTCTCTCCTTCCCCCTGATTTTTGATATCCTTAGGTTTGTTCTCTCCTTCTCTAAGTACAACATATTTTTGTGTTTTTTTTTCTTTCTAGAAGGAGGGGGGTAAGAAAGGAAGGAAGGAAGGAAAGGATTTCTGGGTTTTTGAATGTGGAGAGATTTCAGTCGCTGGATGGGTCACTGTGGGTTTCCTCCAGGGTAGGGTATGTGATATGGTGGTTTGGATAGTTAGACGCTTATGGACAGTCACTCATTTCCTTGAAACAATGCTCTAACTTTGATAGTTTCCAGGGATGAAAGAAGGGGAATATCTCACCTTGTACTGATAGGAAGAGATATGAGAGGCAACTGAGAATAAAGAAATGCGAATTGGAGGTAGAGCTGAGATAGGGTGTGTGAGCTTCACTGTGGTCAAGACAGGTCAGCATGGGGAAGAGAATAGCATTTGGATTCTGTTTTTCAAAGGAAAAGCTCTAAAACTGAGATCCAAAAGGCAAATGTATTAAAAAATATAATCTGCAAGGAAAGAGTGTACCCTCTGCTCTGTTGGGAATCTGTGTTAAACTCCAGGCTCAGAAGCACTTCAGATTCGGACTCGATTCGACCTTGCTCAGATATCGTTCTATCCAAGTGAGACCTTGTTTCTGCTACGATGGATGTGGTCCCAGCGATGTGACTCAATTTCTGTATCCCTGCATTCAGACCTAGACCTTTTTCTTAGTGAGCCAAGACAGGTATTGCTTAAGATAAAAGATTAAAGTTAATTCTCTTTCTCACTTTAAAGTGAGTTTTTCCTTGTATACACTTATGTTAAGGCATCTTATGGAAGGCAAGATGAGTTGGTGGAAAAAAATCACTGTGTTGGGCATTAGGAGCTCTGAATTCTCACTGTCCTCTGCTACTAATCAATTAGCTGTGTTTCCTTGGAGTTTATCTCTTTAGTTCTCAGTTTCCTGATCTTCAAAGTGTGCTTAAGTTGATAAAATGCAACGTGCCTGAGGATTTCTAAAGTACAAAAAGTCTAGAATCTTGTCCAATGGACCGCTGAACTCACTAACATCTGACTCTACATTTCATAGCTAAGCAAAAAGACTGCCATGGATTTCCCATGGTCACAAATAGTGATTTTAGGTACTAACCCACATGTACAAACTCTGGAACTTCTGATTCCCAGAAGTAGACTGGACTATACCATAGAGGCATTGAATAAGTGCTAAAGAGTTAGAGATAGACATCTTGAATTTGAATACAGGCTCCTCTATGTTTTTTATTATTATGACTGGGCAAGTCATTTACCTTTTCCTAACAACAATTTTCTTTTCTTCAAAATATGTATAACAGTGTACCAACCTCATAACATTGTTGTGAGGATTAAGTGAAATAATACACGTATAGGAAATTTTAGTACAGTACTGAACACACTCAATAAAAATTAACTACTAGAGGAAGTACACAGTGCAAAAGTAAATCTCTGCGTGCTATTAAGAATGTGGAAAAGCATAGCAATAGTAAAAGTTTGCACTTTAAAATGTTTGGGGATGTGGAATTTAAACCAGTAACAAAGGTTTCTCTGGGAAGAAGTTTGACTGTTTAGGTCCTTGCTTCTCAATTGCAGTCCGAGGGCCTTTTTATGGAAGATCAGGATCTTCCTGCTGGATTGACACTTTTCTCCATTTCTCATTTCTGCAAATATGGGTATTAGAGGATTTGAGTGATAATAAGCACACTATTGGTCTTTGGACAAGGGCAGGAAAAAACTGATTCTGTGTTTGATTCTAAGACTTAGTAGTAGGTATCAAAGACATCAATTTTGACATAGAATTGAGTTGTTTTGTTTGTATGCTTGTATCTTGTGGTGTGGAGAAAAAGGAAACAGATAAAAACTGTAAAAGAGAAATGTTCTTTTAACATATCAAGATTAGTTCAAGATATGCAGGAAACTGAACTATTAGAGAAGTAATGAAGATGAATGAGTTAAGTTTGGAGTTTTCTGTCCAGTTTTGATGATGAAACCTAACCTTTGGCCCAGACCTTCAGGAAGTTGAAAAACATGTTAGCCACTTGCTGACTCTCCCAGAGGCCATCTCCTTAGAGAAGAGCTGGTAATTGGAAGTGCACTCGCCTTTATTCTCAAGGGTTCTTGCCTCTGGAAGGATCCTCTGACGCATTGATCTATCCAGAAAGGAGGCCATGATCCTGTGGCTTGGAGCTGTAAAACCAGCTTCTCAATGAAGCATTTGTGGGATCATCTGGAGGAGGTTTCTTTTCCATGTACCTCATTTTATATCACGCCCACATGTAGCAGGAACAATTCATCTTACCCTTCATTGCTTTTGTGATTAAGAACACATAAAGATAAAAGAAAACAGAAAGGAATCTGAGGTCTAAGAAAAAGTGACAATTAAAAGTGGCAAAACTTGGTTTAAAATACTAATTTAAAGTTTGAGCAATAAGTGCATTATTCATCAAACAAATAAAAATAGACTTTATATTAAACAGGTTCTGGTTGATTGTTCAGATTTGATATCTTTGGTTTGTATCCAGTCAGGGCCTCTCACTCTATGTCCATTTGGTACATTGGTAGCAACAATTTCATGAGCACACTTCAGCAGTTACTTTAATGATATCCACATAGTGTTTCCTGGGTTCCCAAGATGTACCGATGTACAATTCCTTATGTTTATTTCCCCACATACTCCACTCAGTTTAAAAACTCATGGTTTCAATTGTAGGCCTCCAAAAAAAAAATATAGAAATTATATTTATTTTCTGATCATAAAATAGTAATACCAACTGTAGAAATTTGGAAAATACTAAAAAATACAAAGAAATAAGAGATGACCCATAATCTAATATCCAGAAGGGAATTTCCTAAATATATTGACATATTTCCTTATCAACTTTTTCCCAAACAAATGTTTTAACATAGGTGAAACAAAACCTGTATAAAATCATATAAGTAAAATTTTTAATTTGAATTTTATTCTTAAAATATGTGTATAAAACCAATTATCTTCAAATGCTAATTCCATAACTATTATTCATTAACTTTTACCTATAGTATATTTACATAATTATAATTAGGGTATACAGACTATACTGTGATTTTTTTAATCATGTTATTACATATGTATATATTTTTAAGTCTTATTAGGCTGCAAAATTACTATTTCTCATGACTAAAATATTCCATCATATTGATGTTCAAGTTTTACAACAATTACCCTGACCCTAGTAAATGGAATTCCTTTCGTCTGGGTGTCCTATGTGTTATAAGAATACTTTTGAGGTCAGAATAATAAATGACCAAGAGATTCAACTAAGAGAATGAGGAACCTGTTCCTAGAGAGTTTTTGGGAAGAGCAGGAATCATCTGTGAGGTGGCAGAATACCGAAAAGGAAAAGGGAGAGTTTTGCACTATTTGATTCCTTTATGGTTCTTATTTCCTTTCTTCTGTTTTAAAGGTAAAATATTCCTTCCAGTTTTTATCACCCACACCACATAGATGGAATATAAAAGGAACATGACTGAATTCATTTTATTAGGTCTTACACAGAACCCCAAAATGCAGAAAGTCATTTTTGTGGTGTTTTCGGTTCTGTACATGGTAACGCTCTCAGGCAACCTGCTCATTGTGGTCACCTTTACCACCAACCAGGCTCTGAGCTCCCCCATGTACTTCTTCCTGACCCATCTGTCCTTGATAGACACTATTTATTCTTCTTCTTCAGCTCCTAAGCTGATTGTGGACTCCCTTCGTGAGAAGAAAATCATCTCCTTCAGTGGGCGTATGGCTCAAGTCTATGCAGAACACATTTTTGGTGCTACTGAGATCATCCTGCTGACAGTGATGGCCTATGACCGCTATGTGGCCATCTGCAAACCTCTGCACTATACGACCATCATGAGCCACAGGCTGTGCATTCTCCTGGTGGGAGTGGCCTGGACTGGAGGATTTCTCCAAGCAACCATTCAGATCCTCTTTACAGTCTGGCTGCCCTTCTGTGGCCCCAATGTCATAGACCACTTCATGTGTGATTTGTACCCTTTGTTGAAACTTGTGTGCACAGACACTCATACCCTTGGTCTCTTTGTTGCTGCCAACAGTGGACTCATCTGCCTGTTAAACTTCCTCCTCTTGATGGTATCCTATGTGATCATCTTGTGTTCCCTCAAGAACTATAGCTCAGAAGGGAGGTGCAAAGCCCTCTTTACCTGTGCCTCTTATATCACAGTGGTCATCTTATCCTTTGTGCCCTGTGTATTTGTGTACCTGCGCCCAGTGACTACTCTGCCCATTGACAAAGCTGTTGCTGTCTTTTATACTATGGTGACCCCTATGTTAAATCCTTTAATCTACACCCTCAGAAATGCTGAGGTTAAAAATACAATAAGGAAACTGTGGAGAAAAAAAATGACTTCGGATAATGACTAAGTAGGATCACTGAGCATTACACATACAGGTAATAGATGTAATCTAGTCCAAGCTCTTAATCTGTAGATGAAGACAATGGGTTGCATAATATTTGCAGATGTACACTTAACGCATAAAGCTAAAGCTTGAAGTGATATCCAGACTTAACTGTCTCCCATCTCTTTTCTTTTGTTATCACAAATTATTGCTTCATCTGAAATATCTCTAGAAGCTAAAAGTTATGAATCTAAAATATTAGACCAATACTGAAATAATCTTATTATGCAACATTGAGGTGTTGGTTATTAAAGATTATTGAAAATAACATGTTTAATAATATTTCTTTACTTTGGCCTTAATACAAATTCTTTCTTTTGTTAATTTTATTGTTTATTAAACATTGATTGTATAGTAAAAAAAGATACTGGTTATGTAATGCCTATAAGGCTGACATTATATTAAGTATTTTCTATTGTATCAGTTAGAATTCAATCAAGAGACAGAAAAGCTACTCTGATTTGAGCAAAGAAAGTTTATATACACTTATTAACTATATTAGGGGACTAACTATAAAGGAGTAAAGAATGCCCTGGGACTAATAGATGAGTATCAAAGGATGGAACACATTTAGAAGCTGAGCTCCCTGCTCAAGGTTGGGATTCCATATTTTGGAGAAGGTGTATTTGTTGCCCATTGGTTGGTGGAGAAGTTCACTGGGTTGTCCTGGGCCAGAACTAGCTCATCACAGCTGGGCAGAAACTGGCACACAAGAAACTTGTCTGGAATTGGAAAGCTGGGAGCCTCCCACTGAAAAGCTGGTGGACTAAGGCTGGCAAACAAGGAAGTATGTCCTGGACTGGCAAGAAGGAAACAGCCCTCTGGGGTGCACGTGAACCAAGGCTGCCAGAAAACACCCCACCACAGTGTAGATAGACAGAGGTGGGAAACTGATCACTGGGATGCCTGTGAGATTCACTGGAATCTGTCTGCAGAGGTGCCACTGAAACTTAATGGGAAATTGTCCATGAAGTTTTCAATGAAACTCAATGGAAATGAGTACCATGGGATTTCCCTCCCCTGCCCCCACAAAAACACACACATTGTTGGCAGCTACATAGAGCAAGAGGAAAACAGAAATATATTTAAAATCAGGAAGAGATGCCCCATTCAATTCCCTATACTGACAAAGCTTGACATCATATTAGGCCAGGTACAGGGGAGAAATGTTTACAGGGCCCATTTTCATGAATTTGGAGCAGGCAATGAAGGACATATTTGGGGCTGATAGGCAATAAATTGATGACTGGCACACAAATTTTATTCTGATAGGTAAGAGGAACCCAATTTTCCTTAATTCTTACAATACATTTTACAGGATATTGAAGCCCAAATTTATGTCATGATTTGAACTAACATCAAGTTAGTGGCAGAACTTAGATATAAACTAAGACATGACTCTGTCCTACATATTTTCTGCTCATTACACAGCTCTAAGTAAAAATCACATTTCTTTGTTGGTAGCAGGTAGCTGCAATCATCTTTTTCATTGTGAAGCCTAAAAATGAATAAAAAAGCCTTAATTTATTGAAAGATTCTGTATAACCTAATTTTTGGTTATTTCATATAGTTTTACCATTAGGTATAGTTTGGTGTCTTATTCACACTTTTATTGGAGATAAACAGAGGACGAACAATCACTTGGAGATGGTCGTGTAGAACAGATTTAAACATTACTATTATTTAAACTTTTAACTAAGTTTTTATCATTCAGTAAGTGTAGCAGTCTTCACAGCATGGAAGATATAGTCTCTTCTCTTGCGTCAAAGGGGTTTATGCCGGGTCTTTAGGAGTTAGACTTTGGCACCAGAAAGGGGGCAGGAATATAAAAAAGAAAGTAAAATTATGGAAAAATCTGAAAGAGATAGCATACAGGGACATAAACAGAATTGGTATCCAAAGATGATTGAAATGTCAAATTGGCAAAAAGGCAAAATCACAATGTAGGTCAACAGACACCATACACCAGGATATCCAAGAAATTTTAAAGTGGTCAGTAGAAAATGGAGCCAGGAGAGATTCCTGGGGCACAACTCAAAGATGTCTTTCAACTCGCTGTGGAGTTGTGAGGAAATTTAAAAAGATACCCAGACAGAAAGGAGGTCAATGAAACTGATGATGTTTGTTAGAACTTTCATAGAGTTTCTCCATTGAGCATGTTCAGATGGTCCTAGACATGATCATTAGGTAAACAAGGTTGATAAATGATGACCTATATGCACATTGCACTTCATTATGTTAGTTCAACTTTTTGTTAATTGTAGAGGATTCTTAAAGCAAATGTTCTTCATAGTACATTGGATTGGTTTTTCAAAGCTTTGCAGTTTCAAATATTGACCTTGCGGAGGACTGGAAATTTTCCTCAGGCTATAGAGTCTCCATTGTAAGATAAAGATTTGTGGCACAGCAAGGCTACTGGCTCAAAGAAAAACTAGTTACTGATTAATATGTAAAGATACTGGAAAATCACTGTAAGAAGGAATGTTTGCTAAGATCAACCTTTTGTTGTTGGATCACTTAATTGTCTAATGGGATGTCATCTGACTTGTTTCACTGAAAGTTACCAGCCTATACTGTTAAACTATAACCCCACCTATGTTATCTTCCTGTAACTTCCTTGTCTGGAAAATAAAAGCAGGAAGAGAACCCCAATTTGGGGTTAATTTCCCAAGGAAGGAATGCCTCTCGCTTGAGGATTCCAGGGAAGTTAGCCACTTTAGGGCTTCTCACTGCTCAGAAGAGATGGGCTTGGTGTAATCCTTTGCAGCTCCATCACCCAGGGGAAGTGGGGTGACAAATCCATGGGGGGCAAAGCAACAGTTCATGCAATTCTATTTCCTCATATCATCGGACAACTTTAATTTCATGAAAAAAAAAAAAGCCTTATATTATCAGGGATGTCTGCCTCTCCACTCCCCGGTGCATCCCTACATCCATGTTCTTTAGACCACCATGCTTCCACCACCAGCTCATTCCTGAGTGTTTTTGTACTGTGATTTAGTGCTAATCATTACCATCAACTGTCATAGCTAAGCCAAATTAAATTCAACATATGCTTTTCACAAACACTTTGTATTTAAGATGTTAATAACACACATTGGTATCTTTACAATAAAAATGTACATATTATGAAATAATTACATCATACAATTTGCCTTCTTATTTTAGCTTTATGGTAATATTGAAAAATAAAAATTAAATAAATTTAAGATGCATGACATGATGTTTTGATACACGTATACATTGTGAAATGATTACCACAATCAAGCTAATTAACATGTCCATCACCTCACAGTTACTTTTGGGGGGGGGGGTTGTAAAAAATTTAAGATCTATTATTTTAGCAAATTTCAAGCATATATTACATTATTGACTATAGTCACCATGCTGTACATTAGATCTCCAGAACTTATTCACTTTGTCCAAGTGACACTTCATACCTTTTGACAAACAGTTCCCTGTTAACCTCATTTCACCAAACCCTGGCAACCACCATTCTGCCATTAGGAGTTTGACTTTTTCAGATTCCGCAGATAGTGTAACCGTGGCTTTCAATTAAAATTTATTCTCTGTTTAAACTGCTCATTTTTTTGGTAAAATTTCATAACTAACCTCTCATTCTGTTTCTTCCTATCTGCCTTTTAAGGAAACACCTCTGCGGCAGAAGTCATGAGTTGGGTGTCTACAGGTGGTTTTCAGGATCACTGAAGTTCATCTGGCCCAACACAAACTGGGGTAGGCTGATTGAGCCCACAAATCTCTCCACTGAGCTTGTGCCAAAAACTCTGCCTCCAGATCTCACCATTTTTCAAACCAGCAGCAGCATGCAGATGGATTGGACCTGTGCAGATCCTTACCACATTCCTGACCAGTTCATAATTATACCATCTCTCTGGCAGTGGGCAAGATGGATCTGAGATACAAATCTCCTGTTTTCTTACATGGCTGCCTGGTGAATAGCCTTTTTTTCTCTATTGCAAAGACATGTGCTTTGGTGATTGGCTTTTTGTGGCATGGACAAATGGACTCTATTTGGTTCAATAACAATAAGTGAGATCATGAAGTATATGTATTTCAGTGTCTGGCTTGTTTCACTTAGCCTAATATCTTCTAGGGGCATCCTTGTTGTCACAAATGACAGGATTTCCTTCTTTTTTTTTTAAAGGCTGATAGTATTCCATTATATATGTGTGTGCTTACATTTAAGTCTTTGAATGGATTTTTATATATCATATGAGATAAGGGTTCAGTTTCATTTCTTTCAGGTAGATATCCAGTTTTCCCAAGACTGTTAATTAAAGAGACTGTCCTTTCCCAATTGTGTGTTTTTGGTACCCTTCTCCAAGACCATAAATGCACAGATTTCTTTCTGGGCTCTCTATTCTGCTCCAATGGTCTAGTTGTTTGTTTCTCACCAGTGCCATTACTGTTTGATTGCTATAGTTTTATAGTATATTTTGAAATCAGATTGTGCAATGCCTTCAACTTTGGGGTTTTTTTGCTCACTATTGCTTTGGCTATTTGGGGACTTTTGTGGTTTCATATAACTTTTAGGATTGTCTTTTCTATTTCTATGAAAATTTCTGTGAGGATATTGGTAGGTATTACACTGAATATGTAGATCACTTTTAGTGACATGAACATTTTAACAATATTAATTTTTCCAATCCATAAACACAGAATATCTTTCTATTTATTTGTGGGAATTTTTTCCAATTTCCTTCATCAATGTTTTCTGGTTTTCAGTGTAGAGGTATTTCACCTCCTTGTTAAATTTATTCCTAAGTGTTTTGTATTGTTTTGTTTTCTGGGAGGTGGGTAGGCAGGCCTTCAGTGAAGTGGCCTATCCAGCTAGTCCTGGATGGTGGGCTGGGCCACTAAGCGAGACTGCCAGGAAGTTGTGAGAAACACCCAGACCCGTCCAATACCAAAGGATGGACATGGAGACACAGGGTACAGCGAAGTGAGACTTTAATTACAGCCTTGAAAGGTTCAGGTGTCTGAAGGGCAGGCAGATGGAAAAGGGCTAGCAAGCAATTTATTTCCTAGTGCGCAAGTCCCTGCCCCCACCTTCTCATTGGTTGGGGTACACAAACTTCACGGATGATGTCTAAAAGTACCCCAATTTACTACCCCCTTGTAGGAAATTTCTTTGTCTGAGGGCTCAGGACAAGCCTCTGAAAAAGGCCCACCCAAAACCCTGTGAAAGGAGAAACATTAGGAAGTGAAGAGAAAAATAAAGGGCTATTAACTCATTACCATCTCAAGGACAACTTTATCAATTTGAAGTAAACAATTAAGGGCTGGTAACACATTGTCATCTGAAGGAGAGCTTTTTCTATTCAGTGACACCCCCCCCCCCCCCCCCGAGGAATGGGCTAGACCAGTCAGATAACTTTTGGGTTGGGCCTGAATTATTTCTGAAAATGAATCACTTAAATTATTTTCTTACAGAAGTGACCTGTCCAGAGGTTTTTGGGCAATGGACAAGGCTGCTAGGCAAGGCTACAGTGAAGTGACCAGTCCAGTTGCTTCTGGACAAAGGGCAGGGCCACTAGGCAGGCCCACAGTGAGGGGGCCAGTGCATCTACTTCTTGGACTGTTTGCACAGCTGTTAGGTGAGACTCTTCAGGGCAGAACTGCCTGGCTGCTTCTCAAGGAGGGACGAATGCACTTTATTTCCACTAGCCCAAGGGTGTATTCATTAGAGACCCACAAGCTGATTTTTGGGTTGGTGCCTCAGGCTCACACAACTCAGCCAGTGGGGATAGGGGGAAGGGGGAGAAACAAGGGGTGACCTACACAAGGAGGGTCTCCCTTTCTAATTTCTGGCTGGGGACATGGGGGTGTGTCACTTCAGCAGGACTGCGGTTGGTTCCCAGACTGCAGGACTGGAGACACAGCCCCCCTGAGCCCAGGATTCAAGTCGCTAGGGCCATGGCATTGTAGCCTCTCCTGTGAGTGCACTGAGATGACAGCAGTGTCTTAAGGCTGAAGTAGTGCCATGGCTACTGAACCCAGAGCAGAATGCACTCTCCTAACAGTTCTGGTTTCAAGATGGTGCATTGGCTTGAGTCATGAGGATTGAGGGTAGGAATGCACAGTTTGTGCTAGTGTTCTAAAGCTATGCAGTGTGTGTATTCTAGGATTCTCTGCACATTCAGCTCCAGGTTCCTCCTGTCAAAGGATCTGTCCATCTCTGTGGTGAGGATGGGGTTGGTGTGGACCCTCTGCCTACCTTTTAGCTACAAAAGAAAATTCTTTCTGCATCAATTCCTGTGTCAGCCATGGCAGCTGAGACTGTGTAACTCTTTCTCCTCTCTATGCCACCATCCTGGACTTTTATGCTCTACACGGATCTCACCAGTCTCCTGCTGCACTCCTACACTCTTGCACCAATGTTCCCATCAATATTTAGCTGGCTGTTAGTTGTTCTGGTCCTTTCCTGTGGGAATAATGTACCATAGGCACTTCTACCCCACCAACTTGACTCCTTTCTTGTGAGCTATTATTATTATCATCACCATCATCATCATCTTATTTTTTTTAACTCCTGTAATCTTGTAATTGGACATTTATTCATCAACTTAGTTGGCTGCTTATCATCTTACCCCTAGAAACACCATATTTTTGCCTTTGTCATGGAGACCTACAGGAAAAGGAATCTGATTGCACCTTGAAATTGCTATTATTAATACACTTATACCCACCTTGCCTGTATTAGTTATTACCTCCTGCCACCTGCAATTGTAGAATGTCATCATCCTCACTGATACCAGGGAGCAAAGTTATACGGAAGCACCATCATCATTTGTAATTTCCACCAGCCTCTCAAAACTGTTCGTGCTCACCTTACTGGTACTTTGAATTGTATTAGTGAAAAGAATGTCTTCTGATTCATCACAGAAAACACAAGCAACTCATGTATTCTCTGGCCTTAGATTCTAACATCCTCACCACTCTGAGCAGTCTAATTCCTTCCTCAATACTGTGCCAAGGAACTTCCTGCATCTTCATTGTATTTATGGCACACTATGTGGAAGGCAGAGTAATGGTCCCAAAGATGCCCATGATCTGATCCCTGGAATCTGTGAATACATTAGTTTACATGACAAAGGGGGAATTAAGGTTATAGAGGGAAGTAGGTTCCCAATCAGCTGACCTTAAAACAGTGAGGTTATCCTGGAATTTCCAGGTGGGCAGAATGTAAACACAGCTTCTTAAAACTGGAAGGAGGCAGGAAATAGTCAGAGGGAGATGTAGACATGGAATCAGTAGCATTTCTATTCTCCAATAGTGAACATGCAGAAAGGGAAATCAAGAAAGCTTCCCCATTTACAATAGCCACCAGAAAAATAAAATACTTAGGAACTGAGTTAACCAAGGATGTGAAAAATCTCTATAATGAGAACTACAAACCACTTCTGAGAGAAATTAGAGAGGATACAAGATGGAAAGATATCCCATGCTCTTGGATTGGAAGAATAAACTTAGTGAAAATGTCCATACTGCCCAAAGTGATATACAAATATAATGCAATCCCCATCAAATTTCCAATGACATTTTTATCAGAAATGGAAAGAACTATCCAGACATTTATATGGAATAACAAAAGACCATGCATAGCCAAAGTAATGCTGAGCAAAAAAAATAAAGCTGGAGGCATAGCACTACCTGACTTTAAACTATACTACAAAGCTATAATAACCAAAACAGTATGGTACTGGCATAAAAACAGACAGAGACTGCCTCTTTAGCAAATGGTGCTGGGAGAACTGGATATCAATATGCAAGAGAATGAAAGTAGAACCATACCTTTCACCATACACTAAAGTCAACTCAAAATGGATTAAATATACACCCTGAAACAATAAAACTTCTTAAACAAAACATAGGAGAAACACTTCAGGAAGTAGGACTGGACACAGACTTCATGAATATGACCCCCAAAGCACGGGCAACCAAAGGAAAAATAAACAATGGGATTATATCAAACTAAAGAGCTTCTGCACAGCCAGAGAAACAATTAACAGAGTTAAAAGACAACCAACAGAGTGGGAGAATATATTTGCAAAATATACATCTGACAAAAGATTAATATCCAGAATATATAAGGAACTCAAACAACTTTACAAGAAAAAAACAAGCAACCCAATTAAAAAATAGGCAAAAGAGCTAAGTAGGCATTTCTCTAAGGAAGATATTCGAATGGCCAACAGGCATATGAAAAAATGCTCAACATCACTCAGCATTTGGGAAATGAAAATCAAAACTACACTGAGATACCATCTCACCCCAGTTAGGATGGCTAAAATCCAAAAGACTCTAAATGATAAATGCTGGCAAGGTTTCAGAGAAAGAGAAACTCTCATAAATTGTTGGTGGGACTGCAAAATGGTGCAGCCTCTATGGAAAATGGTATGGAGGTTCCTCAAACAATTGCAGATAGATCTACCATATGGCCCAGCTATTCCACTGCTGGGAATATACCCAGAAGAATGGAAATCATCAAGTCGAAGGTGTACCTGTTCCCCAATGTTCATCACAGCACTCTTTACAATAGCCAAGAGTTGGAACCAGCCCAAATGTCCATCATCGGATGAGTGCATATGGAAAATGTGGTACATCTACACAATGGAATACTCCTCTGCTATAAAAAAGAATGAAATACTGCCATTTGCAACAACATGGATGGACCTAGAGAGAATTATATTAAGTGAAAAAAGTCAGGCACAGAAATAGAAATACCACATTTTCTCACTTATTTGTGGGAGCTAAAAATAGGAAAATTTTGAATAATGGCTATAAACCAGAAAAAAAATCTTATTTTGTTCCTCAAACTCTAAGCAAGTCCTGTAAATTGTAAGCACTTATTGATGATTGGGTTCATGATTTACCTTGTTCTTCACTATATCTACCATAGTAAGTATTTATAGACTATAATTTATAGTCTGCAATTAATAATCAATCATTTAGTAAGGAAATGAATGAAGAAAAAAATGAAATCAAATTGAGAAGGAAGTTTTACCTTTTCCAGGAATCTACCTCTGTAATCGTAAATGAAATAAGAATCACTAATTCTTCTTGAATGACACTAAGACCACTCATTTAGAAAGCATGAGATAGAACAGAGGTTAGATCTTGGGACACAACACTCCTCCAGTAATCTTTCAGAAATGAGACTTTCTTTTCAGAGCTTTTATAGATGAGACTTACTAGCAATCAGCAGCACTGGGACACATGAAATGAGATGCTGAAAATGTTAGATTGTCCCCATAATAGAATGTGGTATTTTCATGATGTAGTGTGGAGTGGAATGTAGTATCAATAAGAAGGATGCATTCAGCCTTTGGTGGACATTTGCTGCACAATATGAAAAAGTTCATAGCAAGATGGAATTGAAATATAATAGAAACATTTTAATGAACTTCTTGAAGTATCTTCATATCTAAATTCCTTTGCAAATACATCCTGCCTGCCTCATAAGGATACTAAAGATGAGTTGTAAAAATGTTCTTAGTGGACAGTGGACCCTCCTTGTTATGCTTGACAAAAATCCATTTGCTTATTGAATAACTGAACTCAGAGTTTCCTCTGAGAAACCACAACTTGTCCACTCAGAAAATATGGTTTGAGCAGTGATATATCCAAGGATGGGAATATGACTCCTGCTCAGTCCACCAGAAAATATTTTCCCAAGGCTGTAATGATCTGGTCAGGGATCTATTATAAATGAGAGGCAAAGCCAATACTTTTGTTTCGAATATTGAGAAAAGTTTTTTCTAATGGGGTTTATGAGAGGACAAACCCAGAAATCCTTTTTATAGTCCTACTATGAGTGGAGAGAGCCTGACTTAAAATGGAGTCAACAGAAAAGGAAGCAGATTCAATGTACAAGTGGAAGAAACCAGTTCTAACAACAAAATCTCCAGTGTAGAATTGTACCATTTCTAAACGATTTACGATCTTTTATTTATTTTATATTGTTGTTTTCTTAGACTTATTTAAACAGTAAAATGAATACTTATAAACTTACTACCCATCCCAAGAACTAAAATCTTACCAATATTTGAATCTGTTTTAATCTCTTTACTATCCTACACTGCCTCACAGTAAAGATTAACAATATCTTGTTTTTTAATGTATAATTACCTTGTATATAAAAAATAAAATATCTTTATAACATATGTATTGTTTAGTTTTATCTGGTTTTGAATTTTTAAAACTTTGGCACACTTTATGCAGACATAGGAATTTATTTTATTTTTCCGTTTAGCATTAATTTACTAAGTTTTATATCAGTTGTTGGATGTAGTTGTAGATGCGTTTTTATAGCTGTACCATACCCCAGTGAATATCATTTCGAAACACATTAGGCCATTATCCTGTCAATTAGATAATGATGACAGCAATTGCACTAAAACCTGGTCCCACATGGGAGGCAAGTGAAGGAGAGATGACATCCAATAGGGAGCTCATAATTTTCTCTTGTTCAACTCTGATTCACTTTGAAGCTGACTCGTGTGAAGTGTGTCTGCAACGTGTAAACTGTACTTTAAATTTACCCACTCTCGCTTTCTGTTGCAGAAGCTGTGGGGAAAGGAGATGCTCCACCAACAGCCAACCTTCCCAGAAGGCCTGATTTAGACTCTACCAAAGGGTCTGAAATATCAGCAGGATGTTTCTTACTTCTGCTTCTAGAACTTTCTAGAACAAAAAGAAAATATCCCCACTAGTCTGTGTAGAAATATCTTTAAAGTCAGTTCTATTACCCCAAAACATTCCCTGGCAGTATATGTGAACTAAACATTTATTTTTCCTTCACCAAATATTTATAGAGATTTCATAAAAGTTCACAAATGCTCAGCCTCCAGAGGGACAAAGACTTTCCACAGACCCTGAAGAACTTGTTGAATGAACTACTTAACACAGTGAATCCAGGACCATGGCAAACCATGGGGCCAATTAATCCCAGACAAGGTTGACAACAGGCAGATTCTGTCCTCAGAACTCACCTCTCCTGAGGGGCACCTCCCATGTTGGTTACCAAGTGTTCCACCTAAGCTCAGATTCAAAGTCACATTGAGATGTAGATTGCTAAAAGTTACCAAAGGTTTTCTCCTTTAAGCCAAATCTTTTTGACTGGCAGGCAAAGCTCTGAGCCCATATAAAGGTTCAGATAGATATTACATAATTGAATTCCAGCTCCATCATTTGTGGTTCTGTGACTTTAAGCAATTTTCTTAACTTCTCCTAGTATTCTATTCTGGAAAATGTTATTATTAAATATTATAATTACCATTAATCCTAATGATATTGATAAGATATATTATAACATAAATAATTACAATGAAATCTACTAATTAAAATTTCTATAATGTCTAAAACATTTTGAAGTCAGTAAAGAAAGGAAGGAAAAAGAAGAAGGGAATAGAAAAAAATATTTGACAAATTTTTATTTTTAAATCAACTTCTTAAGGTACAATTCTTAAGGTATTAAAATACAATAATAGGCAGTATTTTTAAATATATAGTACATGAGTTTTGACAAATGTATACATCCATGTAACTACCACTACAATAGCAGGTGTTTATCAATTCATTTATGTAGTCAAAGAACTATGTTTTGGCTTTGTTTGTTTCTTTACCTGCTTTTTATTATTTCATTTTATTATTCGATTCCTTCTGAAGACTGTGAGGGAGAATCTGTTCCATGGCTCTTTTCTAACTTCTAATGGTTTGCTGGCAGTCTTTGGAGCTCTTTGGCTTGTAGATGCATCACCCCATTCTCTCTGTCTTCATCTTCACATGGCATTCTCCCTGTCTCTGTGTCCAAATTTCTGCATATATGTCTCTGTGACCAAATCTTCCCTTTTCATTAGCACATAGGTATGTTGGATTACAATTCACCCTAATAACCTCATCTTCTTTTTATGATTGATTATATTCTCTCTAGCAATACATGACTATGCCCATATATCTCAATGATAGATTTTGTTTTAACTTCATCTTACTTTATCATCTGCAAAGACCTTATTCACATTAGGTGACATTCATAGGAACTGAGGGTTAGAACTTTAGCATCTTTGTGGGGATACAATTTGACCCATAACACATGCTATAGAGCCCCTAGAACTGAGAAGATGTCCTGAGGGAAAAAGTGCTGCAGTATTGAGGCTCTCAAAATTTTCTTCAAAAGCTCTCCTGTTGTCTCTGCCCCCACCTCACCCTACCTCCAGCAGTGACCCTCCACCATTGCAAAGCCCAGATTCTCAACTTCCTGTCCATGCCCAGAATCAACAAATGCTCCCAGGGTAAAAGCAGCCACAGAATTCAACTCACTTTATTGAAAGTCATGTCTCTTGGAGTCTCATTCCTTCCACTTTTGGTTGCCTCAGCAGGTCTCCAGTACCTCATACAGGCAATTCCTCTATTGTATCTGGCTTTTTTAGTTGTCCACAGCAAGAGCAATTTTGGCTACAAGTTATTGCATCCCACCCAGGAGCAGAAGCCCATTTATGTATTTTTATTATCATTCATTTATTAATTTAAAAAGTATTTATTGGCCACTTACTATGTGCCAGGTGCTGCTGCAGGCATTGGAGATTTAACAGTATACTTAAATAAAAATCCTACCCTCAAATAAATTACATTCTAGTGCATGTACAATAAACAAAATAAAGAGCCAAACTGTATGACATGTTACATAATGACAGGTGTTAAGTAGAAAAATGAAACAGAAATGGAGTAATATAAGTCACAAATGTTATTGGGTGGGATTTGCAATTCTTTGAGGTAGTCAGAAAATGCATTACTGACAAGACACATTTGAATAATCAACCAAAGGAAGTGAGGGGGTGAGAGGGTAAGCCATGCAGGTATGTGGAGGAAGAATAATAGAGACACAAAGATCAGACTTTCCAAATATCTTAGGCCAGAGTATGTCTGTGGTCATGTTAAAAGTATGCATTTGTATATTGTAATGGAGTCAAAGACTTCTTAGAGTTGGGCACTCGTAGAAGGAAGCTGGAAATATTGCAGATGTGGTTGAAAATTAATGGGTATGAAACTGTGTTTATAAAAGATTTAAACTAATGGTGATGACAAGGTCTAAGGTACGACCATGGGAGTAACCAGCTGAGACAGATTAAGGGGCATGATTCCTGGATGATCAAGGGGTCAATTTGTCTGTATGTTGGAAGGATTATCTATGTAGATATGAAAATAACTAAGAAGTATGGCAGAATCATGTTGAGTGACAATGAGCAAGGAGCTAACCCCTTCAAGAAATAAAGGGTAATGACCCCAAAAGCAGCAGATACTTTTAAAAGGAAGAGTAGAGTATGGCAAGTCAGATTGAGACTAAAAGCTAGGGAAAATCATGGACAGGAGAAGAGATATAAACCAGAAGTAGTAATGAAAGAGGTGGAAGACAGAAACTGAGGTGGGAATGGCATAGAAGATGTGTCTAAATTTGAATGATCTCTTTATTGATAATTGTTCAAATAGAATTGTTCTCACTTGGATAAACAAAGTCAAGAAAATTGAAATGTAATCCTCTTTTGCAATCAACTTTTTATGCTCTGGTGCCTCTGGCTTCTATTCCTTCTGTGAGGGAGTGGGGGAAGACAGCTCACTATATGTGCATTTTTTGATACTGGTTTTGCTAGTAATGTGGTCTTTAAAGAGTTCCCCTTGATGGTTTCTGAATAAGAGATGCCCATATGGAATCTGTCTTACTCTTCCATAGCTGATTGATATGGGGAGCTCACCTCACCCAAGAAGAATTAATCCATAGGGAGAACTGGGCCAATCAGATTTTATCTCTCAAAAATTCACTGACACAAATTCTGTAGCAGGTGATAATGAACCCACCATAAATGATGGAGTAATGTGATACAGGAACACCGAGAGCTGGGGTTCTAAACAAGCTCTGGTCTCTGCCTTTCTTGAATCCTGGTTGTTTATTTCATTCTAGTCAGTTAGATCAGTGTCCTAGATACAAACTTCTTTTCAAGTGAAATAGTTTGTGTAAGTTTCTGTTCCTAATCTCTAAGATATTTTTGTCTTCCTTCCAAAAAGGTTTTTCAAAGCATGGAGTGAATGACGAGCAGTCTGATAGGTAATTTCTCTTTTCATTCTTTTCTTGATTATTAGATTCTAAGTAAGCATAAAATTCTACTCTTTAATTTTACAGATGAGGGTACTGAGTAGCCAACTCAGAATTGATTAGTAATCTGAGGGTAAAATCGTTTTCTGACCCCCACATAATGCTTTTTTCTACAGCATTATGTTACCACTTTCAAGGTAACATCCCATAAAGCTTTTGTCTAAGATCATTTTGAGTTCTTTATTCTCAACTTTTGTTTTTTTAAAAAGTTTAATGTGTTATTTTTCATCAGAAAGCACTGCCAATTTGTTCCATAGTTTCCTCATGGCAGTTTTTACTTCCTTATTCCTGAGAGTATAAATCAAAGGATTGAACAAGGGAGTTAGGATGGTGTAAAATATTGCCACCATTTTGTCAGAGAAGAAGGTAGATGGAGGTCGTACATACACAAATATGCACGGAACAAAGAACAAAACCACAACAGCAATGTGAGATCCACAGGTGGAGAGAGCTTTCTGCCGCCCTTCAGAACTATAGTTTCTCAGAGAGAGCAAGATGACACCATAGGAGACAAGTAACAAGGAGAAGTTTATGATGCAGATAAACCCACTGTTGGCAACCACCAAAAGGACAAAGATGTGAGTGTCAGTGCAGGCAAGCTCCAGTAATGGGTACAAGTCACAGATAAAATGATCGATGACATTGGGGCCACAAAAGGGCAGCTGGAAAGTAAAGAGAATTTGTATCATGGAATGCAAGAAACCCCCTGCCCAGGCTATCCCCATCAGAATGCCACACAGCTTCCAGGTCATGATGGAAGAGTAGTGCAAAGGCTTGCAAATGGCCACGTAACGGTCATAGGCCATGGCTGTGAGGACAATCACCTCCACCCCAGCAAAGAAGTGTTCAGCAAAGAGCTGGGTCATGCAACCTTCAAAAGAGATGGTTTTCCTCTCATAGAGGGAGTCTACAATCATCTTTGGGGCTATGACAGAAGAGAAGCATGCATCCAGGAAGGACAAGAAAGCCAGAAAGAAGTACATAGGAGAGCCCAGCAGTTCAGGGCTGCTGAGGATGGTCACTACAATTAGCATGTTGTCTCCAACAGTCACAATGTAGACAAACAAAAATATAGTGAATACAATTTTCTGAACATTTGGATTCTGTGAAAGCCCCAGTAGGACGAACTCAGTTACAAAGCTTTGGTTTCGCATGATTTCCAAGAAGAAAGTGAAGGCTCCAACAGTGATCATGCAGAATCTGCAATTATGATTAAAAAAATTGCTTCAGAGCACTTTATAGTATTATAGTCATTAACAAGTTGACACACCAATATGCAAAATTATCTTGAATGCTTCTTTTGTCATTGAGAATACAAAATTAGAAACTTGTTGAAGGCAGTAGCGGGAAGTCAGGCAGAATGGAGATAGAGATAAATTATTGAATACTTTAAAACAGCCAGAGTTTCAATATGAAGAAAAGGAAGCACCCACACATGGCAAAGAAAAGAAATAGTTTTTACCTCAAGTCCCAGTTTTGCTTAATTACTTCCTGGGGTGGATTATTGAGAAGCATTCTGAAGACACATCCAAGTTATGAGAAAGGAGGACTGTAGTTTATTTATTATTCAAGCCTGCCACTGGCATGGGATGGGAGTGACCAGCATGGTGACCAGCATGCCATTCCTGATCAGGAGACTGCCTGATCTACAAATAAAAGAAGAAATAGCAGACAATTTAAGAAGCACTTTAAAATCATGGCTCCTCCTCAACTATTTCTTTAAAAGTCTGAACCAAATTGGGCCTTTAAATAAATTAATTCATTCTGTATAAAAGAGAAAGATCTATGAAAAAGTGTCTAGCTCTATACTTAACTCATAGCAAGTATGTATTGTGTTGAGGTTTTTTCTTTTTAATTCATCATCTTAAAATGAGAAGTTCATAAAAGTAGTAATGCCTACTTCAGAGTGTCATCATGATGACTACAAGAAGTAATGCAAGGAAAGTAATTGCTCAGGACCTACTGCCTAGGAAACAGTCTGTGTTGGGTCTTATCATGCCTGTTTTATTGGTGGAGAATTCATGCCTAAGGAGACTATGTTCAAGCAAACAGCAGATGCTTGATTGGGAATTTTAACACAGAACCTCTGTCTCCAACACCCAATTTCTTTCTGCTGGATCAACAGGAAAAAGAGGTTTCTTTTCCTTTTTTGGTAAGAACTTCAGAGCAGGGGTGGCCTTTCTACAGTCTCCATCCACATGTGAAGATTAAAGCCTCTGATTCCTTTGTTCATGTTTAAATGAGGCATCTTGATGAAGGAAACAGGACAAATGATGTAGAATTAGAAGGTGATGGCTCAATCACTTACATATACTAATTGGGAACCCACATAGGTGAGGAAGAGAAACAACACAATGAATATAAGTCAGAGTCCTGAGGTTTTAATTAATTATTTGCCAATTATTTATATATAAAATGTGGCCTGATCTGATCAAGTATAACTCTTCAAAATAAATACCTTTCAGATTTATATGACTTTATTGTAAAGCAGAGATGTTCATATATAGCTGCTCATCTCCCAGATTATGATGAGGGTCAAATCTGAAAATGTGAAATGTTGCTCATGATAAAGTGCCCTTCCCAATTGTAGTTACTATTTGTTCACTTAAAAAGCCAGCCAGCCGCCTTACCTGCAGAAAGATCTTGCATGAGTCATCCAGATAATTACTCCAACTTCATTTTTCACAGGTAGACATAGCTTCAAAGCATGATTGTATCCTCACCTGTACACATAACTGAAATGTATCTGTCAAGTACCATTTATATGTATATATGTTGTGTGTGTGAATATTTGCATCTATGTATATATACATATATAATACATGTTTTTTGAAAATAAGTGGATAAAAGAATAATGGGATTTATTGTAAGAATAAAAAATAAGCTCATGAAAGCCACTTAGAGTTAAAAGAACAATTTAAAATATTAACAAATTAACAAATATACAATTGTGTACATAAATATCTGTTGCTTACTTTAAAACAACCATTTCTATTATGTTCTCAGTTTTATTCCTAACTGGTGTCTGCACTGTGAACTCTATGTTCTGATACCAACTATCACCACGAAAACAAGAATATAAAACAAACCCTATAATGTCATTGGGTCAATAAATAAGCATTTAATACAAAGTGAAGAATATCAATACATGCTGTAGCAGTGGTCAACTTAGCCTAGGCCAAAGCGGGAGAGACAATGACGTGAAGGGAATGAAAATGTCAACTCCTGACTGGTAGAGACCTGGGTTCAAATCCAGTACCTTCCACTTGTTCTATGGCAGGGAACAAGTTACTTAAAATTCTTAAAATTCTCAAATCCTCAGGTTTCACTTCTGTAAATGGATACAATAAGAATGCCTATCAATAGGGTTCTTATAAGAATCAGGTAAACCAATAGACATAAAAACACTGATGCAGTAAGAAGCACAGAAGAGTGTGGTCCTCAGTGTGAACAAGCTCCCAGAGCCATTGACACAGAACAGAATGACAGCAGTTTTGCATGTAATCCCTGCTTTACCACGACCAAGGCTGATAAGTGTTTCTACTCATCATTTATTTACAAATGTAAAATACTTTGTTTGGTCAATCACAGTGCAGAAATGACATTTTTTAAATGAACATCACTTCTAAATGTCCTTTGTAATCCTGAATAAATGACTGTGGCCCTCAGACTCACATGCATCCACTCCTATTTCAGGAACTTCATTGTACAAAGATGACCAAATTAGGTGGGAGGTGGAAAAGAAGACAAGATTCTATGTTAATCTAATGATTAAATAATTATTAATCTTTCCACTTTCATTATCTGAGTTCTTCTAATAGTAATACCATTTTAGAATTAAAATATTCTCTAGACATAAACAAACCAACCCCTTTTTTCAGATAAAAACAATTTCCAAAATTAGTGTCAATTTCCAAACTTTGACAGTGGAGAGTATTGCATCCTCAAGATTTATAATCACAGGTTTAGGATTTTAATGATGTGAGAGGTAATTATCCTAAATGCAATGTGTCATCCTGGATTGAATCCTAGAACTGAAAGAGGACAGTAAAGGAAAATTAGCAAAATATGAATAAAATCTAGTGTTCAGTTATTTGTAATGTACCAGTGTTCATTTCATAGTTCTGACAAATACACCTATGGTGATGTAAGATGATGATATTAAGGGAAACCAAGTGAGTAGTGCACAGGAATTCTATATTCTGTATACTCTCACAGTAACTTTTCTGTTATAAAAAATTACTCCAAATAAAACTTAATTTACAAGAAAAAAAATTGTTCAGTTTCCTCTATCAAAAAGCTAGCAATCCCAGCTCCATTGTCTAATAGCCGTGTGTCATTGAATAAACTGCTATGCCTCAAGCCCCCTGGTTTAAAAGAGTCAAGCAGTTACTATGAATGTATTTTGCAAAGTATAAGTCAAAAGGAAAATGTGAAATATTGCTGTCAGCATTATTTTTAAGCAGTGCCTACATACACAAAGTCAGTTGGAAAATTGAACCAGTCATTAAAATAAAATGTGTTTTTTAAAATCATGCAATTTTTTAATGATACCCATTCTAAAATTTCAATGAAACTGCTTTTTTCATATAAATGTTTTGGAAAACATATTAGTAAATAATTCTAGAAGCATAAACATGTTTGTGTTCTTTATACTGGAAACCTCACCCCTAAAAATTTATTCTAAAAGTAAAATGAGATGGGGAAGTTTTATAATGGGGGTTGGTGCAGTTTCATTTGTAATAGTAAAAATTGAGAAGTATCCAAAATATTCAATAATAGGAAGATGTTTATCTAAATCAGATTATTATGAATTAATATCACATGTTATGACTAACGTACTAATTAATAATATGAGGAAATACAAAGTGAAGCATTTTTATAATATGTTAAGTGAGAAAAACAGAAGAAAAATTGTAATAACTCTGCCCATTTGTACAGGTATTTTAAATATACTTTTACCATCTAGAAGAGAACATATAAAAATAATAAAGACTTTTTATTTGTTATATATATCTTGTTATAATTACAAGAATATTTAAAATTAACATCAGATTCAAAACCCACAACACCATATTTTCCATCATCTCAATCATTCAGAAAAAGGATGTGAGGTCTGGGGATAATTCGTTTGCATAGGTGGAACTAACATGCTAACATAGCACAGAATCTTATATTAAAATTTTATGGGCCGGGGCCCAGCCCGTGTCGCACTTGGGAGAGTGCGGCGCTGGGAGCGCGGCGACACTCCCGCTGCGGGTTCGGATCCTATATAGGAATGGCGGGTGCACTCACTGGCTGAGTGCTGGTCACAAAAAAGGCAAAAAAAAAAAAAAAAAAAAAAATTTATGGGCCGGCCCCATGGCTCACTCGGGAGAGTGCAGCGCCCGCGGGTTCGGATCCTATATAGGGATGGCCCATGCGCTCACTGGCTGAGCGTGGTGCACACAACACCAAGCCAAGGGTTGCGTTCCCCTTACCGGTCAAAAAAAATTAAAGTATTGCATACTTTCCATAAATGGCTATACCATAAGGCAAGCCCTCCCCATGCTCTATGCACTTAATTTTGTATCAGTTTTAAATTCACATTCTCCTATAGGTAGCATCTTATCTGTCCATGTTTCTCCTTATATTTCCATGGTCTTTCCTTTCTTAGTAGCCATAGCCTTTAATATGCTGCAGCTGCACCTGAGATTGCTCAGGGCCCCCTCCCAGCATGAACTGTGTAGTCTGTGGCATCTCTACCGGCTGTGACCTTGGGAAAGTTGCCTTCTGTGCCCCACTGCCTACTATTTACTTCTTATTAGTTTTAGTACCAAAACTAATTCTAGCACTAATCGTTCTGAAAATATTAGAAATTCTGGTTCAACTTTAAAGTATATGTAACATCATAAACTATAAGAGGAAGTAGTAATACGGTTATCATCCTAAACAGTATTTCGTAATTATATTTTAAGCAGTAAATTTTCGATGCATTTATATGTACATATATGTACATATCAATCACATTTGCAAACACTTTTCTAAATAAATATGGTTATTATAAAATTTTTTTAAAAATTAAAATTCTACTTGTAATTATCCTCCCTGTTAAATTCTTTCAATTCACCATATTTTTGATCTAGGATTATCATTCAGCAATAAAAGATTTATTCCTTGGTTGTCTGACTAATCATATTTCTTTCCCTGACAACCTAAGAAATATGTTCTCTATTGATTTCACATCCTTTTCTCCCTCTCAGTGTTGTTCTGCTGATTTCCTAAATGTCTCAATTTTTATACTCTACTATTTTGAAAAATAAATAACTTTTTTCTGTTTCCACTGGTGTTCTTTCTGATGGATGCTTGAGCCTTCTTTTTCTGTTGTCTTAGCGACTTAGCTCATTCTAAAGGAGAGACAAAGCCACTACAATTAACACTAAAGCAATTCAGAACTTCAGCCACCTAAATTCTCTTGAACAATTCTGAGGCGGGAACCTTATTCTGTTTATGACATCAAATGCACTTGTGAAAAGTTAAGTAGGCATAATTAAAATCAGAAGACCCCACTCTGAGACTTGAGTCACTCTTTCTTACCCTAATGTCCTTCCCTGTGCCGTTTGTTAGGGTGTCATTGTAGAAATAGCAAATACCATATTTTATATCAATAACTCTGTAAATGCCACTGTAGCACTTGAATTTACTATGTTCTTACATTAGTATTGTTCATATAGCCTCAGAGAATTTCACTTTTTAATCTAAAACATCAGGATGGAGAAAACATTAAAGGATAAGTGATAAATGAGGCTATATCTAGAAAGAACAAATAAAATACTATTGCAGAGGGAGGACAAAAGAATGCACTTGTTGCATTTCTAGTTACCTGGATTTATTGAAGATGGAAAGCTGGAGATAGGTCTAATTTCATTAGACTTCAAGTAACAGGTGCTCCTAACCCTCCCCCGTACCCCCCAAAAAGACTTAACACTCTGTTATAACAGCTGCTGTTTATTGGCACTTATTATGTGCAAAGTGCTACCCCATGGGCTCCACATATACTATTGTATTTGCTTCCACATCCTTTGAGCTTGGTAATATTATAATCATCATTAAAAATGAGGATCTGAGAGCCAGAAAGGTTATGTAACTCACACAAGTGTTTACAGTTTTTAAGTAATAGGCCCATGCATTGCATTAAACTTTGTAGCCTGAGCACAATACTAATACTACACCACAACACTACACCAAAATTCGAAATTCTCTCCGAAAATGCAAAAATGTCAGTTATAAATCTCACCATGTAGCACTTCCTTGAAAATTCTGGTGATGGCAATCTCCTACTCTATGGAGAAAAGTCCATTCAGTGGCTGGCCAGAACATAAAGATTGTTTCCTACTCCTCCTTCTACATCTGAGGAAGAGGAGAAGAGTATCTCTGGCAGACAAGGTAGAGAATGTTCCCCACTGCTTCTCAAGTGCTGTCTTCAACATGTCTCAGTAAAAAAATAAGAAGCAAAAGTTTCCTTCTTGACTTCCATCTGGAATTTAAAGAGGTTTCCTAAGACATCATGAACCTATAGAATTGCTTCTCAGTTCCCTCCAGGGTTTACAATTTTCCCATCAGTATGATTTTCCCAGACACAATTGTGTGTAGTTTAACTTGCTCAAGTGTTTGCAAAACTTTACATCCCTGATCAATTAGAAGATTTTTTCTTTCTTTCTTTCTTTCTTTTTTTTTTTTGGAACTTCTGCTTTTCTATTTGAAGATGCTTCCATTTCCCTTCATACTCAGGAATAGGATATTGTGTAAACTGGGATGTAATACAGTGTCTCTTTGCAGAATTAGGGCAAAATGCCTGTGTACTTTCTAAATGTAAAAGCTGAGTTCTAGGATTGGGCATCATCAATCCATAAGGACACACATGATGTTTGGGGAGTAGGGTGACAATGAGTGCTTCTTAATAACATTTTATGTATAGATATGCAAAGATTTATACATTAATCAAAGTGTGTTTCTCCCTCAGAAACTGATCTTGAGATTCCATGATTTTAAACTAAAAGCACAATTTCTAGAGGTTAAAGGAATTATTCTCTTTTCATTTTATTTGAAAAGAAGATGTGGCAGGTCAGTTTACTCCAATAGAATTTAGCGTGGAGACTGAAGCTTGAGGAACAACTTGGACTGAGCTCATCAGGTCCCTTCAGAGAGGGCACGCACCAAATAATGTGTTGCTTTATACAGCATTTAAGCATTTTATCTTACCCATTTTTATATCTATTTACACTCTGCAGAAAAATGCAGAAATGAAGTGACTCACCAAAAAGTCAAGGTCCGGAAGCACGGTCACTTCAGTTATCTGTGGAATTAAAAGAAGAAATGTCATTTTTCTTTTAATTTAAATTTTAGGTGTGTGTGCTGACACAGAAGAATCACCTGACATGGACCACATTCTTGGGCTGAGATATCTCTCAGCAACAAGACTTCAGCAATTCGTTCCAGGACCCTGGTTCTCACTTCCCACTGCACTGAGAATCTTCTACTGTATTCCATGCTCTGCTTTGACTCATCCTTTTTTATTTGTTTCTGTTAGAGTAACAGAGTGAGGTAACACAAATGAGATTGTGAAGATGGAGTAGGACAGATAATGTAAGAAATATATTATTTCTGAACAGTTGTAAAAGAAACAAAAAAAAAAAAAAAAAAAAAAAACAAGGTGATTGTTTTTAAAGTCCAAGTCAGAAAAGAGAAAGATGGAGACAGAGGGAGCCACAGCCTAGGAGATGTGAGAAATGGGAGATGCCGAATAGCAATTAGCCTTTCCAGAATTTATCCAATATTCCACTGCTTCCCACTGACTTAAAATTCCATCTTCATTGTTTATTAAATTTAAAAACTTATGCTAAGTTTCCAAAGATAGATGGCTCAATTTTCGAGCAATTTATTCTGCTCTTCAAAATTCTCTGTTACTCAGCCTATAGCAAAATGTTTACAAACCAGAGCTTTAATATGTTCCAATATCTAGTAGGGCTAATCCTCCATCTCTGTTCTCACATTTTTTTTATTACCAAGCCTGCTATTCAGACCTAGATATACATCCATATAAATTTTTGAATCAGTTTATCAATTTCTGTGAAAAAATGTTTTGTCAGAGGGGTAGGTATTAATTCATCACAAAATTATTGTCTGTTAAATCAAGGCCTACCCCAGGGAGTGCAGAGCCAGCCAAATATTTTTTGCAAGAACCCTGTTTATATAATTAGTTTATGTAAAAAATAAATAAACAATTGGACTAAAGAGTACATTACAAAACTCATGAGCTAGTGTTAGATGTAGTGATTTGTTGATGGAGATTTAGAATTGTGAGCAGAAAGAAGACACGTATGTACTTATTTATTGCCCAATTAGAGCACATTAAAATTCTTCTTAGTGTTTAAGCATCTCTCTCCCTATCATGTCCAGTAACCATGTCTTCTTCTCTTCAGAACTTGTTTATGTTGAAAGAATGTCCCTGAAGCTCCTTAGCACTATTTATTTAACTCTATTTCACATCATTACTCATGATTGCTGGCTTCCAATGACTCCCTCAAAGATACTTGCTTGATAATGATCACACACACACACAACTGATGACCAGAATTAGCAAGAAAATGTGAATAATAATTTATTTCTTGCTCGTGTCAAATTGTTTCGAATAAGTATAAAACTATACATCTTCCAATTGTGTCTTCCCTTGAACCCCTTAGACCATAAACACTGCATTCCTGGAATGTGATGTGTTTTGACATAATCCCTGCATTCAAGACACCACCACCAGTTGGGAGGACAGATGAAAGACCTGACACAGATATAGAAAAACGGTTCCATTCATGTTAGGCATGTCCTTCATCACACCTGGCTTAGGACCAACACCGGAGCACACAGTGTCACCATAGGTAATGGAGCAAGATAGAGTACCAATTGGAGGGGCCAGTCAGCATTGTAGAGCCATGGTCCTGAAAGCTCTGGAAGGAGATCAGCACAGCCATCCCTGGAGAACTGCCTGGCAAGTGGCCTAGAGACTCTGGAAGGGCTGAGGTGGGTGCCAACAGGAGGGATGCACAGGGTAAAAGATGCCTGCCACCACTTCCACCACCTGCAGTGCTGTAGATGCTGTCACCATAATCAAAATATGGACAGGTAAAAGTTGATGAAGGCCCACACACATGGCCAGTGCCAGTGGTCAGCAGGAGACTATTCATTGCCCAGAATCTTGAACTTGTCCTACATCACCCAAAATCAGCATGTCAACACCATTCTGGTAACCAATGTAGTACAATCTTATGAAGGAGATAATGAACTAGCCTGTGGAAGCCATTTCCTTGTCAGGCTGTATTCCTGGAACTATGATCCTGGCCACACGCCTGGGATAACTTCACAGGTGCAGCAATCAGAGCTTCTGGTTGGCCCCTGGATAGGAGAGAGTTTTGGAGAGCACTTTAAAGGGGAAAAATGGGGATGAGATCCATACAGTTGAGTCTGGGCTGAGATGCCCCATAAGTAGACACTGCCCAGTCCCCAGACACTAGAAGGGAACTTAGAAAATGTCAGTGAAGATACCCCAAAGTGTGGACCCTAGGACAGCAGCCCCACTTGTCCATGTCTAAGGGCAGTATTATCGAAAATATTGTTTCTTTAAATCTACGAACATAAAGTGAGTTAGTCATGAAGACAGTTGGCCGAAAGTGTTCCAGTCAGAGAGAACAGCCTATGTAAAGGCCCTACAGCAAAAGCATGTCTGGACAGGAAAAGGAATGGACAAGCACCAGGTGTCATAGAGAGATCAGTTGTAAGAAAAGAGTTCAGATAGAGAAGAGGGTAGCCAGGTAATGGCTACAAGATCTTTTTTCCCCTAAGTGATGTGGAGAGCCATTGCCCAGTTTTAAGTAGACGTGTGATATGATCTGACTTCTGAGTTTCAGATACCTCTGAGTGCTGTGTTGAGGATCAAATACTGGAGCAGGGGATGCCGAGATAAAAGTAGGGAGAGTAGGTAAGAGGCAATAACAAGAATCCAAGTGACAGATGATGAAGGCTTGGAACTAGATGAGAGTTCCAAAAGTGACTAGAAGTGGTTGAATTTGGGATATATGTTGAAGGTTGAGTGAGCAGGATTTCCTGATAGACTGGATATGGGGTATGAGATGGAGAGACCAAATGTGCCATTAGCTGTGACAGAAAATGTTGTGAGTAGAGCAGGTTTGGGAATGGGGCAGAACCAGGAGAACAGCTTCAACTTTTTCTGTTTATGAAGTCTGTTAGTCATTCGGGTGAAAATGCCATGGAGGAAGTTGGATTTCCAGGTTTTAACCTCAGGAAAGAAGTCTGAGCTGGAGATACTAAATTGGAAATCTTGGTCATGTTAAGAGAGTATGTCAAGAAAATCTCGGTTAAATGTTGCTAATGGATTGTGAGATGAGCAATGAGCAATGACTATTAAACGTAGTGACACAGAGGTCATTGGAATCCTTGAGAAGAGCATTTTCAGAAAGTATTGGGTATTGAAGTGTGACTGAAAGAAGTTTAAAGAGAGTGGAAGTGAAGAAAGGGAGATAAGCATTCTAGAGAGCTATTGAGTTTTGTTACCAAGGAGGGAGAATGAAGTGGGGGAGTAGCTGATGAAGGAAGTGAGGACAATAGAAGATTTTATTTAAAATAAGAGAGGAAAAGATTGCTGCTTTGCTGATGAAAATGATCCAACAGAGAGGAAAATATAGATGAAAGAAGAAACATAGAAGAGATACTTAGATCAATGCCCTTGTGTAAGCAATAGGTAACCTAAGTCCAGTGCACTAGTAAAGTGATTTCATTGGCTTTGGATTAGGCACAGGTAATGCATGTATAGTAGAAGGTAGGAAGGCAGCATACAAGTGAACGGATGCTGGCAGATTGACAGGTGTATTTGAAAGGGTCTGTGCAAGTTCTCTTCCAGCAGCTTTTCTCTGTGAAATAGGAAGTTTGCCTAACAGTTATTATTAAGTTTGATCTTTACAGTGTGTTTTTAGGCAGATATCATTCTTCAAATTAATGTACCCTTCTATTCCTACTTTGCTATGCCTTTGTATCATGAGTAGTACTAGATTTTTCAAATTCTAATATGTAGATAATTATATGGTTTACAAACTATTATTGGTAACAAATTCCTTTAAAAAATTAAGACCAAGATTTGTTTCAGAAGTCAGAGTGCTAAAAAAAAAAAAAAAAAAAAAAATCACATTAAGCTGCTAAATAATGTGTTTAATAAGTAAAGCTATTTAATGTGAATTAATTTGAGGGATTTATAGAACATAGAAGAGAAAAAATTTTTGAAATCTGACTTGCCGGTAATAATTTCAGCATGAATGGTCAGAATAGCTCTTATTTATGAAATAAAAGATGTAAATTCTAGGCCTACTTTTGACACTACAAAAAATTATCAAACAGATTACAAATATTTAAGATTAGGGATCTCATTATGATCCTTTGACTTAATTTTATAATTGAACAAAAAAAATGGTCATCATAAAGTTCTTGTAGACCAAAGTTATGATATTATCAAGGGCATTTTCTTCTTCATTTACAAAAAGCAAGGTGAAGAAGTATAAAATGAATCCAAGAATTTAATTCTAAAATTCTATAAGCAGGCAGCGAATATTATGCTCTACTATTGACATAGCACAATAGCTATGTGCAAAGATTTTTGATGCTAAGTTTCAGAAGTCATCTATTTGTCCATGAAGGATGTGACTTTTAATTATTATTCTAATACAGTCACTTTGATGTCCATGCTCTTTTTAAATTTAAGAATAAAAAAATAATAACATTCTCTGATCAGGACCCTGCCTACCTTTCATATCTCACTTTGTACCTTGGTCTCCCTCCTCCACTGTGCAGATTATTTGGACTTCTATACTCCAGGCTAGTTTCTGCCTTAGGGTTTCTGCATGACCTTTTCTCTTTGGCCTGGAATGCTCTTCCCACCGATATGCTTAAGGGTGGTTCTATTGCATCATTCAGATTTCAGCTTAGAAATTCCTTGCAGAAAAGTCCTCATGCCTCCCTAACTAGAGTTACCCAGTCACATGCCCACGACTTCGCTACTATTTTCTCAGAATTTGTTATCACTCTATGATTTTATTTATTTTCATTTTTTATGTTGTTTGTCTCCTGCACTAAAATGTAAGCTCCAAAACATAAGGAAAGCATATTGCCTTATTCATCACTCTATACCCAGCTCCTAGAAGAGTATCTGAAATTTTGTACAAACTCAGCAAATATTCTGTAGTGAGCAAATGAACCTTCTAGTTATTAAATATATTTGGTGATTATTAAAGCTAGATACCTATTGCACATACACATTTTTACTTAAAAATGAAAATCTTGAGGTAAATGTTTTGTTCTGTTTGAATACTGTAATTGATCCTGTAATTATTATCATGCTCATATAGACCATATATGTTTGTTTTAATAAGAAAACAGAATGCTAAACCATACTATGACCTTAGGCTTTCCATATACCTCATCAAGGGAGATAGTTAAAAAACTTTCTAGTGGCAGCTTTTCGTAGAAGAATATATGGGAGAAAATAAACATCCTTTGGATTTGAAAACCCAAATCATGAAGGTAACAGCAAAATCACTGTCCCATACTTAATAAAATAGATCTAGAGTTGCTCTAGTCCCACAGAGAATATATAATTTCAAGACATGGACACTTGACTCTACAATATATTGATTCAACTACAAATTTCTTTTATTTTGGTAGTGGAGAATTTTAGTAAAGTGGTGACCTTCATATTAAATAGCACACTAATAAGTTGAGATTGTCTTTGCTTCCAAAAAGTATACCAGTCGTGCAAACTGGGAGGATACTAACTCCTAAAGTGTTTATATGTATTTATTCTCCCCACTTCTTTCTTAATATTTATTTGGAAATATTTTTTAAAAACCCTAAGTCTCTTTTAGACTTATATTCATCCAATAATATTTATTAAGCACAAACTAGGTAACTAGGAGTGTTCTAATCACTAGGTTTACAGCATGAAAGAATAAACATAATACCTGCTTTGATAAGGATTATGATCTTTGGGGGAAAACAGAATTGAGTCAATAAATATTTTTTAAAGTATAACTGTAATCATAAACATTAAGAATATAACCAGGATGTAGAATTAGAGAATAATTGAAGAAAATAACGAGAGAAAGTCATCAGGAAAGACTTCTCCGAGGAGGTGGGAGTTCATCTGATGATGGAAAACAGGACAGGGAGCCAGCAAGCAAATGATCTGAGGAATGATCAATCCAGCAGAGGTTGGGGGGGGGGCGGTGGAGCCCTGAACTGGAAAAGGCCCAGATTGCCCAAAATACAGGTAAAAAAAAGTGTGCCCAGAGCCTTGAGAGAAAGGGAATGAAGTATGCAATGTACTATAGACACAGGCAATAACACAATTAGGCAGGATAGTGCAGTATCTTGACCAGCTTTGTATGTTTAAAAGATGCCTCTGGCTGCTATATGTCCAATGGATTGGACTAAATGGGAAGGGTAAGACCTCTTTGGCCTTGTAGGAAAGATTTGTTCTTAGCATGTAAGCTAGTAACCACTCAGGGTCCCTTATTTCATCCACAGTTTCCTTATAGCGCTTCTCACCTCTGCATTCCTCAGTGTGTAGATCAAGGGATTTAACATGGGTGTGATCACTGAATCAGACACAGTCATTGCCTTGTCTATGGGGTAAGTGACCACAGGTCTCATGTACAAGAAAATACACGGTACAAAGAACAACACGACCACTGTGAGGTGGGAGCCACAGGAGGAGAGGGCTTTGCGCCGCCCTTCAGAGCTGCAGGACTTCAGAGAACAGAGAATGACCGTGTAGGAGGCGATGAGGATGAGGAAGATGGCCATACACATCACCCCACTGTTGAGGGTGACAAAGAGGCCCAGGATGTGGGTGTCCATGCAGGCAAGTTTCAACAATGGAAACAAGTCACACACAAAGTGATCAATGACATTGGGGCCACAGAAGGGTATCTGACACATGAAGAGAAGCTGTATCGTGGCGTGCACGGAGCCCCCCAGCCAAGCCCCTCCCACCATCAGGCAGCACACCCGAGGACTCATGATGCTCCTGTAGTGCAGGGGCTTACAGATGGCCACGTAGCGGTCACAGGCCATCACAATGAGAAGTAGGATCCCCACACCACCAAAGAAATGTGCCACAAAGAGCTGGGTCATGCAGCCTTCAAGGGAGATGGTAGTGCTCTCAGACAGGGAGTCCACAATCATCTTGGGGACAATGACGGAAGAGTAGGTGGCATCCATGAGTGACAAAGAAGTAAGGAACAAATACATAGGTGACTTCAGACTCTGACTTGCAGTCAGAGTTACCACAATGAGTAGGTTTCCCAACACTGTAGCCACATACATGATTAGAAACACAGCAGAGAATATCTTCCTAAGCTCTGGATTCTTCGTAATGCCCAAAAGAATGAATTCAGTCATGTTTTTTGGATTCTCCATTTAATGTGGACTGTTGCAAGCACATCACTGAGCTGGAAAATCTGCAAAAGGAATATTATTCTTAATTAGTAATCACTGGGTATGTTGGACATTTTTTGCACCCTGTCGCACACTCTCTTAACCTACTTTTTTCTCTCACTGTTGCTACAGAAACCAGTTGCTGATAATAAAAGCCTGGCCTAGCTTGATGCTAGTGATCCCCACAACAACACTGGTGCAGTTCTTTCTCTCTGTTCCGGTGCTTGCTGCTTCAGACACTTAGGAGACCCTGCTTCATCATTCGGTGCATTCACACACCTGGAAATATGAAGGAATTAACACACTTAGGGAAACCTTTGGCCATTAGTAGGTAGGAGCCAATGGATAAATGGTAACCAGCTCAACACAATCTTGGATTAACTTTCCTTCCTTCCCTCTTTTACTTTTCCCAACGCCTCCATTCTGTTTTCCAAAGAAGCTACCTACATACAGACCTCTCTTTCAGCCTCTCCTTTTCAGAAACTTTAAGCTAGGATGCTGACCTTCCTTTATCACTAGACACACCAAAGAACTTGGAAAATGTCATATAAATTTTCATTTATTTATTCCACATATTTATTGAGCACCTAAAATATGCTAGTAGAAGAGCCTACGAGACAAGTATATCATATCCCCAGGACTCTCCACTTGTTAAGAACTATACTTTTTCCATTTGCATGCCTTTCTTCTAAAATTGGATTATTGATAATAATATTATTATTGTTATGGATTGCTGATATTCAATGAGTCCCTGCTATGTCTCAGGCAGTGGAATATGCTATGAGATATATTCTTCATTTTAGAGATTAGATACTGAGTCTTCAGAGAGGTGGAAAAAATGACACCAAGTTCCCACAGGTAGTTAACACGGAAGCCAAATTCAAATCCAGCTTCTCCTGGCTCCAAAATTAATACCAATAACAATCTACCTTGCTTCTCTTATAATAATATCAACTGCTCAACATGAATGAGATATTGTCCCTCATGATATAAGTTCATTTTTGAAACAATTCAATGAGATAGATGTATGCTTCCTGTGCTTGCTTTATTCAATAATTGTACAAAAAGTTCAATAACAATTCTACAATAAACAGCATGTTCTAATTTTATGTATATAAGAATATATACATATTTCAATCCTGAAACTGGAAGTTACAACCATTAACTAAGTTTCCAAGTGTTCTAATAATTTTCCAGGTATAATGACTAAAAAAAAAAAAAAAAAAAAAAAAAATTAAAGCTTAAGCCTCTTTCTCTGCTCCAAGAAGACCCAGACATGCGACGTAGCTGACACCATCCCTGCACATGAGACTGAATTAGCATAAATTATCCTGTGGCTAATGTGAATATCGTATCATCAAAGCATATGTTAAATCCATGATCACTCTTCCCTCATAACACACCTACTCATTTCCATTTTTCTTTGTGGAGGGGTGCTCCCAAATGAAACAGAGAATTCTAAAGAGTAATCAAAATATCAATTTTAAAAACTCCTTTTTCTTGCACTCACTGTGTACCATCAAGGTTCTAGGTCTGTTACAAGCATCATTGCGTTTATTTTTCATACCACGCAAGATGTGAACTATCACAAATCCCATCTTGAAGATGAGGAAACAGGCTTCGAGACACTAAGTGTGTCATCTAAGATGGGTGGGGATTTTGAATCTAGGTAGTCTCTTTTTGAAGAATAGCATGTCCAACAAGGAAATTCTCTATTCATAAATAGGGCAACAGACTGAGCACACATGAAACCATGCATTTACTATATAAGTTCCAGAACAGGAAAATATCAGTATGATCTACAGATTTCCAAGAAGATGAAATGAGTTAAGCCTTGACAGGGGAATTTAGAAAATTCTAACTTTATAAATTCATAATTTACAAAGTGAGCAACAAGAAAAATAGCATGGGCAAGGCATGAAGAGAGAAAGGAAAAATGTGGTGTACATAGTTGGAATATATGGACTCTGATATCACAAAACCTGGATTTCTTTACGGACATTCCAGGGATGTCACTAACTAGAGGTCATACATTTTCTCTAAATCTCAGTTGCTTTTTCCAGAGTTGTTGTATTAAATATATTTCATGCCTAGCATTATGGTTTATATTTTAACATTTAAACTTATAGACATTAGAATATAATAAGACAGTAATTTAAATTATATTTTAAATGTTTATTAAATGTTATAATGTCCTGCATATAGCAGGGATCTCACAAAACTTAGTCACATACACACCCCTACTGATCCTAGGTGCAAGGTATCTTGAATAAATGCACTTAGTCAGATTGCAGTTCAGTTGGGAATGCAGAGTCAGAGCCATAGTTTTAAATAAACCTCTGTAAAACTCCTTATTTTCCACATTACAGCTAGTTCTTCCCTCTGAGTACCTATGATATGCCAGATAACCTCTCTGTGCCTCAAGTTCATTTTCTATAAAAAGGGAAAGTAATGTTACACATCGCAAAGGGTTTTTGTAAGGATTAAATGATTTTAGAAACATAAAAGGCTTATATCAGTGCCCCTATTTCTTCTCTCAGGGTGAGGAGAATGACAGTGAACACAAACTATCTTAAAATAGATCTTTTGGATGGATCTTCAACAAACATGTTTACAAAGACTTCTACTAACGCTCAGTTGACTAGCAAGATATCAGCTTAATGACTCCCAAACACTCAACAGATGTAAGTTTTTTAATTGACTTATAAAACAAGCCTTCCAAAACCATTTTCTAAAATGCCTGTATTCTAATCAAAAGTAGAATAGTTTAAATAATACTTAAGGGTTTTTTACTGTTATTTTTATAAATTATGAAAGTAAAGCATGGCCCTTGAAAAATATTTTACATAGATAGAGTAATAGAAAGTTTAAAGTCAAAGGATCGGGCTGGCTAGTTAGCTCAGTTGGTTAGAGCAGGTTGTTATAACACCTTGACCATTAGAAAAGTCTAGGGTTCATATGCCCATACCAGCCAGCTTCCAAAAAAGAAAAATAGTAGTAAAATAAAGCCAAAGGATCACTTCCAATCACAAGCACTCACTCATCCCTCTAGAGATGAATATAATTAGCTTGATTTAATCATTCCACAATGTATACATACATCAAAACCCCACATTGTACCATGTAAACATGCACAATTATCTGTCAATTGAAAATTAAAAAATAAAGAAAAACTTAGTGCATGTTCTTCAGAAGTGCATTTGTATGCAGGTGTATTATATATGTACAGTCATTTATGTATTTTACACTATATAAAAGTATATAAAATATTATAATATCCTGGACATGTGTGTCATGACAGTGTTTACAACTTTTCCTTCATTTTAATTGCTGCATATTATTATATTTTATGGTTGCACCATAATTCCCTTAACCAGTCCATTTTTGGTTGACATGTGTGTTGTTTCTAATATCTAATGCCTTACACATAATACCGCAATGAACACCACATTACAGACATCTTTACTTACTGGTTTAAATATTCCTGGTGGAGAAATTTCTAGAAATATCATCACCAGGTCCAAAAATATTCACATGCTTAACTTTCATAGATTCTGTAACATTACTCTCTCAAAATCCTGTATCATATTTTATTCCCAGAAATATTATATCAAAGAGTAATTTTTCCCACAGCTTTACAAACACTAAATATTAACAATCTTGATTATATTCACCAAATGGTAAGGTGAAAAATAATATCTCATTTTAATTTGTATTTATTCAATTATTCAGTCATAGGATTTCATTGATGGCATAACAATAAGTGTATTATTGGTCTCTGTATAAAGCTAAATTAAAGTCAGTGTAATATCTATGTAGAAATATATTGTCAGTACATGGATATTCATATCAAACTAATGATAACATTAATATATTAGTTAGCACCTGCTATGTACCAGATATTTCACTAGTAGTTTATACATATTTTCTCATTTACTCCTCACATCTAGCTATGCTAAGGCACATTTTATGGCTGAGAAAAAAAGCAAAATAATTAATTTGCTCAAGGCTATGCAGTTAGTAAGTGATAGAGCCTGGATTTGAATCCAGGAAGCTGACTTTACAGCTCATTTGTGTTTCTTGTGTCTGAACTTCTTATGAATCTAAATAATTTTTTAATAAAATCTTAAATAATAAGAAAGTGATAGCAAACAGTTTGCAGTGTCCGGGGTCGTCATTTTTAGTAAGCACTCAGTGGCCCCTGAGCACGTGCATCATCAATGTCATACATCTCAAATTAAGGGCTTTGAAAGGACCATTTTCATTCCTAAGTATTAATACACACTGAGAGATGAGTGGAGATAGGATTATCTGCAGTAGCACCTTTATTGGATGGAAATTACTTACACCACTGGAGATACAAAAATCAATGTTTTCTTGGAATGCTTCTGGAGGGATGGGCTTAGTCCCTAAACAACCTTTCTTGATTTCACCACCCCATGCTCAGCAAATCATCAGCATAATCTTCAGCATCAGCACTGACACCACCAACCACCCCCGTGGGCAGACTGGCTCACAGATAAATGTGTATATCATTATATAGATAGAGAAATATATTTTTAAAGTCCAATTCATCCTTGCATTAGAAAACAAAATCAGAATTTGAAGTTTCATTCACCAATTAAAACAGAAAGAGGAATACCACATAAGTTCTTTCTCAAAGGCGATTAGTAGAAAAATAAAGATCAAAGGAAGTTGTTACAATAGGAAAGCAGAAATACATATGAACATATATACACATATATGTGAGGGTACATCAAAAAGCTTGTGGAAAAATTGTATTAAAGGATAATACAAATCCTTCCACAAATTTTTGAATACCCAAAATAGTATATATATACACATATTACATGCAATCACACATGCAAATGCACATACACAGAGAGAAAGAAAGAGTCAAAAGAGAGAGAAACAGAAAATCTCTCTAAAACCTTCCTGGACATACCAGCTGTTGCTAAGCTGTTCCTCCTCTTCCTAAGAGCACATCTCAGAAACATAAACACACTCTTTTATTCGCTAATCTTCAATACCTGGATAGAGGCCAAAGGTAGAAATTCAATTTCTGATTACTTGCCAAAAGAAATTAAAGTAAATTAAAGGACAAATTGTTGATAGTTCAAGGCTCTTCAGCCTGAGAACCACAATGTGTCCATACAGATAAAACCAACAAGCAAATTATTGTCACACTTTAAAAATAATATAATTGTGCATGTATTTAGTTGATTTGATTATTGCAAAACTTTCAGAATAGTAGCTCAAATTAATAGAAACATGTTTAATGCTCAAATTTTTAAGGCCACCTCCAAACCATCTGGTTATCTCCGTTATCATCTCTGTTATCTCCAAAAGCCAGTTACCTGATGATCGCAGTAAGCAGAAGGCTGAGATTGTTCAAGTAAACTCTACAATCACGTTTGGGTGACCAAGGGTCTGGCCCCAACCAGATGTACTCCCGTGAACTTTCTTCTACAGAAGATCTAGGAACCCTGACATATTAGAATTTCAAAGCAAGTCAAGACTTGCACAGGTGACAAATCACCCAATCATTCAATGGAGAATTATTTTGATAGGACTAGAGTTTCTTAGTAATTTTAAAGAAATTTTTGGAATGGATGTTCTAAGTGTCCAAGGACCTAAATAGAAAACAACACTTGTGGTTGGCAAGGAACTTAAATTTTATCTAAATATGAAAAGTTGCCCAAAAAGGCAGGCAGCTAAGCTGTTTACAAAAATCATTCACAGGACTATGCCTGTCATTTGGCTGTGCTTTGAACTTAATTTGTAAACAGTGTCCAAACCACATTTGAAAAGAAACATCATTAAGAAGATATTCACCTTCAGGTAATGGACCTGCGCTAAAAGAGGGCAGAGTGCCATTTTTCAAATGGCACTGAATTTCAAAATGTGCAGACTTGCATCATTCCAATTACATCCCTTTGAGGCTGTGTCTCTACTGACTGAGGAGCTAATCTCCATACCAGAGAATTCCCATCCACCCTGCTGTGATCCACTTTTTCCCAGGGGCAGAGCTTCACTGGTGCCCAGGCCAAGCTGATGCACCACAAGCACAAAAGTCATGTAATTTACCATTCAATGATTAGCAAAGAAGCTCTGTTCTTCAGTGACAGAACAACCGCACAATGATCCATCTGCCTGATAACACAGGTGAAGAAAAGGCAATATCACTTAGCAACCTACCAAGTATCAGGACAGAATTTTTTCTCTCACATAGTTTGGTGGCCTCTCACATAGTTTGGTGGCCTCTTCATATTTTCAGACTGTTACTGAAATTGTGTCACATCTAACTGCAGGATAGCTGTCACTATTAAGGATTAAAAAATAAATGTACCTCAACCTGAAAAAATCAGGATTAAATTCTTTCCCACTCCATAACAATTAGTATTCTCAAATAACATGTCTTGGATGTAGGAATATTTGGAGTTACAGCCTTCATTCCTTTTCTACCTTCAATAATAAAAACAGATATTAATAGCAGATAATTACAACATACTTCACAGATTACAACTAGTTCATGAACATATTTGACTGTACACTCTGGGAAGTCTCCTGAGAAGTAAGAGTGTCTCAGTTTTGCAGAATATGATCCTCACAAGTAATGGGCCAACTTCTGCACTTGGATTATCTTTACTAACACTCTTAAGTTACTCCTGCTCTCACCCAACCATTTAGACATGGGTTAGGGTGGTGTTCCTCAACCTTTGTTTTTGTTTTTCCTGATGGTCCCTCTGGGGAGACTTTTTAAGTGTTTTTTTCCTTTAATACCCTGCCTCTGAAATTTTAATACCACAGATATACTATCTACCTATTTATGTATTTTATATACATCTGTGCTGTATATATAAAAACCGTAAAATATTTGTGTCCCCCCGGAAGTCATCTTTACATACTTGGGAAGATATCATGTCCATTGCAAATGCATTTATTATGTAACTTACTTATATTTTTTAAAATAGAAAACACATGGTTATTTAACTTGGGCTTACCTAAAATTCTAGCTATGCTTCAAACAACTGCACAAATCCATACCCCGTTTTTGTCTTCTGCATCACCCACTTAAAACTATTCTCTTCAACACATCTATTACTGACAACATTATGTTGTTCATTTATTTCTTTACTTTTTTATTATCCATCTATTCCTCACTGTAATTTAAGTTCCAAGCAAACATGACATTGTCTGCATTGTTCAACATTGTATATCCAGCCCTCAAAATTGTCTGACATTCTGTGGGCACTGGACAATATTTTGGGGATAAGTCAAATAAGTCAACATTTCCTAAACTTAATTGTCCATGGAGCCATTTTTCAAGTTAATATATGTTAACACTATGGGAGAATAATGGGAAAATCCCTATAGCAGCAATTTAAGGAGCTACTCTTATGTCCAAATAGAGTATCAAGTCACTTCCATGATTGGGTTGTTTATTCTTCCTCCAAATATCTTTCTTACCCATGTGTCAATTTCTTTGAAATGCAACCATTAATTAGGCATTTCTTGAGCCCACTGCATCCCACTTTTCATGATGTTCATACATCTGTGGGAAAGAGATCAGCAGATGGCTTGTGCCTGACATAAGAGGAATCGGGAAAGTGTGAGTAATCTGGGAAGTAGAGGTCAAGGAAGAGCTGAAAGACAGAATAAACCTCCCCACCAAAAAAAAATAAGGTGAGAAGACTCAAGAGAATCTTCACAATATGGCCAGCCATCAGTTCCTATTTTTATATTTTTTCATCATGCTAGCAAGGAGTATTGTGAAATAGGAAGAGTAGGGGAGGCAAAATCTAAAAGACTTGACGTGTTACTTAACCTCATTGAGTCTCGTTTTTTTCTTGTGTAACGTGGTGTGAAGACTTATCAAATAATACTGTGGCTGCATTAAGAGAGTTAAACTATGTAAGAAACCTAACAAAATATATGCCTAGTTGGTCTTCATGATGGTTAGCTCACTCCTCTCATTTAAATAATGCCTAATATTTTCACTGAATTAAATGTCCAGATTAAACCAAAGTATCCTTATGCAATATATTCAAATATTTATCTTACTATTTTTTAGGAGAAAACATTCTTAGGAGAAAAATTTTTAGGAAAAAACTTCTTTTGCTTTATTTGTAAGCACCAGAAATAATGAGATGACAGTTAGTCTTCATGAGAGATTCACGATGATGAGTACAAAGGAACATCTTAATATTTCCTTAAGTTATTTACAAACCACCAAAACTCCATTCCATGAGAACATTACTGTTACTTACATTTCTTCCTTTACTTCCTATACCTTCCAAGTTCGCTGTTGACAGTTTATAATTTGTGTCCCATTAATCTTCTCACTCCTCCCTGAGCACGTGGTATAGCCTCTAAGATGCAATCATTGTCCTCAGTTTCCCTCTTCCAATCCTACCTTTTGACTCAGAAGAGAAGTGACATCTTCTCAATACTTCTCCTGTTCTTATCCCTGGCTAATCCTCATCTCCTGTCTAACAACCATAAGACAAAATGAACCGTAAATCATTCAGTCTAGATTCTGTTGAGATGTTTAATTCTCACCAGCAATTGCAAACTTGATCATTTTTTAATAGATTAATTGCTGATTATATCATCGTCCTGGCCTAGACTTTGTGGGAAATGGTTCTATTTCTCATGAATTTAAGACATCCATGCATAAGCTGGAACATACCAGTCACCCTAAAAAATAAGTGTTTTGTGCTTTATCATTACCGTATTGTCAACTTACTAAAGAAACAGCTCCAGATGACCAGTGAGTTTGAAAAATGGACATTTGTGAGAATTAGCACGACTTGGAATATGATAGTCAGAGAAGCTTTGATTCATAATGTGTTCCATTGTAATGTAGAATAACCTGGTGTTTTCCATGTGCATAGAGGAGCATTACTGCTTAAATAAATTGCTAAATGTGAGATAAGGCTATAACAAATTTGGTATTATTGCTTTTGAAGGATAAAGTGAACCATTAAAACTACTTATAAATTTCTTGTCTATAGAGATGTAAATATACCAAAACAACTATGTTTTATTTGAAGAAAGCAGGACTGAGATTTGGAGGACCTGGATTCTAACTGGGTGGCTTAAACTCTTAGATGTATGACCCAAGGCAGTAAGATAGTAAATCTCTCTTTGTTTCAATTTGCTTTTCTGTAAAATGGGGACAGTAATATTGAAACTACTAATTTAGTACATGGATTAACTCACCTAACTTAAGCAAATGTGTCCGATAGATAATAAAATGCTCATTTAATGTAAATGTGTGTATGACATCTATAGGGCAATAGCCTTGGAAACTTACAATATGCCCTTTTGTTGAGGTCAAATAAAAGAATGTTTACCCTTCATGTTTCAGATGGTTCCTCAAGTCTTGGTAAGGAAAAAAGAAAAAAAACTTCTTTCATTCAAGAAAAACTGTGAGCCATGAGGGTATTTTAGAAAATAAGAACAAATTAAGAGTAATTTTCAAAAAATTTTGGCATAATTTTTGTACCAAAGAAAAAAATTGAGAGGTAGGTTATGAAATGTTTCTTTTTTACTTTTGTGGATGTCTCCCTTTTGCTTTTGGTAGACTCATGGTTCCTCTCCCAACCAGAAAAAAAAGTAAAGAAAATAAAACAGAAAAGAAAATCGACAGTGTTTTTTTCACTTCCTAGCTGTTCACTTTCCATATATCCATCTAGGGATTTCTAGCCTCTTTCTTGCTTTACCACAGGCCAAGCAAAAATACAAAGTTCTGAGATCAAGATGCTATGGAAAAGCCAATTTCACCCTAGTGAAATATATGTGAAAAATTTAGTAAAGTAGCAATGAGACTCTGGAGAAAAGCGTACTCTAGAACCATCAGACTAGGAATTTATAGTTGTTCTCTCCATTGCATATCCAGAATCTATGCACACAAACATTGAAACCTTGGTAAAGTATATTAAAAGCTATCAAAAGCACCTAGTAAAAGCCCTATCCACCATTAAGTGCTCAATAATCGTTAGTTTCTGGGATTTGCTTGTTTGTTTGTTTGTTTTGCCAATGATCTGTAAACTTTGTTTATTCTCTTGCACAGTTTACCACAGATATAATCCTGCCTATTTATATACATCTTCACTTTTCTGGCATTATGAACAGGCTACATTACTCTCATCTTCAACAAACTCCTCATGGCACTTTTCACCTCTGTGTTTCTAACTGTATAAATTACAGGATTTAATGCAGGGGTAAGGATTGCAAAGAACACAGTCACCAACTTGTCCACAGGGTAGGTGACCACAGGACGCATGTAGGTAAATATACAAGGCACAAAAAAGAGTACAACAACGGTAAAGTGGGAGGCACATGTGGATAGGGCTTTATGCTGTCCTTCAGAGCCATGAAATTTCAAGGAGCTGAGGATGACTATGTAGGAAATGAGTAGCATGGAAAAAATGAGCAAGCACATAGCTCCACTGTTGGCAGCCACTACCATTCCAAGCCTGTAGGTGTCACTGCAGGCAAGTTTCAACAATGGGAAGAGATCACACATGAAGTGGTCAATGACATTGGGACCACAGAAGGGCAAGTTGACCATGAAAAGAATCTGTACCATGGCATGCAGGATCCCTCCAATCCAGGCTACCACCACCAGGAGGTGGCAGAGCCCCTGTCGCATGATAGTCAGGTAGTGCAGGGGCTTGCAGATAGCCACATAGCGGTCATAGGCCATGACAATGAGGAGGAGGATCTCTGATCCTCCCAGGAAGTGCTCCACAAAGAGTTGAGTCAGGCAGCCACCCAAGGAAATTGTTCTCCTCCGGTAGAGCAAGTCAATAATCATTTTAGGGGTGGTGACAGAGGTGTAGGAGGCATCTATGAAGGACAAGTAAGTGAGAAAGAAGTACATGGGAGCTGAAAGTGTGGGACTGAGAGAGATGGTGATGACAATGAGCAGATTGGCCAGCACGGTAAATAGGAAAATGAACAGAAACACAATGAAGAGTATTTTCTGCAAGTGTGGATTCTGTGTGAGTCCCAAGAGAATAAATTCAGTCACGTTGCTCGGAGGCATGAGGTGATCCACTCAGGAAGTAACACCCTCCCGGAGCCTGAATTACCTACAAAGAGATAAAGAAAGATAGCTAATCAGTCATGAAAAGATTATAATTGGGATTTCATAGTACAAAGATAGAGTAGTCAGTGCAACTGCAGAACACGTCCTTGCACGTCCCACCCCAGTAATTGCTTCAGTTATTCTTTTTCACTTCCTCCGTGATGTTTTCAGTCTCTTCAGATACCTATTATCTGTCACCTCTAAAATATCTACAGGGCAACAGTTAATATATAAGTTAGTGAGAAATTACTGAGCTATGTATGTGAGATCTGTATTCTCCTGGTTCCAACTCCATGTGACTTTGTTAAGTCACTATGTGCTAAATGTCCCAGTCTTTGGAATCCTCCTCTGTATCCACAAGCTTACAAATTTACCTTTGAGATGTATTTTGTGAGCTGTAAAATGCTGCATATAGTTGAGGGTTATTCTCTCTTCCCGGAGAATATACCCACACCTCTAACTGTGAAAAAAAGACACAGTCAAGAAATATCTACTGTAAGCAGGCAGATTGGGGAATGTGTAAGTGGCTGGAGACATACTCTCCCTGGAATCTACCATAACACACGTGCTGTTTATGTTTGGTTTTTTGCTGTGCTTCTTTCAGTGCTGGCATAGTGTCTTCAGTGTCTGGCACCTCTTAAGTGATGAATAAATGTTTGGTGAATTGCCACACTTCCTACATCTCCATATGTAAGAATACACATACACGTGCTTTCCAGCCCATAAACGTAGGAATTCAACTCCTCTTCTCCTCCCACTCTCTTTATCCATGCTCTCTACTTTATGAAAAACATAAATCAACTTTTAAAAGGAAGTATATTCCAGTTTAATAGTTTCTAGCATATTTTATAGGATAAGCATAAGACATTAATTACCTCTAGGAAAGAGTATGTTACTGGGTAATTTGACTTTTAAGATAATTATAACATTGCCTAATTAATATTGTTCATTCTTCAAAATTATGATCCACATACGATATAACATAGTCCCACTCTAAATTTATAGCTTCAATAGACTGGAATAAAAATCTCTTGGACAGGTTTTTCAGTCCGTGAAGATCTATCAAGTAAAGGAAACTCTTATTTTCAAAATCTTAAAAATAGAAATTTAATGTGGGGAACAGAAAGAAATAGACTGTTAGATAAGATAAAGTATTATACATATATATACACACATACACAAACACAAACATATATAAAATCTAGTAATGACTTTAAGTAAGTACCTGTTACTTACACATTCACTCACTCAATAAATATTTACTGGACCCTTCCTTTGTATGAGAGTTCTTCAAAAAGTTCATGGGAATATTGTATTACCTTGTAATTCAATTTTTCCATGAACTTTTTGAAGTATTCTTGTGTATTAGCCAATGTTTGTCTATGCAAAGTCATAAAAATGTCCCTCTCAAATGCCTTTAGTAATCCCCGCCCACACATTTTATTATCACACAGCCCTAACTCACCCATCCACAAGATGAATGATGAATTATCACCCCTACTCTTTTGTTTCTGCAATATAGATTCTTATGCCTCCTTCTCCCATCCTCCCACAAAATCCATTATACTTCACTTTTGGTTAAAGGATATCACATTGTTAATAAGATCAGGAAAATCATCCCAATTTGGAGACATAGGTCTCCCAAAGAAACAACAAAAAAAGAAAACAAATATAACAAAATATATTCTGTGCAAAATATTTTTTTCCTTTCAAAGGTAATAGGATAAAGGGTTTTATTTTTTTAATTATCCAAAATGAAAATATTATACATACATGAAAACAAAGTACAGCAGCTTTATTGAACTTCCTTATTCTGAGGTCGCATCCCAAAAAGATCTGAAAAGAGCATGTTGTGCATAAAGTAAGAATAAAACATAATTAATAAAAGCAATTTAGATATACCTATGAAAAATATAAATTGCTTTGTCTTTTTTCTTTGACTTCGTGGTAATCTTTCCAGGAATAAATCCTAAAGAAAAATATTTTAAAAAGAGAAAAATCATTATATACAAATATGTTCAACATGATTATTAAGAGCTGTGGAGAATGAAACAGATAAGTAAAATACAGTGTTTCTTTTGGAATAAGATATAGCTTTTAACAGAGATTTTTTTAAACTTGTGCAATATTACAGAAAAAAATCTTATGCTGTAATATTAAGTGGGGAAAACTTGGATGCAAATTTGAATGTATAATATGAGCCTATTTAATTTAAACATATGTCAGTGGGATAAAAGATCCCAAAATATTTTTACTTCTAATTTAATGGAATTATAGGTGATTCTATCTTTCTTGGTAAAGGGACTTAAACTTCAGATTGGTTGAGATGAGGGATGATTCTATGATTTTTAAGTTCCATTAATCCTGAGATTCTATATTTACATGATTTTCTTTTAAAAAAAATACCTCACCTATCAACTTGTCTGACATAGCTCCTTGGCCAGGGCCCCAGGCAGCTGTTAGTTCACAAAGGAAGAAGCTGTAAGATTAAAAATGCCAACTAGCCCAGCTACAGTAAGTCTTTGTTGACATAAAAATGGCAAGTTTGGATAACGTCTTTCTCCTGAGCCTCACAAGGGCTACCACATATCCTGTTTGCAGGCAAATTCTGTGAAGTTTCTTAGCTGTGGCTAATTAGACCTCGGGGGAATTTCACTATCATCAGCAGATCTTGCCAACAACCCAATTATTTCATGTTACTTAACTGAACATCAGAGAAGAACTTTTACAGAATTTATCTTTAATTTTTTAAGTCCAGTTAATGACAAATCACTGTGTCAAGAGAAAAAAATGAAACAGTTGACAACTTATGAATTTGGATGTCTGATAACAAACGAACTTAGTATAGAGTCTGAGTATTTGGTATTGTATAAATTAAGTATTTAGTTGGGTAATTATCTGACTTTTATATTTTTATTATAATATTTTGTTTATCAACCTATCCTTCCTGGTTATCATAATTTTTAAACATTGTTCTCAGATGTATATTAAGTGATAGTTATAACCGCTATTATGAGAGTGTAGTTTACAGTACTTCAATGCAGCTGTTTCTCATGCCAATTTTGGAATTATCTTAACATGATAATGCTAAAAAATAATTACATTCTTGGATTATATTCAGAATAGTAAAATACATTTATTTCATCCCTTTCAATTTACTCTAATGATACCCCTATAGAGTGGGAAAAGGCATCAGCATCCCCACTTTATGACATGGAAAACTAAGTCAAGGAATCAGAACATCGTCTGCCAAGGCAAAGTAAGAAGCCAAGCCTCCTAAATCCTGGGCCAGAGTCCTTATCCTTAGATTATTGTTTTGCAACTAATGTGTCATGCCACGTTTATGCTGTCACCAATTGTGAGGCATGTCAGGATCATCTACTAAAAGAAAACATACCCATATTTGAAATTATTTTTACAAACAAATTGAATTCAGAATAGCAGCCTGTGTCTGTTTTGTTCACCTCTTTGTCCCCAGCACTTGGTTCAGTGTCTGATTCATAAAGATTTTCATAAATATTAAGTGAATAAGTGCGTTGGAAGACCTTTTACTTATTTCCTGTATGTTTTCTTTTTTTCCAGCTAAGTACGAAAAAGGGTGCTCATGATCTTACTTGGAAAAAAATTAAATAAAGTGTTAGAAAGTGGACTATATTCCTTTCACCCCTTCAGATCTTCTCACTCGTCTCCACCCCTAGTGTCGTGGGCTGCAACCAGCTTCCTTACCTCTGGCCAACAGGTGGCGCCAGCTGAATGTTAGAGGCCAAGGAGGGAAGAACAGCACATCCGGGTATTTCTTTTCCTAGTTCCTTCCTATGGTTTGTCAATGACTGGGTGCCTTCTACAAAGGCTGTACCTTTGAGGGTGGATCTTTCCTACAGCTGCAGTTCCGGCTGGGTTCCTATAATCACCTTCTTTCTCTCTCTCAGGCCTCCTTGTGGTAATAGTTGCCTACTGTTACTCGCCCTGAGGTGCTTTACCATCCTTATTAGTTTCCTTTAACCCTAGTCATAACTTGATAAGTAATCAGTTAAATCCTCTTTAATCTTTCATTTTGAGTATGCTATTTTTTGTCAGGACTCTGATAGATGGAGAAAGTTTGGATTATTCCTTTGTAAATAAACAGAAATAATGAGAAAATGCTTTTCCTTTTATATAAATTTATTTTATTTAGAAATCGTCTGTGCTTCTTTTGATATTTATCTGCTAAATATATTTAACTTTTGTCAGGATATTGTGAAAGACTTTGAAATGTGACATAAAGTTTATTGGATGTCTTCCGTCTGTGTGTTGTCTATAGAACATCCTGTGAGGTTATATGATCCTACGGAGCTCATACCTTTCACTGTCTTTGATCTGTTTTACAACTCTAAGTTGTAGGCAACTGAAAATAGTTCAAATAATTCTTGTTCACAGAATTTCAAATGCTGTCTGGTGAAAGTTCAAATGATTTCCCTGACCATTGCACATAAAACCAGTTTTGCATTTATTCATAAACTCATTACACATCTCTGATTAACAATGTAAGTGTGACACATTGGATTCTCCTTTAGAACATACAATACACAGAGAATCAGAAAGGCATTCATTGTGTAAAATAAAAATAGACTGTTACCAAAATGTTTTACCATTCATTGTGTTGAAAAAAAGAAAACTGCTCACAGAGAGTTTAATTTAGTGTAGGCAGAATCTGGGACTCTACTGCGATATGAGTGACTTAAATACGTATTTCTACTATTGGAGGAGGCCAACTGATCTAAACATACAGAATGGGTTTAAGTCACTTTTCTGTCCAAAAATTGGTCTGAATCCACAAAATCAGCCTTATGCTACCTGGACGTCTTCACTCAATCACAGCATAAAGTCAGCAAAGCTCATTTCTCATGGTTTTATCCTCAGCTATGAAAATATGCTATAAAACTGTAAATCAATTAATTCGACCAACACATTGCTTTTAACTGTCACATTAACAATTTTTTAACAATCTGAATTTTTAAATTTATAATATCAATCTCTTGAACTAAAGGGAGCAAGTTATATTAGGTCACATTTTTATGTGCCAGGGAGGTATCATAGCCCACAAACAAGGATTTGAAATAAAACCAAAAACTGTCCACCGAAGAATCTTAAAATTGCATAATAACATATCCAACCTATGCAATTCTCTTGGTCTCTAAGGAGTATAATATATTTCATATAGATAAAGATTAATTTATATTGCTGTTTCAGAATAAATGGGCTAAATAACCAAAAAAGAATGATAAAAATGTAACCACTAGTAGTGAAAGTATTCCTTGCTTCTGTGAAAGAATGAATATCACGTTCTGCATGACAGATACAGACCTCTTCCAATAAAGGTCACATTTTTACTCCAAAGTTTCTTCATGGCGTTTTTCATTTCTGCATTCCTCAGGGTGTAGATTAGGGGATTCAACATGGGAGTTATGAAAGTTAAAACCACAGTCATGGATTTATCAATGGGAAAGGTGGAATTGGGCCTTGCATACAGGAATATACAAGGGACAAAAAATAAAATAACCACAGTGATGTGTGATGCACAGGTGTAGAAGGCTTTGTGTTTCCCTTCCAAGCCACGGGCATAAAGAGAGTGTAAAATGACCCCATAGGAAACCAGGAGAATGAAGAAGATGATAGTGCAAATTGTCCCTCCATTGGCGATCATAGAAAGTCCGATGAGGTAGGTATTGGTGCAAGCGAGTTTCAGTAAGGGATACATATCACACACAAAGTTGTCAATGACGTTGGGGCCACAGAACGGGAGCTGATAAATAAAGAGAAATTGAACTAGTGAGTGAAGAAATCCTCCCATCCAAGCCACCAAGAGCATGAGAACACACACCCGCCGATTCATGATGACCAAATAATGAAGAGGTTTACAGATGGCCACGTATCGGTCATAGGCCATCACCACCAGGAGAATAACTTCAGCACCAGCAAATAAGTGGTCTATAAAAACTTGAGTCATACAAGCCTGGAAGGAAATGGTCTTTTTGCCATAGAGCAAGTCTATGATCATTTTGGGAGCAATGGCAGTAGAATAGACAGTATCTATAAATGATAAATAAGCCAGGAAGAAGTACATGGGGGAGCCCAGGGACCGGCTAGCCACGATCGTCACCATGATGAGCAGGTTGCCCATTATTGTCACAACATAGATGAGCAAGAATATGACAAATAGAACCTTTTGCCCCTCAGGGTTCTGTGTGAGCCCCAGGAGGATAAACTCAGTTACATTGTTCCTATTTTCCATGCGTTCTTCTGAAGGTGCTGAACTCAGATGTCAAAGCCTGCAAAGGAAAGGACAGATAATGAACTGGAGATGATTGCAAGCTCCACATCAAAAAAGTGATGTTTTTCTCAACAATTTTTCTTCCACAGGTCCTTCCACGGAGTAGCCCATTAGGAAATGAGTGTTTGGAATTTCCTCCCACAATTACTCTATTCGTTTTCCCAATTTCTTGCTTCAACTACAATGATGGGACGTTAGTATTCTAACTGGGACATACATGTGCATGGATATGTCTCTGAGATGACCTCCCAAAAATCAAGAATGCTGCTTTTTCTAGAATATCTCTCACACAGACTGCATTTTTGACATTATGCATCATTTCTTTTTTTTTTTTTCTTAAAGGCTTTTTGGCCTTCTGAGATCTATCATGAAAACAATCTCATATGTTATGACTTTACTTATATATTATGGAGCATAAAATAATAGGTAGATGTTTAAATATTTGCCTTCCTGGGAAACTTTATTATGAGTTCCTAGAATCTAGAAATAACTCATTCACAGCAATTGTAGAACAAGGTTGTGAGTGCTTATCAAATATTTATTAAACTTTAACTAAACTGAATTTCAAAGCTACTCAGAGAATAACTGAGTAGAGATAAATGCATTAAATTCTTCTCAGCCATGAAAGCCCAATGAAAGCAATGTTTTGTTTAAAAATACACACACACGTACACACACACTCTAACTGAATTGACATTTATTGCAACCTAGGTTGTTGGAGGGAAAAAAAATGAGTAATGCAAATCAAAGTGGACACACACTCTGCATACACATTTTCCCCACTTTTCAAATTTGTTTGGAATTGATTATGGATAGTCATGGATCAATTCAAAATGTCAAAAATGAAGATTTTAAGCAGAATCATGGTGTAGTAGAAAGAATTCTACACTAAAAATCTGGCAATATTAATTGATTTTAGCTCAGTCATTTTGAAAAAATTATGCCTCACCTTATATATATTGGAAATGTTATGATCTTTCCAGATGTATGAGTCTCTGAATTCTTATCATTGATGCTTTCATCTTAAATGACATCATAACATTTTTGCTGGTAGACAATTTTTATATTAATCAGTATGATTATTAAAAAATTTTATATTAACATTTGTGCTTTAGCCTGAGCTAAATGCTATTTGATTATAAAAGTAATAAATACATGAATTATTTTGTTCATACTATCTGTTCCTGGCTATCTGAGTTTGTGCTGAATACAAGATATTCATTCCCACTTGAGTAAAATAAATCATCTGTTGGTGCTTTCAGATGTGATCCAGGGCCATGTTTATGTGTAACATGTATAACTTCATATTGGCAAGATTATCTTAAATACGCTCTGTTTCACTGTCTGCATTTGTTGACCGACATTTGTGAAGGTCAGAAGATTCTACCCTTTGTGCTTCTGGGCAAGCCAAGTTATACTCAGGCATCACAGGGAGAGTAAAAGTGTGGACAGAAAGAAAATAAAAGATAACAAAGAAAAGGCAGCTAGAAACCAGCAAAGGCCATAAGCTAAATGAAATATGCTTTAAAACAGGTAAACAGTTTGGCTGAGGGGCCTGAGTAAGTTGCGAGTAGAGAATTTCAGATTCCTTTAGCTGTTGGTTGGGAGGTGGCCCAGACAGGGAACTCAGAATCAGTATCAGCACTTGCTTCTAAGAATCTCTATACTCAGGGCTACAGAGTGGAGTGGGGGTGGAAGGGGACAGGGGGAGGGAGGTTGGGGGATAATTGGGTGGGGGACATGGGGTACAAAAGTAATTTCTGCTAATGGGTATGCTGCCAGTATGAATCTGGCCCTCACATCATGGACACGAAGGGTGACAATTATCTTTCTATCTCATGAATATTCATAATATAAATAAATAAAATAAAGACTTCAAACTGCATTAAAAGAAAAGAAAGAAAAAATCAGATTCTAAACTTTTGCATATATCGGTAGAAAAGACCAGCTGACTAAAAAAGGAGCGCGATCTCTGAGGCTTCTGATAATTTATTACATGAAAAACCTAAATAGCTTCGCTAAAATTATGAAGCTGTATCTGCATTTATAATGGAAAATAAATGCTCACAGTTCATAGGAGCTGTCTGAGCATTCAAGAGATAACTTCCAGTAGGAAATTCTTTCCTGCATACTCGTTCAATATTTATAACACTTGCTAAATAGCGTTGTAAAGGCACAATAAATATTTCACTATTAAAATGTTTTTAAGGACATTATTACTACTCTAAGCTGTTGAAAACTATTGACTTGTATCAAGAATATCAATTCTATATTTTTTCAGCATTGTATGCATGAAAAAAGAAATATATCTGATTTAAACTTTTCTGAAATTCTTCAGATTTCTTAATGTATTAAATGAAAACAAATAAATTGTTAAGGAATGCTCAAAAAATGTGAATCAGTGGTAAGTATGTCACAATAATAATTAAAATAAGGTAATTCGAGTAGATCTACACTATACCAAACTCAACAATATAAGACAGAAAAACAAAGCACTTATGTGGTATTTGAGGTGTAAAATACTGGGAAACACATTTAATCCCGAAGATATCAAAAATTATAGATTCTGAAATTTTAAATTTTAATCCAGAGTCTTTTGAAACATACAATCACACTGCATGATATGGTTCTAAATGTGTTTCTATTTAATTCTCTTTATAGTAAAAACTGTTTCATATGTTAGCAGGAGCTTTTTTCAGTAATTGAGTAATGACCTTAGAAAGGATGCAGCAAAAATTTGAGGTCCTAAGAAGTATCTAATCAGCTCATCAGATTTTTTTCTAAATGAGAATGAATTTTAAGGAAATATCACATTTTTTCCCAAGTCAATTTTTTCATAGTAAAGGAAAAATGCTACCTCAAACTTGCATGTGATTAAATAGACCTTAGAGACAAATACAGAAAAGCAACGATTGGAAAGGGTGGATTGCCTATCTCATTTACAGTCTTCATCAGTTTTGTTTTGTTTTGCTTTGCAGTTTTGCAGGGTGGTCTTGGATGCCTGCATTAGTGTAGTTTTGAGAGTTCAGTTTCCAAATTAGGTTTGGAATTTGAGCCTCCAAATCTATATTTACCAACTGTGGGTTCTTGTGTAAATTACTCAACACCATCTGTATAATGAGAATTGTAATAGTACCTAACATATAGGGTGGTTTTAAGGATTAAATAGGATAATGCAAATAAAGGTCAGAAATAAATGTCTGGGAAATAATAAACACTAAATAAGTTCAAAATATTAATTTTATTATTTGTTTCCCTGTATAACTTTACTGTCACATCTTTACTATTAGTATTACATGAGTTTCCTCAAAATCCACTCTCTTTTCTAATTATCGAAAGAAGCATTCCCTGTGGGAGGGATAGATTGATTAGGTCATTACTGTATACAATTATGAGGCTGTCCTGTCCTTTACCATTCACATTACTATATGGAAATTCATTGTCTGTCTTTCTTCATACCTCATTCCCCTCTTTGAAATTTATCATTAAAACTGAATTTAATCTGAAAGGGTCAACTGGTGGCATAATGTGATGTGTCTAGTTGTAGTCACTTTATTTTTAAGACCAGAAAAATGAGAAAATATTTATGTAGCTAACACACAGTTGAGAGCAATATTGGCATTTTCTTTAAGATTCTGTAGATCTCATAGCCAGCAAATTTTATATCTTCTCTTTCCACAGACATTAAAATGCCTTTTCTTAGAAGGTGTAAGTGCAGGTTCATGAATCTAATAGTTAAATTTTTCTGAAGATGAGTTTCCACATTTTGTAATAACAGGCTATTAATTTACATATCAAAATGTTATTTGAGGCATATACACAAAAGAATAGAAAGCAGAGACTGGAACAAATATTTGTACACTGATGTTCACAACAGCAAAAAGGTGAAAACAATCCAAGTGTCCATCAACTGATGAATGGATAAACAAATTGTGGTATATTCATACAATGGGAAATTATTCAGCCTTAAAAAGAAATAGAATTCTGACACATGGGCTACAGCATGGGCGAAACTTGAAGACATTAGTCTAAGTTATGAAATAATCTAGACACAAAAGGACAAGTATTTTATGTGCTCTCTTTTATGAGGTACCTAGAACAGTCATATTCATAGAGACAGAAAGTACAAGAGTGGTTGCCAAAGGCTGGGGGGGCTAGGGAAATGAGAGGTTATTGTTTAATGGGTACAGAGTTTCACCGTAGGATGATAAAAAAGTTTTGGAGATGGGTAGTAATGATGTTTGCACAACAATGTGTTATGTATATTTCACCACAATAAAAAATAAATAAAAATATCATATACAAAGTAGCAATTTGTAAAGAGCTATAGTAATCCTAGCTATTATCTTTAAGGTATAGTGATACAAAATAATTGATGGATTTTCTAAATTATATAAAGCAATCTTAAAAAAGTTATTTTGAAGACCATGTACAAGGGTATTTCAAAAGTTCATGGAAAGATTTGTATTATCTTTTAATTCTAATTTCCCACAGAATTTTTGAAGTACTCTCATATGTGTCTTGTTATATTGTTCTGTTGTGCTATGCGTTTTTCTCTAGTTCAGTATGTATTTATACAACTTTAATACTATATCTGAAAAAAATTGTTGTCATTGTACTTATTCTAATAATATTCTATAAAATGAAGAAGATGCATGTGCTATCTTATTCTTGGAGGTTCTGACATAAAATATTTGAGAACGAAGGATAAAGTCTGCTTAAGAATGACAATTTATCCAAAGTTAGGCTATTTTGCCCTATTATAATAGCAGTAAAGAATTTTTAAAAATATGTTACCTGGGTTTTCTATTTCCTCTTTGGTAACTCGTTCCCAGTCCAAGTTTCTCCAATTTTATCTTTGGTCCTGGAAGATGATAGCTTAGTTGCATAAATATAAGTCAGGACTGCAACCATATCAATCCAAGTGTAACTGCAAAGAATAGACAAGGGCACACACTGTCACGGAAGCTGTAAATGCTTTGTCACACAGAGATATACCTCTTTTTGCCTGCACAAAGCATGATCATCTCCCCCAACTTTCATAAATATTGTACAATTTGAACTATGAAATTATCCAGCGTTGGCTTCAAACATAAACAGTTGGTATGATCAATGAGTCATTAAGTCTGAAAGCTGTTGTTGAAAATGGGTATAAAGAATCAAACAAATTAAAACTTCATTATTATGTTTATAGACCAAATTAATTGAATAAACCATTTATAATATTTTTAGTCAATAGTGCATAAAGCTGGATAATCTAAGAAATGGATTTTGTTTTGGATATTTTTTAAGCATTCTATAACTGCTTTAATATGGTACATGTCTAGGAAGATAATGGCTTTTATTTTGTATCTTGACAGTAACATTGATACCCAAGGAGAATGACCGGGCACTTAATCAACAATGAACAACAAAATACTGTTTGCCCCAAGGCTGTTTGTTTCAAATTAAATTCACTGAGGAATCATACCCCAGAGAATTGAGACCTTCCGCATGATTCTACCAGCGGATTTTATATTTTCAGAGGCTTCTCCTGGATAATCAATTTAGGACAACTAAGTGAAAAAAATAGCAATCTTACAGCAAAGAGCAAGTCACTTGTTAAAAGCAAAAACATAAGTTTACGTGAATAAGAATCACTTTATTTTTCAATTCATCAGCATATATTTTAAATTCTCAAATCCATGAAGGCACTGGAGTGATGAAAGAAGCTTAGGGCTTTGTATAAGTAACCAAAATTAACATCTGGTGGACATTTACATGACACATACTTAATGGGAATGGCACAAGTTCATTGTTAACCAACTTATTAAAGTTTCAATCCAACTCAGGTGAGATAATATCCACATATCAAATTGAACTCAGAAGTTTTTGTCCAGAAGAAAAGAATCCTTCTTAAAAAGAAACACAGAAACAAGTAATTAGGAACTAAAACTACTGGAGATTATTATAAAGTTATATAAGAAAAAAATTAAAATAAAGTCCAGGAACATTTGACACTGTGTAGTCAGATGTCTTTTATATAGCAATGATGGCTCCTTAAATCTTAATCTCTCTATACAACCTCTAAAAAACCATGCCACAGATCAAGAACATAATATCACATGTAACGAATACATTCATCATAACTAAGACACTGAGAATACCATGAACTTCATATTTCCTCTGAGTAGACAAATAAACATCAAGTTCCAGCAGAGATACCTCTGCAGCTTATGGCTCAAGCCTGAGAAGGGAGTGAAGGAACCTGGAGAGACCATAGAGAAGAAGAGAGAGAAGCAGAAAGCCCAAGAAGATGGAGCTTAGTCAGAATCACCCACGAAAGAGTAAGTCACTCTAATTTGATAATCATTAAAGAAAAAGTCCCAAGATATGAGTGTAAATCAGAGCACTGAATACAGGGAAAGAATGAAAGTACATAGAACCTATGATGGATTCTCAAAAGGCATCACTTCTGGGAGAGAAAAGGATGAGTAGAAATGAAAGGTACTCTTAGGAGACTTGGTGATTGTTGTGGGTCAAATGTGTCCCCCAAAAGTTCATGTATTGGAAACTTATTCCCCACCATAAGAGTGTTAAGAGGATGGGAAAGCCATTATGGTCATTGAAAGGTGGGTCCTTTAGGTGGTGATTAGATTGTGAATGGATTGATCTATTCATTGAGTACTTGGAGTGGTTCTGATGGCTTTAAAAGGAAAACAAGTGAGCAGGTGAGCTCTCTCTTGCTCAGCCCATTCTAGCCATGGGACACCCTGAGTTGCCGTGGAGAGTCAACATCAAGAAAAAGGCTCTCACCAGATATGTTTCCTGGACCTTGGACTTCCCAGCTTCCAAAACTATGAGAAATAAATTTCATTTCTTTATAGATTACCCAGTTTCAGGTATTCTTCTACAAGCAACAGAAACAGACTAATATAATGGTAAAAGCCAAGAAGGGAATTAAGGTCCTAAAGAAGCAAAGAAGAATGACAAAATCTAAAGATACTCTAATCCTTTCTCCTCAATAAAAAAAAATGAGTATATTAAAAAATAAAAAGGGGCCACTTATTAACTAGAAATCTTATAAGACAGCCAAAAGCCTTAACTCTTAGTCTATCCATATTCAAGAATTATATTAGGATCTCAAAAACAAAAGGAAGACAAAAATCGGTATAACTCCATACAAAGCTCTGGTAAGAAGAAACCAGAAAATGAGAACCATAACAATTCAACTCCTGTCCTTCTCCAAAACAACCAAGAAGCAAAATAAATAATAAATAAATAAAACTATCCTCATTTGATCATGGTATATTGTGCACAAATATTAGTAGTCAACACTGTACCACACAAAGATGTACAGACATAGTTGTATGTTTCAATTAAAAAATTAAAAGGAAAAGAGTGAGACATCATCCTCACTCTGCCTGCATCCCCTCTCAGGATACCATTGTATTGTGTGTCATTAATATCTATCGAATATAAGGGGCTTCTTGTCAAGATGGCAGAATAGACGGTTCCTAGCATCACTCTCTCCCACAAATCAACTAATTTACAACTATTAAAAAGCAACAACAGGAAGCCTGAGAGCTGCGCAAGAACAGGCAGCAGCCACATGCCACAGGACCCCCAGCCCAGGTTAGTCCCCACTGCCAAGACAGGCCCGAGAGCTGCTGGGTCCACATGCCCCAAGTCAGCCACACCAGAACAGGCAGGAGCCGTGGGACCTCCAGCTCACACAGAAAGGCCTGAGAGCTGCCAGGCCCATGCACCCCAAGTTAGCCATGCTGGAACAGGCAAGTGTCATGGGACCCCCAACCCCAGCCAGTCCCTGTTGCCCAGAGAGGCCCAAGAGCCACTGGGCCCAAATGCTCTGAGTCAGCCATGCCAGAACAGGTAGGTGCTGCAGGACCCCCAGCTCAGGCCAGTCCCTGCCACTTAGCATTGCCCATGAGCCACTCGGCCCACACACCCTGATTCAGCCATGCCAGAACAGGCAGGCACTGCAGGACCCTAAGCCCAAGCTAGTCCCCCTTGCCTAGAGAGGACCGATAGCCACTGGGCCCACACATCACAAACCAGCCATGCCACAATAGACAGACACCATGGCACCCCCAGCCCAGGCAAGTCTATGCCACTGAGAGAAGAATAAGAAATACTGGACACATATGCCCTGAATCAGCCATGCTAGAATAGGCAGGTGCTATGGGACCTCCAGCCCAAGCCAGTTCCAACCACCCAGAAAGGCCTGAGAGCCACCAGGCCCACATGCCCTGAGTCAGCCATGCCAGAACAGACAGGTGCCATGGGACCATTAGTCCAGGCCAGTCGCTGCTGCCCAAAATTGGCAGTTACATCAGGATCCAGGCCATACATCTGGGTGGAAGGAGTGGACCGTGATACCATATGCCACAATGACTAAACACCAAAGGAAAGATAACAGAAATACGAAAAATCAAGAAAGTATGACACCACCAAAGAAAACTAATAGCTCTCAAGCTCTAGATCCTACAGAACAGGAAGTCCTTGAAATGACTGACAAGAAATTTTGAGCAACAATTCTAAGGAAACTAAATGAGATACAAGAAAACTCAGTCAGACAACACAATGAAATGAGAAAAAATGTACAGGACTTGAAAGAAGAAATGCACAAAGAAGTCAGTGCCCTGAAAAAGAATGTAGTAGAGCTTGTGGAGGTGAAGAATTGATTCAGCAAAATTAAAAACACAACAGAGAGTCTAACCAGCATGCTACACCAAGCAGAAGAGAGAACTTCTAACATTGAAGACAGGCTGCTTGAATTAACAAAGGTGGACCAAAAAAAAAAAAAAAGAAAGAAAAGAAAAGAAAAAGAAAAAAGATTTAAAAACACTTAAGAAAATCTAAGAGAGAAAACAGACAATCTTAAGTGCTCAAATATCTGAATCACGGGTATTCCAGAAGGGGAGGAAAAAGGAAATGGCAATGAAAACATATTCAATAAAATTATAGAAAACTTCCCAGGTATAAGGAAAGTCACAGATCTTCAGATTCAGGAGGCTCAAAGATCCCTAGACATATTCAACCCAAAAAAGTTTTCTCCAAGACATATTATAGTCAAACTGGCAAAACTCAAAGACAAAGAGAGAATCTTAAAAGCTGCAGGAGAAAAGTGTCAAGTCACCCATAAGTGAGCTCCAATCAGAATAACATCAGACTTTTCATTGGAAACCCTAAAAGCCAGAAAAGAATGGGATGATATATTCAAAATACCAAAGGATGAAAATTGCCAGCCAAGAATAATTTATCCAGCAAGGCTATCCTTCCAAAATGAAGGACAAATACTATATTTTTCAGACAAACAAAAACTGCAGGAGTTCATTACCACACGAAAATTCTCAAGGCAGTACTGGGTTTGGTACCTGAAAAACAACCAACACTGCCATGAACACCCAGGAAAGAATAAAATGCACAAGTAAAACAAAAATGCTAATAATAAAGAGAAAAAATAGTTTATCTATCACCCCGAGAAACCAGTAAACACAGAAGAAATCAGAAAATCAGAAAGAAAGGAACAAAAGATACTTAAGACATCTAAAAAAAATCAATAAAATGCTAGGAGTAAATCAATACATTTCAATAGTAACTCTAAATGTAAAAGTATTAAATTCCCCACTCAAAAAATACAGACTGACTGACTGGTTTTAAAAAATGGACCCAACAATATGCTCCCTTCAATAGACTCATCTCACCTGTAAAGACACACATAGACTAAGAGTGATAGGATGGAAAAGGATCTACCGTGCAAGTAGAAATGAAAAACAAGCTGGAGTAGCTATTCTTATATCAGATAAAATAGACTTTAAACCAAAAACCATAAAAAGAGATGAAGAAGTCCATTATATAGTGATAAAAAGATCTATCCATCAAGAAGACATAACAATCATAAGTATGTATGCACCCAGCATTGGAGCAGCCATATTTATAAAGCAAAAACTACTAGACCTAAAGAACGAAATAAGCATGAATACCATAACAATGGGGGACTTGAACACCCCACTCTCAGCACTGGACAGATCATCTAAGCAAAAAATCAAAAAAGAAACACAGTATCTAAACAACACTTTAGACCAATTGAACTTAGCAGATATCTACAGAACATTCCATCCAACAACCTCAGGATATTCATTCTTCTCATCAGCACATGGAACATTCTCCAGGATAGACCACATGTTAGGTCACAAAGCAAGTCTCAACAAATTCAAAAAAATTGGAATTATCCCATGTATTTTTTCAGATCACAGTGGATTAAAATTAGAAATCAATAGCAAATGAAATGCTGGAAACTATAGAAACACATGGAAATTAAGCAACATTCTACTCAATGACATATGGGTCCAAGTAGAAATTAAACAGGAAATCAAAAAATTTCTTGAAACTAATGAAAATAATGATACATCATACAGAAACCTGTGGGATACTTCAAAAACAGTACTAAGGGGCAAATTTATTGCATTAAATATTTACTTCAACTGAATGGAAGAATGGAAAGATGGCAATTAAACAACCTAACACTTCACCTCTAAAACTAGAAAAACAAGAATAATCCAAACTCAAAGTAAATAGATGGAAAGAAATAATTAAGATCCGAGCAAAACTAAATGAAAAAGAAACCCCAAAAATGATAGAAAAGAACAATGAAACAAAAAGTTCGTTTTTTGAAAAGATAAATAAAATTGACAAACCTTTAGCAAGGCTAACTAAGAAGAGAGAAGACCCAAATAACAAAAACTAGAAATGAAAAAGGTGATATTACAACTGATACCTCAGAAATACACAGAATCATTAGAGACTACTATAAACGACTATATGCCAACAAATTTGAAAATCTGGAGGAAATGGATACATTTCTGGACACATACAAACTACCAAAACTGAGCCAAGAAGGTATAGAAATGCCAAACAGAAAAATAACAATAAAAGAGACTGAAGCTGTTATGAGAAGGCTCCCAACAAAGAAAAGCCCAGGACTGAATGGGTTCACTGCACAGTTCTACCAAACCTTCAAAGAGGAATTGATGCCAATTTTCTACAAACTATTCCAAAAGATTGAAACAGAGGCCATTCTTCCAAACTCACTCTATGAGGCAAACATAACCCTGATACCAAAACCAGACAAAGATACCACAAAAAAAGAAAACTACAGTCCAATATCCTTGATGAACATAGATGCAAAAAACATCAATAAAATACTAGCTAACAAAATACAGCAACACATATACAAAATTATACATCATGATTAAGTGGGATTCATCCCAGGAATGCAAGGCTGGTTCAAAATATGCAAATCAATAAATGTGATACACCACGTCAGTAAAAGCAAAGATAAAAACCATATGATCACCTCTATAGCTGTGAAAAAAGCATTTGACAAAATTCCACAATTGTTCATGATAAAGCCTCTCTACAAGTTAGGTATAGATGGAAAGTATCTCAACACAATAAAGCCATATATGATAAGCCCACTGCCAATATCATCCAGAACAGGAACTAGACAAGGGTGCCTACTCTCACCACTCCTATTCAACCTAGCATTGGAAGCACTAGCCAGAGCAATCAGAGAAGAGAAGGAAATAAAGGGCATCTGGATTGGAAAAGATGAAGTCAAACTGTCCCCGATTGCAGATGATATAATCCTATATATTGAACAGCCAAAACCCTCGACAAAAAAACTCTTAGAGTTGATAAAAGATTTCAGCAAAGCTACAGGATACAAAATCAGCACACAAAAATAAGTAGCATTTCTATACTCCAACAGTGAACATACAGAAAAATAAATCAAGAAAGCTACCCCATTTACAATAGCCACCAAAAAAAAAAAAAAAACCTAGGAATAAAGTTAACCAAGGATGTGAAAAATCTCTATGAAGGCAACTACAAACCACTGTTGAGAGAAATTAAAGAGGACACAAGAAGATGGAAAGATATCCCATGAGGGCCAGCCTGTGGCTCACTTGGAAGAATGTGATGCTGATAACACCAAAGCTATGGGTTCAGATCCCTATGTAGGGATGGCCAGTTAGCTCACTTGGGAGAGCATGGTGCTGACAAGACCAAGTCAAGGGTTAGGATCCCCTTACCAATCATCTTTAAAAAAACAAAGAAAAGCCAGTTGTGGGGGCTGACTGCCACTTTGCCCCCGGCAGGAGAGGCTGCCTCATTTACAGGCAACAACTTTGAAGTGTGGAGCAGGAAAAGAACTGTTTCTTAGCTGCAAAAGCGAGTCTCTAAACAGGGAACACGGCACCAGGGCTGCTGTGGATGCAGACAGGATCCCGGAGGCCGGGGCCGCGCTGAAGGCGACCAGCTGCCCTATTCAGGATTCTAGGTTTCAGGCCGGCATTAAAGAAGATTCCTGGGAGCGCCCGAGCTGCGCCGTGGGACCAACTGAACAGCCCAAGGCGGCAGCGGCCGAGAACGGGGAAGGCGACAAACCAGAGGCAGAGAGTGAGCGAACGACCTGGCACAGCCCTGTGAGTGACCCCTGGCCCAGCCCTGCTCGGGGGGCTGATGCCCACCCAGCTTCCGCCTGCATCACCGGTTCACTCACAGCCCCAGGGCTGCCTCCATTTTCCCAGGTGCTGGCAGCTCCAGCCCAGCTCGGCTCGGCTCGTCACTGAGCCTTCCCACTTGCTTGCCCCGGCGCGGGGCTTCCCGGGGCCAGCGGGCCGGCCTCCCCTCCCACTCCCTCCGCAGTTCTCTGGTGGGGCTGGTGGCATGGGGCGTCCCCGGCCAGTGTCAGGAGGGCAAGGAAGTACGGGCGGGGCTGACTGTCACTCCACCACACCTTAGACTCCGGCCCCCGGTAAACTTCCTGTTACTGGGAGGCAGATACCATCTCTGTGGCCACCAGCTCGGAAAAACACCTAACCAATTTCTGGTTGGGAATAGTGTGGTAGGAGAGTTCCCAAGTCCGCTTGAACCTGCCGGAGAGCTGGCTGCAGGTGGGTGCTAGACTCGGTCCATGCCGGAGGGATACAAAGGTGAACAACTCCCGAGAAAGATCTACACAGTGCTAAAAAGGCACCCAGAGCGAACGGTCGTCTGTGCCTAGCAGAAACCTGGTAGACTTCCTGGGCGAGGAAGTGCCAAGCAGGGTCTTGAAGGCCCAGCTGATAGACGAGGGTTGCAGAAGACACGTCCCAGCCCAGCACAGTGCGCGCACAGTGCACACAGAGTGGGGAGACGAGCGGCGAGGGAGGCAAAGACTCGACAGAAACCACACACCCTGTGGAGTTGCCACTGTAAGATCCAACAGCCTGTGCCAGAGCACACGGAACAGGGAGAAGTCCTACACAGGAAGTGAAAGCTTAACAGACATCACACACCCTGTGGTACATGATCCACCAGCCCAGCAGAGTCCAAGCTGACCAGAAAGGTGGCTCCCCGGAGAGGCCCAAGACCCGAGGCAACCATACACACAAGGCACTAGAGGCCAACTGAGCAGTCATGGAGGAAGCCATACGAAATTGGCAACCACAGCAACATCCTAGTTAGTCATTAGTCTCAAACCGGTGAACTGTGAAACCCCCGGCCACAATGAATAAACACCAAAAAAAAAAATACCAGAAATACAAAAAATCAAGAAAGTACACCACCAAAAGTTAATAAATCTCAAACTCTAGATCCTATAGAACAAGAAGCCCTTGAAATGACTGACAAGGAATTTCAAGTGATAATTCTAAGGAAACTGAATGAGATACAAGAAAACTCAGCTAGACATCATGATGAAATGAGGAAAAGCATACAGGATCTGAAAGAGGAAATGTACAAGGAAATCAATGTCCTGAAAAAAAATGTAGCAGAACTTGCTGAACTGAAGAAGTTATTCAGCGAAATAAAAAACACGAAGGAGAATTTAACCAGCAGGCTTGTCGAAGTTGAAGAGAGAACCTCTGAACTTGAAGATGGGCTGCTTGAAATAACACAAGCACACAAAAAGAAAGAAAAAAGAATCAAGGACATTGAAGAAAATCTGAGAGAGATATCAGACAACCTTAAGCGCTCAAATATCCGAGTCATGGGTATTCCAGAAGGGGAGGAAAATGGAGATTCCATTGAAAACATATTCAACAAAATAGTGGCAGAAAACTTCCCAGGTATAGGAAAAATCACAGATCTTCAGATCCAGGAAGCTCAACGATCTCCAAACGTATTCAACCCAAAAAGGCCTTCTCCAAGACATGTCATAGACAAATTGGCAAAACTCAGAGACAAAGAGAGAATCTTAAAAGCTGCAAGAGAGAAGCGTCAAATCACCTATAAGGGAGCCCCAATCAGGCTAACATCAGACTTTTCATCACAAATCCTAAAAGCTGGAAAGGAATGGGAAGATATATTCAAAATACTAAAAGACAAAGATTGCCAGTCAAGAATACTCTACCCTGCAAGGCTATCTTTCCGAAATGAAGGGCAAATAGTATATTTCTCAGACAAACAAAAACTGCGAGAGTTCACTAACACATGACCACCCTTACAAGAAATCCTCAAGGGAGTACTAGGTTTGGTTCCTGAAAAATAACTACCACTGCCATAAAAACCCAAGAAAAATCAAAACCCACTAGTATAATAAATATGGCATTCATGAAGAGAAAACAAGCAAACAAAAACGCTATCTACAACCTAAGGAACCAACAAACACAGAAACCAAACAGTAAATCAGAAAGCAAGGAAGAAAAGACACCTAAGACGACCAAACAACCAATAAAGTGCTAGGAATAAATCAACACCTTTCAATAACAACTCTTAATGTTAAAGGCTTAAATTCCCCAATCAAAAGACACAGACTGGATGACTGGATCAAAAAGGAGGACCCAAGTATATGCTGCCTACAAGAGACCCACCTCACCCATAAAGATTCACAAAGACTAAGAGTGAAAGGATGGAAAAAGATTTACCATTCAAACAGAAAAGAAAAAAGAGCTGGAGTAGCTATTCTTATAGCTGACAAAATAGACTTTAAACTAAAAACCATAAAAAGAGACAATGAGGGACACTACTTAATGATAAAAGGACTGATCCATCAAGAAGACATAACAATCATAAATATGTATGCACCCAATGTTGGAGCAGCCAGATTTATAAAACAAACTCTATTAGACCTAAAGAAGGAAATAGACACTAATACCATAATAGCAGGGGACCTGAACACCCCACTGTCAATATTAGACAGATCATCTAGGCAAAGAATCAGTAGAGAAACATGAGATCTAAACAAGACTCTAGACCAATTGGAAGTGGCAGATATCTACAGAACAATCCATCCAACAACCTCAGAATATTCATTATTCTCATCAGCACATGGATCATTCTCCAGGATAGATCAAATATTAGGTCACAAATCAAGTCTCAATAAATTCAAAAAAATTGCAATTATCCCATGTATTTTCTCAGACCACAATGGATTAAAACTAGAAATTAATAACAAATGAAACTCTGGAAACTATACAAACACATGGAAATTAAACAGCATTCTACTTAATGACATATGGGTCCAAGAAGAAATCAAGCAGGAAATCAAAAAATTTATTGAAACTAATGAAAACAGTGATACTTCATACCAAAACCTGTGGGATACTGCAAAAGCAGTATTAAGGGGGAAATTTATTGCATTAAATGCTCACTTCAGAAGAATGGGAAGATGGGAAGTGAACAACCTAACACTTCACCTTAAAGATCTAGTAAAACAAGAACAACCCAAACCTAAAGCTAGCAGACAGAAAGAAATCATTAAGATCAGAGCAGAACTTAATGAAATTGAAACCCAAAAAACAATTCAAAAGATCAATGAATCAAAAAGTTGGTTTTTTGAAAGATAAATAAAATTGACAAACCATTAGCATGGCTAACAAAAAAAAGAAGAGAGAAGACTCAAATAACAAAAATTAGAAATGAAAAAGGCGATATTACAACTGATTCATCTGAAATACAAGGAATCATTCGAGACTACTATAAACAACTATACGCCAACAAATTTGAAAATCTGGACGAAATGGATAAATTTCTGGACACACACAAGCTCCCAAGACTGAACCATGAAGACGTAGAAAATTTGAACAGACCAATAATAATAAAGGAGATTGAAGCTGTTATCAGAAGGCTCCCAACAAAGAAAAGCCCAGGACCGGATGGATTCACAGCAGAATTTTACCAAACATTCAAAGAGGAATTGACACTGATTCTTTACAAACTATTCCAAAAGATTGAAACGGACGCAAATCTCCCAAACTCATTCTATGAAGCAAACATCATCCTGATACCAAAACCAGGTAAAGATATAACCAAAAAAGAAAACTACAGGCCGATATCCTTGATGAATATAGATGCAAAAATCCTCACTAAAATACTAGCAAACAGAATACAGCAACACATACGAAAAATTATTCATCACGATCAAGTGGGATTCATCCCAGGGATGCAAGGTTGGTTCAACATACGCAAATCAATAAATGTGATACACCATATTAACAAACTCAGACACAAGGACCATATGATCATCTCTATAGATGCTAAAAAAGCATTTGATAAAGTTCAGCACTCATTCATGACAAAGACCCTCTATAAGTTAGGTGTAGAGGGAAAGTATCTCAACATAATTAAAGCCATATATGCCAAACCCACTGCCAATATCATCCTGAATGGGGAAAAGCTGAAAGCTTTTCCTTTAAGAACAGGAACTATACAAGGATGCCCACTCTCACCACTCCTATTCAACATAGTGTTGGAAGGACTAGCCAAAGCAATCAGAGAAGAGAAGGAAATAAAGGGCATCCAGATTAGAAAAGATGATGTCAAACTGTCCCTGTTTGCAGATGACATGATCCTATATATTGAACAGCCTAAAACCTCTACAAAAAACAGTTGGAATTGATAAATGATTTCAGCATAGTAGCAGGATACAAAATCAACACACAAAAATCAGTAGCATTTCTTTTCTCCAATAGTGAACATGCAGAACGAGAAATCAAGAAAGCCTGCCCATTTACAATAGCCACCAAAAAAATAAAATACTTAGGAATTGAGTTAACCAAGGAGGTGAAAAATCTCTATAATGAGAACTACAAACCACTGCTGAGAGAAATTAGAGAGGATACAAGAAGATGGAAAGATATCCCATGCTCTTGGATTGGAAGAATCAACATAGTGAAAATGTCCATACTGCCCAAAGTGATATACAAATTCAATGCAATCCCCATCAAAATTCCAAAGACATTTTTCTCAGAAATGGAAAAAACATTCCAGACATTTATATGGAACAATAAAAGACCATGCATAGCCAAAGCAATGCTGAGCAAAAAAAATAAAGCTGGAGGCATAACACTACCTGACTTTAAGCTATACTACAAAGCTATAATAACCAAAACAGTATGGTACTGGCATAAAAACACTCACACTGATCAATGGAATAGAATATAGAATCCAGAAATCAACCCACACACTTACTGCCATCTGATCTTTGACAAAGGCACCAAGCCTATTCACTGGGGAAGGGACTGCCTCTTCAGCAAATGGTGCTGGAATAACTGGATATCCATATGCAGGAGAATGAAACTAGATCCGTACCTCTCACCGTATACTAAAATCAACTCAAAATGGATTAAGGATTTAAATATACACCCTGAAACAATAAAACTCCTTAAAGAAAACATAGGAGAAACACTTCAGGAAATAGGACTGGGCACAGACTTCATGAATACAACGCCAAAAGCACAGGCAACCAAAGGAAAAATAAACAAATGGAATTATATCAAACTTAAAAGCTTCTGCACAGCAAAAGAAACAATTAACAGAGTTAAAAGACAACCAACAGAGTGGGAGAAAATATTTGCAAAATATACATCTGACAAAGGATTAATATCCAGAATATATAAGGAACTCAAACAACTTTACAAGAAGAAAACAAACAACTCAATTAAAAAATGGGCAAAAGAGCTAAGTAGGCATTTCTCTAAGGAAGATATACAAATGGCCAACAGACATATGGAAAAATGCTCAGCATCACTCAGCATCCGGGAAATGCAAATCAAAACCACACTGAGATACCATCTAACCCCAGTTAGGATGGCTAAAATCCAAAAGACTATGAACGATAAATGCTGGCGAGGTTGCAGAGAAAAAGGAACTCTCATACATTGTTGGTGGGACTGCAAAATGGTGCAGCCTCTATGGAAAATGGTATGGAGGTTCCTTAAACAATTGCAGATAGATCTACCATACGACCCAGCTATCCCACTGTTGGGAATATACCCAGAGGAATGGAAATCATCAAGTCGAATGTATACCTGTTCCCCAATGTTCATCGCAGCACTCTTTACAATAGCCAAGAGTTGGAACCAGCCCAAATGTCCATCATCAGATGAGTGGATACGGAAAATGTGGTACATCTACACAGTGGAATACTACTCAGCTATAAAAACAAATGAAATACTGCCATTTGCAACAACATGGATGGACCTTGAGAGAATTATGTTAAGTGAAACAAGTCAGGCACAGAAAGAGAAATACCACATGTTCTCATTTATTGGAGGGAGCTAAAAATTAATATATAAATTCACACACACACACACACACACACACACAAATTACGGGGGGGGAAGAAGATATAACAACCACAATTACTTGAAGTTGATATGACAAGCAAACAGAAAGGACATTGTTGTGGGGGAGGGGGTAGGGAGGGAGGTTTTGGTGATGGGGAGCAATAATCAGCCACAATGTATATCGACAAAATAAAAAATAAATAAATAAATTTTAAAAATTTAAAAAAATAAAAAAACAAAGGAAAGATATCCCATGCTCCTGGATCAGAAGAATTAAGATTGTGAAAATACCCATAAAACCCAAAGTGATCTACAGATTCAATGTAATCCCCAACAGAATTCCAGTGACATTTTTCTCAGAAATGGAAAAAACTATCCAGACATTTCTATTGGATAACAAAGGACCATGCATAGCCAACACAATCCTGGGCAAAAAAACAAAGCTGGAGGCATAACACTATCTGACTTTAAACTAGACTAAAAAGCTGTAATAACCAAAACAAAATGGTACTGGAATAAAAGCAGACACATGGATCAATGAAATAGAATAGAGAACCCAGAAATCAACCCATACACTGACAGTCATCTGATCTTTGACCAAGGCACCAAGTCTACACACTGGGGATGAGACTGACTCTTCAGCAAATGGTGGTTGGAAAACTGGATATTCATATGTAGGAGAAGGAAACTAGACCCATACCTCTAACCATATACCAAAATCAAGTCAAAATGGATTAAAGAATTAAATATACATCCTGAAACAATAAAATGAATTTAAAATAACATCGGGGAAACACTCCAAGAAGTAGGAGTGGGTACAGACTTCATGAATATGACCCCAAAAGACAAGTGAACAGATATGATGTAGTTGGCGGGGAGGGGATACAGGAGGAGGAAAGAGAAACAGGGAAAGGGATGTGAAAATCAACTACAATGTCTATTGAGAAATTAATAAATAAATATATAATTAAAAGGAAAAGAAAATTGTAAGGAAACTAAGCCAGGCACAGAAAAAGTAATGCCCCATGTCCTCACTCATAAGTGAGAGCTAACAAATAAAGAAAAAATAGACAGTAAGAGAAAGGAGGGAGGAAGGAAATAATCACAATAATACCTTGAATTTTCAAAAGGAGAGAACAGAACTGTGGTTACTAGAGGTAGGAAAGGGGAAAGGAGAGATGGGTTAGCGAGAAATTGATTAAGAGTCACAAAGAATTATTACATTTTGTAATGATGAATACACTAATTATCCTGATTTTATCATCACATGTTGTACACAGGTATTGATATTCAAATCCATACCCCCAAAATATGTATAATCAATTACATTTCAATTTTTTTAAAAAGAAAAATGTGTACATAGAAATGATTCTATTTTATAAATAGAAATGGTTTACATAAATTCAGGCCCATGAAGGTGCAGAACACACAAGTAATTAGAGCATGGGGCTCTAATTTCCGTATTAACTGCTCCTTTTGCTTCAACCCCTTTCTCTTTCATTTATGCCTAGGGCTTCATGACCAGTAATCTAAGAGAGTTAATAGGTTTCTGTAAAGGTGAAAACATGACTTCTGTGGATGAGTTTACATAGTATGCTGGCTTCAAGCAGAACATTATTGCATCACAGTCCTACGAGGGTAGTCTTAAAAGGGAGCAGTGAAGGAAATAGCCCCAGTGGACATTATTTCTGGAGTTACAACTGGTTGTGAAATTTTCAAAGAAAAGATGCTCTGAGGTATAGATCTACCTCATTCATGGTTTGGCTGGCTTTTCAGGCACTTAGAAAAGAGAAGATTTAAAGTTTCATGTCAAAAAGGTATGAAACTCAAGTCAGTGGATGCATCTATCAGAATGGGCACTATCTGTGAAGATATAGTTGTTCCACATAAATGGCCACCAGACATTAATGAAAAGACTCTGGATAGTCAAGTTAACAAGATAACTCATCTTTAAATGCCAGTCAAGTTTCATGCAAGTCCTCAGTGCTTATTAAATGGGTCCATGCACAAACTGACTCTATTGACAGTTGAGTATTGGGCTCAATAACATGGATTTGTCCTTACCAAGGCTGCTCTGGAAGCCTGTGCAGCACGATGCTGAACTGAATATCAGAAAAGGCAATTGCAGAAAACCCAGTTAAGCACCAGTCACCAGAGAAACAGGCAGATATCTGATGTCAGATTTATTATATGAGACCGAATCAAACACACACAAAAAGCAATGATCTGTTTTCAAAGGTATGAAATTATTCTGTTTATACCACTACTGTACATGGATTCATAAAACCCCTTTTTGTTCATTGCCGTGATATCCCACCCAACATTGCCTCCTAGCCAAGAATTCTCAGTTGCAGTAATGCAATGGGCTCGTTGTCATAAACTTCACTGACCTGACAACTTTTCCCATTATCCAGAACTTTCTGATATGGTAAAATCATGGCTGTTGAAGGATCACAGTGCTACCTGAGAGACAAGAGACAACACAGAAAAATACTGATGTGCCATTCTTCAGGATGTAATATAGTCTTAAGCCTTTAGCAATACCTAAACAAGATCATCTCTCCTGTAATCAGAGTCATCAAGTCTGTGAACTGAATGTAGAGGTTAGAGCGGCCCCTGTCACTATTACACAAAAACAAAATAACCCACTTGAGGTGTTTTATATTCGTGAACTTGAAGGTTTGAGCTTGGTGTGTTTGAAAGCCCTTGTGCCCACAGAATGAATGCTTCTACCGATTAACAGTCATCGCTCATTTATATTTTAATTGGAAACTGTCCCATGGCTAGATTTGGATCCCTATGCTGATGAAACAGGAAGAAAGAAGAGATCACTGTACTGAGCTGAGTACTTGATTTTAATTAACAAAGGAGAATTGGGTTCCTGCACACAAATAAAGGCATAAAAATCTATGTCTGAACCCTCCTATTAGCCCTATGCCTAGGAGAGGACAATGTGAAATTAAGGCAAACTAATAAAATAGAACCATTATAAATTTGCATTCTATGGTAATGAAAGATCAGATAATCAACTGGTTAAAATACTCAGACCTTCTAAGGAACTGGCAGAAATAAAAAGGAATATAAACTGGATGTTTTGAGAGGAAGTTATGATTATTAGCTTAGGTCACATGACAAGCTTTAAATGCTTGGGCTGAAGCAGGTTTTCTTACTGCCTGTGCTCTTGGGGTTTTATTCATAAAGTCTTCCACCAGTCCTACAGCCTGAAATGTTTACCCTGGTTTTTTCTAGGGGTTTTATAGTTTCGGGTCTTATATTTAAGTCTTTAATCTATTTTAAGTTGATTTTGGTATATGGTGGGAGATATGTATCTAGTTTCATTCTTCTACATATGGATGTCCAATTTTCCCAACATCATTTATGGAAGATGCAGTCTTTTCCTCAATATGTGTTCTTGTTGCCTTTGTCAAAAATCAGCTGGCTTTAAGTCTGTAGGTTGATTTCTGGGTTCTTTACTCTGTTTCATTGGCCAGAGTGTCTGCTTTTATGCCAGTACCCTGCTGTTTTGGTTACTATAGCTTTGTAGTATAATTTGAAATCACATAGTGTAATGCCTCATTTTTTTTTCTTTTTTCTTTTTTGGATTTTTGCCCAGGATTGCTTTGGCTATTTAGGATATTTTGTGTTCTGTATTAATTAATTTTAGGATTGTTTTATCTATTTCTGTGAAGAATGTCAACAGTATTTTGATGGGGATTGCATTGACTCTGTAGATCACTTTGGGTTGTATGGACATTTTCATAGTGTTAATTCTTCCAAGCCATGAGCATAGAATTTCTTTCCAGCTTTTTGCATCCTCTTTAATTTCTTTCAGCAGTGATTTGTAGTTCTCATTGTAGAAATCTTTCATCTCCTTGGTTAAATTGATTCCTAGGTATTTTATATTTTGGTGATTACTGTAAATGGACATACTTTCTTCATTACTTTTTCTGCTAGTTTGTTATTAGAGTATAAGAATGCACTGATATTTTCATGTTGATTTTGTATCCTGCAACTTCACTGAAATTGCTTAATGGCTCTAAGAGTTTTTTAGTAGAGTCTTTAGGGTTTTTTAATATATAAGATCATGTCACCTGCAAACAGAGAAAGTTTGACTTCATCTTTTCCAATCTGGAAACACTTTATTTCTTTCTCTTGCATGATTGCTCTGGGTAATATTTCCAATACTATGTTAAATAGGAGTGGTTAGAGTGGGCATCCTTGTCTTTTTCCTGTTCTTAAAGGAAAAGCTTTCAGCTTCTCCCCATGCAGGATGATACTGCCAGTGGGTTTATCATATATGGCTTTTATTGTGTTCAAATACTTTCCTTCTGTACCTACTTTGATAAGAGTCTTTATCATGAAGGGATGTTGAATTTTGTCAAACACTTTTTCTTCATCTATTGAGATAATCATGTAGTTTTGTCCTTGATTTTGTTGATGTGGTATATCACATTTATTGACTTGCATATGTTAAACCATCTTTGCATCTCTGGGATGAATCCCACTTGATCATGGTGTATAATTTTTAGATGTGTTGCTGTACTCTGCTAAAATTTTCTTGAGGATTTTATATATAAGTTTCTTTAGCCCTTTCCCTTTTTTCCTCCTGATACTTCAAATAAGAGCATTGCTGGTTTATATTTCAATATGAATTTGAGGTGTGAGTATGTATAAGTTGAAATCAATTGATGATATGGAAGCTGAATGGATTTTGTATATTCCCTGTGCTCAGGAAAGAGTTTTACTTCCAGGCCAAAAGCCAAAAGTGAATGGCAGGAGCAAAAAGGATAGATTATTATTATTGCTACACTTTTCCACCTTATTCTGGCTCTCGGAAGCTGACCTTACAGAGCATCCACAAAATCAAGTTTCTCCATCAGCTCTTGGTTAGATTAAGCCAATGGGAGGAAATAACAGGAGATCAGAGAGAAAAAACAGAAAAGACATCAAGATATTTATCACCTGGTACTTTTTCCCATGGCCATGATTTGGAAATGGCTATGACTCTCTAATCAAACTACAGCTCCTGTCAAGTGACCTCCTTGTCTTCAGCTACAGCTCATACTGTGTTATGAAAAAATAAGTCTCCTATTCTTGCCCCTTCAGAGCTAAGGAATTTCATGACCCCACTGTTAATAACTCCAGGTACTTCACCATAAAAACAGACACATAGACCAATAGAACAGAATAGAGATCCCAGAAAAAAAATCCACTCATGCAATCTGTGGATTCTTAAAAGTGGCAAAGGTACACACAATGGAGAAGAACAGTCTCTACAAAAAATGGTTGTCCCAAGACAACTGCATATCCACATGCAGAAGAATGAAATTAGATCCTTATCTCACACTATATGCAAAAGTAAACACAAAATGGATTAAAGATTCAAATATGACACCTGAAACTATAAAACAATTAGAAGAAAACATAGGATAAAAATTCCATGACATTGGTGTGAGCAATAATTTTTTGGAAATAAACCTAAAAGCACAGGTAACAAAAATAAAGAATAGGCAAATGGGATTACATCAATTAAAAAGCTTCTGCACTGCCCAGAAAACAATCTACAGAATGAAGACACAACCTAGAAATGTGAAGAAAAATACTCAAAATTATTAACCATCAGAGAAATGCAAATTAAAAACATAAGATATCACCTCATACCTGTTAGAATGGCTATTACCAAAAAGATGAAATATAACAAGTGTTGGTGAGGATGTGGAGAAAAGGGAATGCTTGCACACTGTTGGTGGAATGTAAATTAGTATAGCCATTATAGAAAACTGTATGGAGGATCCTCATAAAATTAAAAGTGGGACTAACATATGATCCAGCAATCCCACTGCTGAGTATATATCCAAAGAAAATGAAACCAGTGTCTCAGAGAAATATCTGAACTCTTACGGTCACTGCAGCGTTATTCACAATAGCCAAGATATGGAATCAACTGAAGTGTCCATCAATGGATGAATGGATAAGGAAAATGTGGTATATGTGCACAATGGAATACCATTCAGACATTAAAAAGGAAAGCCTGTCATTTGTGGAAGCATGCATGGACCTGGAGGACATCATATTAAGTGAAATAAACCAGACACAGAAAAATAAATGCCATATGACCTCGCATATGTGAATCTAAAAATGTTGAACTCATAGCAGTAGAGAGTATAACGTTGGTTACCAAGGGCTGACAGCAGGGCTGTTGAGAAGATGTTAGAAAGGAGGAATAAGTTCAAGAGATCAATTGTGTATATGGTGATTATGGTGACAGTAGTTAACATACCAGTAATAACAATGTGTTGCATTCTTGAAAGTTCCTATGAAAGTAGATTTTAAGTGTTCTCACCGCAAAAAATGTGTGAGATATTGCTTATGTTAATTAGCTCAATTTATCTATTCCACAATACATACATATTTTAAAATATGTTGTACATGATGAACATATACCATTTTTGTCAAATAAAAAAGTACGATTTCAAAAACTAAAAAATTTTTAATGAAGTTGATTTTTATCAAAGGAAAAATATACACTTTGCAATACATATAAACAATAAAGAATTAGAATACAAGATGCTTAAAGGACTCCAACTAATTAATAATAATGGAAAAACAAAAAGTAGAAAAACTGATAAAAGACATAGATACACATTATACAGAATATTGGCAAACTGGATGTCTAATAAACATATGAATATATGCCCAACTTTATTAGCAATAAAGATCGCAAATTAAAACCACCATGAACTCACAGTGTTATACCTATTATATTAGCAAAAATATCAAACATCTCACAATTTCAGCTGTCGGTAAGGATGTAGCATAATGGAACTGTTATGCAATTCTGATAACTTACAATACATCATTATAGGAAACATGCAATCGTCTATAAAAGTGAACATATAAACATTCTACTTAACACAAAAGAATTTCTTTCAGCATGTTCAAAGCAGCACTATGTGTAATATACAACACTGAAAATAACTCAAATGGCCATTGACTGAATGGACAGATAACTTGTGGTATATTTGCATATGAAATAAAATGCAGCGTGGGAAATGATGAAATGAAAGTGGCATACAACAAGATGATTAAATCTTAGAAAGTTAACATTGGATAAAAGTAAAATTAAGAAAACCATGTACTATATAACACTAAGAAAAGTAAGGAATAAGAAAATTTAAACAATATACTTTAAGGATATGCACATATGTAGTTAACCAATTTTTAATTATTATTAACAAAATGTTTTGCATTTAGCAGTGGGAAAGAGGGAAGTGGAGCTGGGCTAGTGAGAAACTGGTTAATGAACACAGGGAATAATTATGTTTTGTAATGGTGAATATGCTAATTATCCTGATTTGATCATCACACTGCATACACAGGTATTGATACTCAACTCTGTACCAAAAAAAATGTTTAATCAATTATTTTTCAATTAAAAAAGTTTAGCCTTGGAATTACCTCTGGGGAGAGACAGAGGTATGGCATCAGGGAGGTAACACAGATATTTTCAATGACATTGATAATATTCTAGCGAAAAAGTTATAAAATTTATGAATAAATTGCACATATTACTGGAAATGCATGAAAAATTACATAAACTTTTTAAATAACAAAAGATCTAAAATATTTTTTCAGTTAGAAAAGTAAACTCTTAAAACATAGATGATGTTCCCTATTACAATGAAAGCAATTCTGTGTATCTTCCTGGTTTATGATGTTTTAGGATAGCTGAAAACTGACAAAAACTTTTATTTTTACGTAAAATTGAAAAACAAAACTTTATTTATACCACAACAAATCACTTTTAAGTCTATATGTATTTAAGTTGAATGTAAATTTTAGAGAACACAATACTCTTGCAAAATTCCACATTTCTTTGCTCATATTTTCAGCATCATGAAGACAAAATAAGAAGCTTTACCTATTATATGAGGAATAGTGAAAATGTACATGATAACTAGTGAGGAAAATCATTAAAATATGCTTATTTCTTGAATTAGTATAGTATGGTTTTAAAAACCAAAGTAAACTATCTTTCCTGTAATCAAGAACTAAAATCTGTTTTTATTATCAACTACACCCCATCTAGCAAAATGTTCACTGATGGTAGATTTAACTAAACACCTTATCATGTGCCATCAAAATATCCTGAAATGAATATGCATAGACAGTAGCCTGAGGATTGGAAGGAATGTTAACATAAAATGCATAATGCAGCTGTAGAATGCTGCCATGCTTCTACAATAAAAACTATTACAATTTTAAAAGCCACACTTTCAGACACAGAAATGATTCCAAGTATTTCTCAAATTGCTTTCCCATGAATTGGGGTGACAATAAATTTTCAAAAGTAGCTTGTTTTTCCTCTTTTGAAAAGAATAAACCACTTTCTTCTAAGTTCCATTGAAATATAAACCAAGAAAACTAAAGTTACAAGTTGAGGTTAGTTTTACTTTTACTTGTAATAGAACAAATACCTCTGCCTTTTATTCATTCTCCACAATTTCTCTACTAGACTTATTATAAACTAAGTGATAATTTATTCCCCATTTTTGATGTTTTGATGGCTTTGTATAAATAAAATGAAGCATCCCTAGAGAATCCATTGAATTGACTAAATCACTCATTCTTAGACTTTACCACCTTTTTGTTGTTTTAGAACTAGTAACAAACCTGCTCAATGTGGGAAACATTCGTATTCTTCTTAGAATTCACTGTTTCCAGCAGAGTTTTTCCATAGCATTTCTCATCTCTGAATTTCTCAGGGTATATATTAAAGGATTCAACATGGGAGTGATAACCGTATAAAACACAGTCATGGATTTATCAATGGGAAAGTTGGAAACGGGTCTGACATACATGAAAATACAAGGAACAAAAAAGAGGACAACCACTGTGAGGTGAGAGCTGCAGGTGGACAGGGCTTTGCGCCTCCCTTCCTGACTGTAAGTTTGAAGGGAGTTTAGGATGACACCATAGGAGATTAGTAGAAGGATAAAGACGACCACACAGATTGCTCCACCATTGGCCACTACAGTGAGGCCAATAACAGAAGTGTCAGTGCACGCAAGTTCCAATAATGGGTATATGTCACAGGCAAAGTGGTCAATGACATTGGGGCCACAGAAGGAAAGATTGTACACAGAGGCAAGTTGAGCCACAGAGTGCACAAAACCTCCAACCCAGGCCACCACCAACAGCAGGATGCACACCTGTCGACTCATGATGGTCAAGTAGTGCAGTGGCTTACAGATGGCCACATAGCGATCATAGGCCATCACTACCAGAAGGAAGACCTCAGAACCCCCATATAAGTGCCCTGTGAAGATCTGGCCCATGCAAGCTGGGAAGGAAATAGTCTTTTTAACACAGAGGAAGTCTATAATCAATTTAGGTGAAATGGCAGTGGAATAAACAGCATCCATGAGTGACGGACAAGCAAGGAAGAAGTACATTGGGGAGTCCAAGGAGGGACTGGCAATAACAGTCACCACGATGAGCAAGTTGCCCAAAATCGTTACAATGTATATGAGTAAAAACAGGACAAATAATGTTTTTTGTACCTCAGGATTCTGAGTGAGACCCAGGAGGACAAATTCTGTGACATTGTTTCTCTGTCCCATTTATTCCTCTGGAAGGCTTGTATCAGAAATGAGAGCTCAGAATAGAAAGACCTGTAATGAAATTGACAATAGAACTGTGAGTACATCCATTATATCACGGAGCACACCTTCATGGCTATTTCTTCCACATTCACTTACACACAAACATTCTATTAAGCTACTCTTCCAAAGAGCCCAATACATCTTCCCTAGACAACTGTATTTCTCCTCATATAATTTTGTTGGGTACATGATTAAAAGCTTCTGTCTTCAAGTCTTAGATGATATTCTAAACAAAAGAGTAATTGAAGGCCCAACAGTAATTCTCATATTGAATAACTTCTTATTTGAAAAGTTACTTCTTGGCACAGAATTCAGCAACGATGGACAGGGAAAAGCATCCTGCTTTCAAAAAAACTTGGTCTCTGGTTGTGCTATAAACCCTAAATAAGTAAATTAGCAGAGATTTGATCCTTTAAGTTTCTAGTATTTGTGCTGAGTAACTAAAATATGATCTGTATAGAAACAGAAATAACAGTTCTTCTGAAATTTTCACTCAATATTATGGCATTCCACTATTAAACATTCAGTTCTTCATGTTTCAAAGGATTCTTAGTCTTCATGAATCTCTCAAAAAGTTCAAGAGACTAGAATTTTTACTGTGTGAAATAACTGCAAAATTCGTTAGCACATTTTTCCTGTAGCAATTACTTAGTCTGATTTTCTGACTAAACACCCTTTTTTTCAGCAATAATGCTTTAATTCAATTAGCATCATATCGTAATCCTTTGTTACTTGCCACAAAATAAAGAAGCATACAAAACAACAATTTTAAAAATTGCTTTAATTTCAATGCTATGGAATTGGGAAGAACTACTTTCCATTTAATATAACGATTATTTTATAAGAAATGGTGAGTGGAATGGTGGTTTTAAAACATGTCTACAAATTCTTTGACATTTCTCCCATGAAATTCCCTGACCTGAATATGAGCTCAGTATGACCTTAGTAACTGGTTTCTAGCAAATAAAACATGGTGTAGCTGCTCTGTGACTTACAACACAAGGTTAGAAAAAGTGATACAGCTTCCACATGACATTGTCTAGTGAAACTTGTCCTTAGAATTCAGCCACCAGATTGTATGGAAGACCACGTCACATGCTAAGTCCTTTGTGTAGGTCTTCCAGCTAACTGCCCCAACTAAAGTCTCAGCCAAAAGCCAGCTTCAAATGCTGGACATATGAATGAACAAGCATTTGAAATATTCTAGTTTCCAGCTTCATGTCACTCCAGCTGATGCCAAGTGGGAAAAAAATGAGCTGACCCCACTGAGCTAGCATAAACTGCAGATTTGTAAATGATGTAAATGCTTGTGGCTAAAGCTTTTTAAGAATTAAAAAGTTTTTAATTGTCTCCATTTTATCCTTGACTACACCATAATTCTTAACTTACATACATCATCCTGATTTTCAGCAAATAAATTTGAACTGAACTGAACTCATGACTATTGCCAAAGACTGCATTATCATCTAGTATTTTTTTCAAAACTCTTGGGGTAAGCTAGGTAATAAGGGAGGAGAAAATAAACACTGAAAAGAAAGGTAGAGGACAGTGGGACATCCTTTTATTTCTAATTCTACTTAGCTTATGAGAGTGCTCAAAAATAGAACTTCAATGCCTAGATTCCAAAAGGAAGCATAATCAAAGAAAAATTCCAAGCTCAATATAAAAAGGCATGGGTTTTCATCATTTTCTAAATGTAATTACAATTCTGTCTCAGTTTTATCATTGGAAAATAAAGGGATTGAAGGGGACAATCTCAGAATCCTTTCCTGTTGAACTATCTGTGAAACTACTAGCACAGAATTACCTTTCTCTATTCTGCTGACATTTTTTCTTCATTGTTCATACATTCATAATTAAGTAACAATTTCCAAGCTTACCATTGTCAATGAAAAATTCTAGCTGATGGTAAATGAAATTTGATTAATACAATGAGCGATAATGACTATAAGTATCTCATTCAGTGTGTAGCAATTTGAATTCCAAGACATCCTCAGAGAAAGAGAACAGCACAGTGGTGAATAACCTGGCCTTGGAGCCACACTGCCTCTATTGCAATCCCAGTTTCACCACTTACTATGTAACTTTAGGCAACTTAATGAACCTATCTGTGTCTTGATTTCATGATTTTTGAATGGGGATACCAATAGTACATACCTCTCAGGGTTGCTGTTTTATTACAACAAAGTAAAGTGCATAGAACACTGCCTGGCCCCTGGTAGAAGTTAAATATTTAAATGATAATGATAGCTATTATTAATGTTCTTTAATGCTTCACTACGAAGATTGTATCAGAACAAATCATCTGGATTTTGTCAACCTGAAAATAGTTATAAACATCATCCATGATAAAAATAAATAGTATACCTATAATATACAAACCCCTTTTGGGGCATAGGATAAAAATGTGTGTCTTAGGAATTATCTGTTTTATTATATAAGAGCAGTAATATTTACCTGTGATGAAATATATTTTGAAGAGAATCAAGCAGAATAATAGGAAAAAAGTTGAATCCATATCATAGAGGGAGCTAAATAGAAGAAAATGAGAGAAAAGAAGAATCAAATCAGTAAAAAGGAAAATTATAGTTAATTAAGAATTATCCACAAGTAAGAAGAATATTAATGTAATAATTCAGTGAAGGAGTATTCTTTACAAAATACTTTCCTGAAAGATTTCCTTTAGTGAGAAAGTACTGGAAGCCCAAACTTCTGAGAGTCTATGGGGTAGACTCTCAGGAGGCCTCTTGTGGATCCATAACAAATAAGTACAGAGCATATCCTAGTAAATAATTATTTTTTAATTTTTTAAAAAGTAATTTCTCTAAGTCTAAAGATCTGATGGTTACAGACAAACTCAAACAACAGAGAAGAATGGGACAAGTACAAATATAAACCCAACTCCCTGATTATTCATTGCTGAGGAAAATTAGTAAACCTCAATTGCAGAGGAGATGATTTCATTCACTTCGATTTGGCAGCAGGGGAGGATAAGTGCAGCAGAGTTGGAGCTTTCTTTAGAAGCCAGCTGTGATGAACATTGTATACGACTCATTCACATTGCTACTTCCAGCTGAATCAAGAGTCCTGTCATAGTGGAAGCTATAGACTATAAAGACATACCTGTTGAAGACATGAGGATAAAATAGTCAATATCTAACTCTCTATTCTTCACATCTTAATTTCTGCAAGGTTTTGTGTCCTTACTATCTTTAATTAAATAAAATCCCATAATAACAAAAATACCTTCTAGAGTAAGCAATGACAGTAAATGACAGTAGGCAATGTAACTGAACATGGATTTCTTCATGTATATATACTAGCATGTTTGCTGGGATAGCATTAAGATTCCTACATAAAAGCCTGTATCAAGCTTCTAGAACATAATAGTCATTTGTTCCTTTATGCTGTAACATACTTGGCATGATAAATAATTTTAAATTCTCTAATTCAAATACATCTAAATGCAGTTACACATCTTTATTAATGTATCATGCAAAACATAATATCCATAAACTAAGAATATAAATCCATTGGTTTATCTGTTATACATGTAACATGCCACGTGTTCCTCCTGTCATTTGGAAAAATGGAAAATGAACACCTATCACAGTGTACAATAAAACCACATATATTTGTGTACTCTAATTTCTGTGTTGTGCTACCTTAGCTTTTCTGATTCAGATTCCTCCAGTGAAAACAAATGATGTTTAAAACAGCTATATTTCTTGTCAGTTGTTTCAAGAACTCACATCTTAGGTCTTTTCCTTAGCCTGGAAAATTAATGCTTCTTTTACCAAGGGTAACTGTAGATACCTCAGGTATCTATGTGTGATCATACAACACATGATAATGTCTGACTGATCAGTGGATCAAGAAATAGTTCCAAGTGGCAACAGTTTCCATATTTCCACATGGGCTGCCCATTATCTCAGTCTTTCATAGTAGTATAGAAGTATCCAAAGGTAGTTGTAAGTTGCAAGGTAGTCGAATATTCTCACCTGCTGAGAAAATTTCTTCAGAGAAAAACAAAGATGCTATGTTTGCACGACTATTAAAAATTGATCTAATTACTGAAAAATTGATCTAGCCAAGCCCATTAACTGGTGGCAAAAACAAACAGAAAATCTAAGAGCACTAAAATTATTTACTTGAACTTTTCTCTCCTCACTTGAATTTTTCTCTTCTCAGTCAATTATGGTAAAGCAACCTAAAGGTACTTAACTTTGATTAAGAATTTATGATAACCCTCATGTTCCTTGCTCTGTACCTAATGAAGCAAAAAACAAAACAAACAAACAAACCAAAAACCAAAAAAAAACCCTCTATACCTAACAAAGCAAATGCCGGAATCTAACTTCATGGAAAAGTCAATGACAGAGATTTCTCACAAGTAGAAGCAAAACTCTTCAGTCTTTTTCAGTCATTCAAATAGCATATCCCTAAGAACACTTATTTCCTCATTAAAAGCATCTTTGTATTTCACTCCAATCTCAACCCAGGAATTGAGACCTTCCACAATTTTTTGTAAGCAATGATGGATATAACAAGAAAACATCACACCGAAAGGACGAGATACCAGCTAATGACATACACCAGCCTGGGCAGAAATCTAAGTTTTCAGAAATCTCCTGGGCCATTCTATCTGGAACAAGATTCTTCCATTTATAGGTGCAGACACATCTATGACTTTTTACATCATACTATTTTAAATGAAGAGACAGTAAGGTCATTATTGATTAGTTTATTAGAATATTTGGAAGAAATTCAAATGAACTAATCTCTCCTGAACAATTTTCTGCCTTAGCACAATCCTTAGAGGACAAAGATTTGCATCTTGCCAAGAAAGAGTAGATAAATGCCAAGTAATATGAAAAGCCTGTAACGTGAAAAGAAAAATTCTAAAGTAAATTGAATGATAATTTATGAGTTTCACATTATAATTATATTTACTTCAGGCACATAATATTTAAACTAGAATGAAGGGGGGAGCAGCCCTAGGTTCCCTTACCCAACCACACCCCTAACAAAGAAGGGCCTTACTCTGGATGTTAGAGAGTCTCTGCCCAAAAAGCCCTAAGGATCAGAGGAAGAGAGCCTTGGAACGTGGGATACGTTCTGATTCTTGGAGAGATAGGTGATCACAGTTCTTCAGTTTTGGTTTGAGTGGAGGCTTTTGATCAAGGCCTGATTCTGGGTCATATGTAACCATAACGATATTTTGTACATTAATTCAATCCCTTAATTTTAGTCCAATATCAGTTGAATAACATTTTCTACAAGAAAGAAATTGTTATTTTCTATCAAGGGAACAGTGTCTCAGGTTTTCCACTGTTATTTTCTTACATTGGTTTGCCGTCAGCTCCATTGAGCATCATGATTTCATCAGCATATGTTTAGTTAATACTGAATCTTCTGGGTCACACAGGCCTTGGATAAAGAGTCACATAAACACCTATCTGAAACAGCTAAAGACCTTTATTGTGTAATGAACTCCACCAAAATTTGGCCCTTTTCTTTTCTTTTCCCTTTTTTTCCCCCTGGTGGCTGGCCAGTACACGAATCCAAACCCTGGATCCTGGAATAATAACACTGCACTTGAACCAACTGAGCTAACTGACCAGCCCAGCAGTTTTCAATTTATGTAATAAATAGATTAAACCCAGCAACCCCAAATGTAATGTATATTACCTTTAAGATTTAAGACTATGTTTAAGCACTGTGCCTATCTTATTGATAAGTTGTAAAAGATGCTCATACATCTTTAATTCAGAAGAATTATCTGATATGCTCAAGTCTACTGTGGATTGAATTATGAATCCAGTATGGAGAACTAATATATGCACAAGGCATAATTCTCTATGTCCCTTCCGGCTGAGCTTAGAGAACCACTAATGCTTTCTGTTTATCTGAATGAGGCAAAAGCATTTTCAAAATCATGTAATGCCTACACAACAGCCCAAAATATGAATTCAGTTTCTCTCATATGAAAAATACATTGAAAATACTAACTGATGTTGATGTTACCTGGCAATATGTTATACTCCATGTTAATTCTCCATAACCCATACCTATTGCCAAACTAGAAAGTTAGAGATATAATATGTATTTATCTTCTATAAAAGCAAAAGTTGCTTGTTTTGCACCAATTTTCAGTATAAGAACAACAAAAGGACCTAGGAAAATATAAAATTCATGTGCTGAAAGCATTAAAAAACTGACAAAGAATGACCAACTGTGGGGTCAATATTTTGAAAGAAAGACTAAGAGCTAATCCCTGCATTTGCAGTCTCTTTTCCAGAAAGATATGGAATAATTTTAAAAGCCATAAATGAAAACTTGAAAAACTGGGTGGAATTTCATATACTTGCTTTACTCTGAGAGACAAAAAATGAAATTGAAGGTCTTTTGAAGAGAAGAGTCCTGTGTAAACATCTAGGCTTTTATTTGAGATCACAAAGGGCTTTACTCTTGGAGTAGGGGTAAATAGACAGTAGAGTGGTCCCCAATGAAACTCAAGCCCAGTTTGAATCACCTAATTTCTTGATTAGCCTAAGGTTATATAAATTTTTACTTCTTCAATCAAAGCTGCCAGCTAGAAACACAGGAAAACCTCTTTTAAAGAAGAAAACATCACAAAAAGTCTTGAATTGTTTGTGTAACTTTCTGTATACAAAAGCAGTTGGACAGGAGCCTTCACAGAAGATCTGTCTAGAGGCCATACCCACCACACAAAAGAAACTGGATGGATCCCTCACTGTTGGCCTGCCTAGTCTCCCTGTCCACCACCCAAGAAGCAGCTCAGCAGCTCCACCCTTGGCACTGAGGGAAGCACAACTTCACATCACACACCAAGAAGTGGCACATGGAAGGGCCACCAGCAGACCCACACTCAGATAGCTGAGCTAAAGTGCACCCACGCCCCTGGCTCAGAGAAACAGCTCAGCTGTCATGCCCCTGGAAGACCCACCCCTGAGTCTTTGAGCCATCGCACACACACATATCCAAATAAGAAGCAGCTTGCCTGACATGCCCCTGGCAGAGCCATCCTATTCAGACAAGCACCACAGTGACTCTGCCACTGGCAAACCATTCCTGTAGACTCTGACACACCATATGCCCATACCTCCAGACTGAGAATATCCAGCAACCACATCACCAGTAAGCCAGATCCTTATATGACTGAAATGTATAGTGTATGTGCACAATCCAGCCTATAAAACAACCCAGTGATACCTCACCCAGCAAACTGTACCACTACAAACCTCCCAAGCATATATCACTGAGTCATACACAGACATAGCAAAAGTTGATTATACCTGAAGAAACTACACAGAGTTCACACTACTGGATCCATCCTGAACAAAGCCATTGCACTGAACTCAATTGACACCCTAGAATGCATTTAAAGGTGAAAGTCTTACCACATGCAAGACACTCTATGAAACTCAAGGAGGCAACTGTTACTCCAGATGCACAGATATCAACATAGAAAACTTAGAAATACAGAAAAAATGAGCTTACATTACACCATCAAAAAAATACATAATAATAATGCTCTAGAAACTGATACCAAAGAATTGGAAATTGCCAGCTTGCCAGAATAGGAATTCAAGTTAATTTTCTTAAGGAAACTCACTAAGATACAAGCAAATACAGACAAAGTGTTCAACAAAGTCAGAAAAACAATTCACAACTTGAAAGAGAAATCAACAAAAAAAATCATTAAGAAAAATCAAACAGAAATCTTGGAATTGAAGAATTCATTGAACGAAATAAACATACATATCACAGTGTCAACAACAGACTAAATCAAGCAGAAGAAAGAATTTCTAATCTTAAAGATAGCAGTTTGAAATAATATAGAAAGATAAAATGAAAGTAAAAAGAATAAGAAAGAATAAGAAAAGCTTCCAAGATCTATGGGATACTGTTATGTGAATAAATACACAAATTATGAGCATTCCAGAAGGAGAAGAAAACAAAAAAGATATTGAAAACCTACATAATGAAATAATAGCTGAAAATCTCCCTAGTCTTGGCAAAAATACAAACATCCAAATCCATTAAGCTCAAAGGCCCCAAAATAGACTCAACCCAAATAGGTCATCTCCAAGACACATTGTAGTAAACTATTCAAAGTTAAAGACAAAGAGAGAATTCTAAAAACAGCAGGAAAAAAACATCAAGTCATTTATAAAGGAATTCTCTTTACACTAATGGCATACATCTCAGCAGAAACCCTACAGGCCAGGAGAGAATGGGAAGATATATTTGATGGACTGAAAGAAACAATAAATTGCCAGCAAGAATACCATCCCCAGAACAGCTATGCTTCAGAAAGGAAAGACCAGCCTTGCAAGAAATACTTAGAGGACTCCTACATTTAGAAGAGAAAGAATAACAACAACCATCACAAAAACACCTTAAAATATAAAACTGACTATTCGAGCAGATACACAAATTAGAAAGAGAAAAGCACAAAACATTATCAATACAGAACCACCAAACTTAAAGGATATGTAATAAGAGAGGAAGAAAGGAACAAAGGATAGAAAAAACAATCAGAAATCAACCAACAAAATGACAAAAAGACAACAAAAAGCCCTCACATATCAATATCAACCTTGAATGTAAACTGATTAAAGGCCCCAATTAAAAGATATAGACTGACTGAATAGATTTTTTTAAAAAAATTATCCATATGCTGTCTATAAGAAGCACACCTTACCTATAAAGACATGCATAGACTGAAAGTGAAGAGATAGAAAAAGATATTCCATGAAAATGGAAAACAAAAGTGAGCAGGAGTAGCTACACCTGTATCAGATAAAACAGACTTTAAATCAAAATCTGTACTAGGATAAAGAAGGACACTATATAATGATAAAATGATCAATATAGCAAGAGGATATAATAGTTATAAATATATATGCACCCAATACTGGAGCACACAGATATATAAAGTACATCTTATTAGATCTAAAGGGAGAGAGAGACATTAACACAATAATAGTTGGGGACTTTAACACCTCACTCTCAGCATTGGACAGATCATCAAGACAGAAAATCAATGAGAAAACATCAGATTTAAATGGCATCATAGACCAGATGGACCTAACAGACATATACATAGTATTTCATCCAACATCTGTGGAATACAAATTCCTTTCAACAGCACATGAAGCATTCTCCACAGCTAACAATACATTAGACCACAAAATAAGTCTCAACAAGTTTTAAAAAATCAAAATCATATCAAGTGTTTTTTTCTTCTAACTAAAATGTAATAAAACTAGAAATCAATATTGAGGAACATGAGAAACTACACAAACACAGAGAAATTAAACAACATGCTTTTGAATGAGCAATCAGTCAAAGAAGAGATTAAGAAGGATATCAAAAAATTTAGGGAAACTAATGAAGACAGAAACACAATATAACAGAAAATATGGGATACAATCAAGGCAATATTAAGAAAATTTATAGCTATAAATGCCTACATCAAAAAAGCAGAAAGATTTCAAATTAACAGCCTAACAAGTCACCTCAAGGAACTAGAAAAGTAAGAACAAACTAACCTAAAATAAGGATAAGGAAATAAATAATAAAAATCAGATGAGAAATAAGTGAAATTAAGCCTAAAAACACAATACAAAAGAGCAGTCCAACAAAAAGTTGGTTCTTTGAAAAGATAAACAAAATTGACAAACCATCAGCCAGACTAACCATGAAAAAAAAGAGAATAGAGCCAAATAAATAAAATCAGAAATGTAAATGGAGACATTACAGCAGATAGCATCAAAATAGAAATAATTATCAGAGACTATTATGAACAAGAGCAAGGAAGCAACAACAACAAAAACTACAGGCCAATATCCCTAATGAATACTGATGCAAAAATTCTCAGTAAAATGCTAGCAAACCAAATCCGACAGCACATGAAAAATATTATACACCATGATTGAGTGGTATTTATCCCAGGGATGCAATGATAGTTCAACATATGCAAGTCAATAAATGTAACACATCACATCAATAGAATAAAAGAAACAAACTATATGATCATCTCAATAGATCTCACAAAAGCATTTGATAAATTTCAACATCTCTTCATGATAAAGACTCCCAACAAATTAGGTATGAAAGTAAAGTATCTTAATACACTAAAGAATATATATGACAAACCCACAACTAACACCATACTGAGAAATGGAACAAGACAAAGATGTACCCCCACAAGCATGTGCCATGAAAAAAATGAATTAAAATAAAAAATTTCAAAAATCAAATAAATTAAAACTTCATTATTATGCTTAGTGACAAAATTAATTGAACAAACACTTTATAACATTGTAGTGGACTGACTTATGTACCCCCCAAACTCACTGAAGCTTGAATTGTGTCCCCCAAGTTTATGTATTAGAATCTTAGCCCACACCGTGCCTGTTAAGAGTGTGGGGAATCCTAAGATGGAGGCTTAAAGAGGTGATTGGATTGTAGGACCCTGCAGTAGTAAATGAATTAAAAATTGTGGTCAAGAGTGTGGTTCTGAGGGCTTTAAAAGAAGAGGAGAGTCTGTCTTTCTCTCTCTCTCTGCTCTCTCTGCTTCCAACATCTTGCAATGTGAGACTCCTGGTCACTATAACCACCACCAGATGGACTTTGGACTTTCCAGCCTCAGAAACTATAAGTAATAAATGTTGTTTCTCTTTATAAATCACCCAGATCCAGGTATTTTGTTATAGCAACAAAAAAGGACTAATACAAGCATTTTTAGTCAATGGTACACAAAGCTGGATAATCCAAGAAGTTGGCATTGTTTTGCATGTCTTTTTTTTGTTTGTTTTTGTACCATAATTAATTGTACATATCTGTGTGGTACAGAGTTGAATGTCAATATCTGTGTGCAATATGTGATACTCAAATGAGGGTAATTAATATATTCAACATTATGTTTAGTATATTATTAAAACATTCATATGACTGCTTTAATATCATTCATGTCTAGGAAGGAAATGGATTTTATTTTACATCTGACAGCAACATAAACACCCAAGTAGAAATCTCCCAGATAAGGTAGAATATAACTAATCACTTAATCAAAAATGAACAACAAAATACTTTGCTGAGCTGTTCAAGTTATTTGTCCCTAGGGCTACTTGTTCCAAATTAAATTCACTGTAGGAATCAAGCCACAGAGAACTGAGATCTTCTGCATGATCCTACCAGTGCATTCTATATTTTCAGATGATTCTCCTGGACAATCACTTTAAGATAACTAAGTAAAAAATTAGCAGTCTAACAGCAAAGAGCAAGTCACTTGTTAAGAACAAAGACATAAGTTTGAATAAATAAGAATAACTTGTTTTCAATTAATCAGCATATATTTTAAATCCAAGAAGACACAGAAGTGAAGAGAAAAGCTTAAGGTTTTGTGTATGTTGCAAAAATTTTTAATGTCTGGTGGACATTTATGTGACACATTTAATGAAAATGGTACAAGATCATTACTAATCTACTTACTAAAATTTCAGTCCAACTCAGATGGAGTAATACCCAAATATCAAATCCAACTCAGAAGTTTCATCCAGAAGAAAAGAATCATTCTTAAAAATTAACACAGAAGGCCAGTGTCCCCCACCCAATTATCCCCAATCTCGCTACCCCTCCACCTCCCCCCCCTTCACTTTGTAGCCCTAGGTATGCTCTCTCCCTCTGAAGTCCAACACACCACTGTGGTCTTTCTTTCCTTCCTTCTTTCTGTCTTAGCTCCCACTTATGAGTGAGTACATATGGTATTTATCCCTCTGTGCTTTGCTTATTTCACTCAACCTAAGTTTCTCCAGACTTATCCATGTTGCTGCAAATGGGAGAATTTCCTCCTTTTTTATGGCAGAATAATATTCCATGGTGTATATATATCACAGTTTCCTTATCCAATCATCCATCAATGGACATTTAGGTTGGTTCCATGTCTTGGCTACTGTAAACAGAGCTGCAATGACATGGAAGTGCAGGCATCCCTTTGATATGATGATTTCCATTCCTCTGGGTATATACCCAGAAGTGGGATTGCTGGCTTCACATCTTGGGCACAAAGGGTGACAATCATCTTTGTATCTCATGACTCTTCATAACCAATGTAAATAAATAAATAAAGGAAGGAATTATGCCATCCTTACCTACTAAGGCTAGGTTCCTGAAGGTTTCCAGCATCACATTTCTGTAGAGTTTCCTCTGAGCAGGACTCAGCAAGGCCCACTCCTCCAGGGTGAAGTCCACAACCACATCAAAGACCACTGAGTCCTGAAACAAAACACATACGTGGGCAGGAGGATGGGTGAAACATCACTGGGAACTGGACTCAACTCATGCAAAGTTCACACAGATCCTGTGGTCTCCCTGCATTTATTTATGACTCAGTTATCAGACATCTGCCTCTCTGTCCATACTCTCCTCCTGTCTCATAGGGCTTGTTTGTGGGGGGTTTTTGAAACATAAAAGTTGCATATAAAAAAAAGAAACAAAGAAACAAGTAACTAAGACCAAAAATTTTAAAGCGATTATTATAAAGTAGTAAAAGAAAAAGTAACAATAAAATCCAGAAATATTTGACACTGTATATTCAAATGTCTTTTATACAGCGATGGCAGCTCCTTAAATCTAAATCTCTCTGTACAACCTCTAAAAAACCATGCCACACATCAAGTACATAATATCACACATAACTAATACACTCAACACAACTAAGACACTGAGAAAATACTATATACTTCATATTTCCTCTAAGTAGACAAATAAACATCAAGTTCCAGCAGAGATATCTCTGCAGCTTATGGCTCAAGCCTGAGAAGGGAGTGAAGGAGCCTGAAGAGACCACAGAGAAGAAGACAGAGAATCAGAAAGCCCAAGGAGATGGAGCAGAGTCCGAATCACCCTCAAAAGAGTATGTCAGTCTAATTCAATAATCATCAAAGGAAAAGGTCCGAGATCTGGTTAATCAGAGCACTGAATACAAAGAAATAATGAGAGTATGTAGAAACTAAGATGGCGTTCTCAAAAGGCATCACTTCTGGGGGAGATGAGAATTAGTAGACATGGAAGGTACTCTTGGACGAATTGGTGGTAAAGAAATAGAAGGAAGTAAGAAGAGGAAATTTAGGGTCTTGAGGAAACAAAGAAGAATGACAAAATCTAAATATATTCTAATTGTTCATTCCCTGTTGAAAATATTAGTACTGTACTAAAAAAAACAGTTAAAGAGAACACTTATGAACTGGAAATCCTATAAGACACCCAAGACTCAAGTCCTCTTCTATCCATATAGAGGAATTACCTTGGGACTTCAAACAGAACGAAGACAAAAAGCAGTGTAACTCCATACAAAGCTGTGGTAAGAAGAAATTAGAAAATGAGAACCACAACAATACAACACATGTTCTCCTCCAAAACAATCGAGAAGCAAAGAAAACTTCTACCAAATTTGGGGGTTGGGTTTTCAAAGAAACAGTTTCTGATAAAGATTAATATGCAGGTGATTTATTGGCATGTGCCCTAGGGAATAACACCTGTAAAAAAAAAAATGATGAAAATTGGATGGGACAGAGAGAGAAACTGACACAAACGCAGTTTCATCAAAGGCCAATATCATATGGAATTCTGATATAGGGATGACATCAAAGATGTCCACGTCAAGGTAAATAGGTTGGCACATTGTACCCTTAATTCATCCAGTAATTGGGAAAAGGCAAAGATGAGCTATGATGTAGCATGCCTGCCAAATGCATATAAATTTAATCACATAGTATGGAAATTATCAGATTCTGATTGAGAGATATTCTACAAAGCAAAAGGGAGATACTCCTCAAAATGGTAATATAATAAAAAAAAGCCAGAAAAGTACTGAAGAACTGTCACAGATGAAAATAAACAAAAAAGAGATAGTAACTAGATTCAACAGATGATCCTGGATTTGACACTGGACCCCCCTCAAAAATCCTACAGAGAACACTATTTTAAGAGTTGGTGTTATTTGGTTATGGACATATGCTGAGTAGTAATACTTTATATATGTTACTTAATTTAATAATTCTCTGTGACTATGCAGAAAAAAAGTCTTTTTTCATATATGATATACATGTAGAAATAGCTAGGAGTACAGGGACGTCTCTGATGCCTAAAATATCCAAAATGATCCTGCATAAGAACTAGTTTCTTTACTACTACAAATCACAGAAATCAAGACAGTGTGATACAGACCTGAGGTTAGAAAAATGGGTCATTGGAACAGAATTGATTCTGGAAACACATCCGTACATTTATTGTCAATTCATTTTTTATAAGGGTGCCAAGACAAGTAAAAGGGAGAAACAACAGCTTTTTCAAGAAGTGGTGATTGAACAACTGGATATCCACATGTGAAGGAATGAAGCTGGACCCTTACCTCACACTATATACAGAATTAACTTCACATGGATCAAAACCTAAATATAAGAGATAAAAACATCAAATGTCTGGATAAAATAGAGTAAATCCTGGTGACTTTGGATTAGGCAATGGTTTCTCAGATATGACACCAAAAGTACAAACAATAAAAGAATAAGTATATAAATAGAACTAAAATTTTCCCCCAAATTAAAAACTGCTGTATTTCAAAGGATTCCATTAAGAAAATGAATACAATCCACAGAATGAGAGAAAATATTTGCTAGATAGATAGATAGATAGATAGATAGATAGATAGATAGATAGATAGATAGATAGATGATAAGGGAGGTCTTACAATTCAAAGATTTAAGGGAAAAAAATAGCCCAAATAAAAGGTGATCAAAGGGTTTAAATAGACATTTCCCCATGAAAAATATGCAAATGACCAACAAGCACATGAAAAGATGCCTAACATCATTATACTTCAGGGAATTTCAAACCAAAAAGTCATAATGAATATCACTTGAGACCCCCTAGGATGTTTAAAATAAAACAGACAGACAATGACAGGTATTTCTGAGGATGTGGAGAGATTGAAATACTTACTGAAGGCAAAATTGTACAATGGTGTAGTCACTTTGAAAAGCAGTTTGGCAGTTTCTCAAAAACTTCAACATAGACACAAAATTTTAGTTGGGAGGAATAAGTTCAAGAGATTTGTTATGCAACATGTTGACCATAATTAATAACAACATATTGCATACTTTAAAATGCTGAGAGAGTAGATTTTGTTTTCTCACCAATGAAAAAAGTTACAAGTATGTGAGATAAATGCATATTTAATTAGATTTAGTTAGCCATTTTACAGTATATATATACATACACAAACATCATGTTGTTAACCATAAATATATTTGTGAAATTAAGAAGTAAACAGAAAGTTAATGTATTATCCAGAAATTCCACTCCCAGGTATATATCCAAGAGAATAGAAAATATATGTTCACACACAAAAAAAACTATAAACAAAGATTTTATTACAACATTATTCACAATTGCCAAAACATGAAAACAACCCAAATGCCCATCAACTGATGAATGGGTAAATAAAATGTGGCTATCCATACAATAGAATGTTATTCAGCCATAAAAAGGAATGGTGCGTTGATTCATGAAAAAACGTTGATGAACCTTGAAAACACTATGCTAACTGGAAAAAAAAAGAAGAAGAACCAGACATAAAGAACATACATTGTATGATTCTATTTTCATGACATATCTAGAATAGGTAAATCCATGTAGAGAAAAAATAGATTAATGGTTGCCAAGGTCTAGTGAGAGGGGAAAACATAAAGGAACTGCTAATTGCTACCAAGTTTCTTTCTCAGATGAAGAAATGTTCTAGAATTAGATAGTAGCGAAAGCTGCAGAATTTTGCAAACATACTAAAAACCACTGCATTACATACTTTAAAATGTTTAATTTTATGGTGTGCAAATTATATCCTGTAGGGAAAATAGAAACAGTTTAGTCAGGCTTCCTTGCCTCTTATCAGACAGGACATGATTCATCACATTTTAGCACATACGCTGTGAACTTGTTATATAAGAGTACTGCGACAGCACGTGTGCTCTTATGTAATCCTTTGCTTGTTGTCACTATCGTGTTACTTGTGTTATAAAAAGAAACAACTGTGGGGGTCAGCAGAGCAGGGAAAGCCTGCAGAGCTCATGTCTGAGAAATAAAAGATGTATGTTGTGCCTAAGGCTGCCAGAATCTTCTTTCAACTATATAACTCGTGACCTGCACAAGAAAGGGCAAAGGGATGTGTAATTCCAGCCTGACATATTTCAAATAAGACTTTTGCTTTTATATAGTTTTATTCTCTTCTTTCCTCCTTTGTGCTGTTGTCATACAAATTACACCTTTATGCATTATAAGAGGATTAAAAGAGATTTCTACATGCTGTTTATGCACTTGTCTTTTAAATCAGAGTAGAGTAGAAAAGGGTTAAAAATTAAAAAATAGATTACACTGTCCTTTATGCTTGCCTGTGTAGTTACCTTACCAGTGCTCTTTATTTCTTCATATGTATTCATGGTACTATCTAGTGCCCTTTTATTTCAATGCAGATGACTTCCTTTAGCATGTCTTATAGAGCAAGTTTACTATCAATCATTTCTCCCAATTTTTGTTTATCTGAGCATATTTTGTTTCCTTCATGTGTGAAGAATGATTTTGCATGACATATAATTTTTAATGACAGTATTTTTTTTTTCTTTCAGCACTTTGAATAAGCTACTTCATTGCTTTCTGACATTCATGGTTTCTGATGAGATATTAAGTGTTAATTTTATTAATACTTCCTTATAGGGAATGAGTTGCTTCTTTTTTTCTGCATTCAAGATTCTCTCTGTGTCTTTGGCCTTCACAGTTTGATTATGATGTATCTAGATGTGTATCTCTTTTGTTTTGTCCTACTTGGAGTTTGCTTCGCTGCTTGCATGTGTAGATCAATGTTTTTCATCAAATTTTGACAGTTTAGTAATTATGCTATTTAAATATTCTTTTCTTCCAGGACCCCTGTCTCCTCTTATTTTTGGACTCTCATTATGTGCACGTTGGTATGTTTGGGGTTGTCTCACAGGTCCCTGTGACTCTTAATTTTTCTGCATTCTTTTTTCTTTCTGTCCTTCAGACTGAATGAACTTAGTGACCTATTTTCAAATTCATGGATTCTTTCTTATAGTTACTGAAACCTGCTGTTCAGCCCTTCAGTGAATTTGTTACTTCAGATATTATACTTTCAACTCTACATTTTCTTTTTGCTCTCATTTTATAATTTGTATCCTTTTATTAATATAAATCATGTAATTGTTGAGCCATTTTTCTATAGTTCTTTCCTTTAGCTCTTCCACATGGTTGACTTTAGTTCTTTGAATGTTTAAAATAACTAATTTAAAGTCTTTTTCTAATATGTCCAATGTCTGGAGCAGTTTGTATTGACTTACTTTTTTTTCCAGAATGGGCCATACTGTCTTACTTTGTGACAATTCTCTTACCTTTCGGATGAAAAAGAGAAATTAAATAACATAATGTGGCAACCCTAGAAATCATATTTAACTCACCACCACCCAAGTTTGTTTAAGTCCCTGTTTGTCATTGTTGCTAGTTGTTCTTTTACTGACTCTCCTGAACTAACTTTGTAAAGTCTTCATCCTTGCTCACCTTTTGTGTGCTCCTGAAGTCTTTGCTCAGTTAGCTTAGTCTTCATCGCTTCTCGGCCTTTTGGCTAAGATCAAGTGTAGCTTAGTCTTCAGCAAATTTGGGGGAAGGGATTTCCTCAACTGCCGTAAACCAATAAGTTTTCCAGCCTTTTCAAGGGTTTGTGTGGTGTGTCGAGGCATGCCTTCAATGTGCCAGCATGCAGTTTGCAACTGTAAAGCTAGGGCTAGGTCTCCCAGATCCCTCAAGCTCATTGTCCAGACTGGATCACAAACCCTCCACATGCAGTTCTACAAGCTAGGTAATAGGAAAAGGTCCTGGGAGCTGTGGGTGAAGAAATAATAGGCTTTATTCAGAGCTAGGAGCAACTGCCCTAGTGGCTTCCTGGAGAGTCTTAAGAAGCTTCGTGTACCAGAGCCGTTAGTCCTTATACTCAAGTTCACAATTAAAAACACCTTCAGGGAACCAGAATCCAAACCCAGGATGCAAGGAGCGGCATTGGAATTGCCCCACTGTCACTGTGTGTTTTCCACACAGTAGATGGACTGGGTGGAGCTGCACATGTGCAATCACATTAGACAATAACAAGGAACACCTGTGCACATGTGCATATTTACCTCACATACTAGGCAAGATTCTGAACCTCTGAGGGGCCCTGACCATTTTTCCTATATTTTCCCAACAACATCTCTGCCTTGGCCTTCATTTTCTCATTGTGCAGAGCTTCAAAATTAGAAGTGAAAATTAGAGCCTTTTAGGTAATTCCCAGGTATTCACCTAGGCCTAGGAATGTACATGACTTCCAGATTCCCAAAGACACATTGGAGCTTTTCAAATCCCCTTATGGATGTTTCATTCCACAGTCTTTCCTTTTAAGATTTTTGTTTGGTGTCATGATTGTTTCATTTGTTATCATTACCTCAGGCAGCTGTGATGTCAAACAATTGCCACTATTTTCTTTTTGACAAATGCCTCAGGGAAAAGTCACATTAAATAAAGCAAGCCCTGAAGGTAGAGTTTATGGGCTGAAAGACACGTCAAGTAATGATCATTCTGTGGGATGGAGCTTTTATGGAAGCTCCAACCCTGTTCTGCACTCTCCAGTGGATGTTAGACTCTGGTATTTATGGCTCCTGTATTTGCAAGGCTACTGTGGCCCAGGTGTGGGGACTATAAAATTTGGCAAGTTAAAATGTCACACAACTCACTGTTGTGAATAATACTCAGCTGTTTTTTCATGAATAAATCATCCCTGGATTGTTGAAAGCCTTTGGTTAATTTACAGACATCTGAAAAAGTTGGTTTTGACAATGTCTGCCAGTATTCTCGTTGTTTCTATGAAAGAATGGATCTTCAGAGGCCCCTGCTCTGTAATTCTGGAAGTGCTTCTCTTGACCATTCAGATTTTGGAAGCAACTTATAACATATTTGGATATGTGCTACAGTTTATTGGTATACCTGTAAAGGGGCCAATTTTTTTGTTTGTTTGTTTTTTGTTTTTTAAATTTTATTTTGTCGATATACATTGTGGCTGATTATTGCTCCCCATCACCAAAACCTCCCTCCCTTCTCCCTCCCCCCCTCCCCCCCAACAATGTCCTTTCTGTTTGCTTGTCGTATCAACTTCAAGTAATTGTGGTTGTTATATCTTCTTCCCCCCCCGCCCCGGGGTGTGTGTGTGTGTGTGTGTGTGTGTGTGTGTGTGTGTGTGTGTGTGTGTGTGAATTTATATATTAATTTTTAGCTCCCTCCAATAAGTGAGAACATGTGGTATTTCTCTTTCTGTGCCTGACTTGTTTCACTTAATATAATTCTCTCAAGGTCCATCCATGTTGTTGCAAATGGCAGTATTTCATTCGTTTTTATAGCTGAGTAGTATTCCATTGTGTAGATGTACCACATTTTCCATATCCACTCATCTGATGATGGACATTTGGGCTGGTTCCAACTCTTGGCTATTGTAAAGAGTGCTGCGATAAACATTGGGAAACAGGTATACCTTCGACTTGATGATTTCCATTCCTCTGGGTATATTCCCAACAGTGGGATAGCTGGGTCGTATGGTAGATCTATCTGCAATTGTTTAAGGAACCTCCATACCATTTTCCATAGAGGCTGCACCATTTTGCAGTCCCACCAACAATGTATGAGAGTTCCTTTTTCTCCGCAGCCTCGCCAGCATTTATCGTTCACAGTCTTTTGGATTTTAGCCATCCTAACTGGAGTTAGATGGTATCTCAATGTGGTTTTGATTTGCATTTCCCGGATGCTGAGTGATGTTGAGCATTTTTTCATATGTCTGTTGGCCATTTGGATATCTTCCTTAGAGAAATGCCTATTTAGCTCTTTTGCCCATTTTTAATTGGGTTGCTTGTTTTCTTCTTGTACAGTTGTTTGAGTTCTAAAGGGGCCAATTTTGAGTGAAGTCAGAGTAAGAGAAGACTTTCCAAAATGTCCTGGTTGTACTATAACCTATCCTAACAAATAGGGCTATGACCAAATATATCCAGTTGTGCCAAGACTTCTTTATGGCAGAAAATTATATAATATGGGCACCTGACAAGCCCCAGTAGAAGACTCACAGTGCAGATCCCTAAAACTTATAATGACTCCATATTTTAAAAAATATTCTCCCTTTGAAAAAGCAATTGAAGACTTGCTAAGAGGACTTGATGGACGCTAAATTCAACCACTGGATTCCAAGAGACTATGAGAAACAAAATGTCCATTGTAAACTAGATATTATTTTATCCAACAAATTATAAAAATGCATATATAGAACTGCATTCAATGTTTTAAATGGAGATGGTTTACACAGGTACAAAAGGCAAAAGTAATTGGAGGATGGGGTTCAAATTCCCATATTAACTGCTCCTTTTGCTTCAACCCCTTTCTCTCTCATATATGCTCAAGACCTCATGAGGAGTCATTTAAGAGAGTTAACAGATTTCTGTAAAGGTAAAAACACAACTTCTGAGGATGAGTTTACATGGTATGCTGACTTCAGGCAGAACATTACTGGATGACAGTCCCATGATGTAGTCTTAAAAGAGAGCAGTGAAGAAAATAGCCCCAGTGGATATTATTTCAGGAGTTACAGCTGGATGTGAGTTTTTCAAAAAGAGATGATGTAAGGTATAGCTCTATCTCATTTATGGCTTGGCCAGATGGTCAGGCACTTGAAAAAAGAACATTTAAAGTTTCATGACAAGAAAGTATGGAAGATAAGTCAGTGGATGCACTTCTCACAGTGGGCACTATCCATGAAGATATTGATGTTCCACATAAATGCCCACCATACATTAATGAAAAGACTTTTGACAGTCATGATGACAAGATGACCCATCTCTGTATGCCAGTCAAGTTTCATCCAAGTCCTCAGTGCTTATTAAGTGGATCCATGTACAAATTGACTCTATTGACAGCTGAATACTGGGCTCGGTAACATGGATTTGTCCTTACCAAGGCTGCTCTGGAAATCTGTGCAGCACAATTCTAAGCTTAATATCAGTAAAGGCATTTGCAGACATCCCAGTGAAGCACTAGTCACCAGGGGACCAGGCAGATATCTGTTGTGAGACTTATTATATTAAACCCAGTCAAACACAAAAAAAGCAATGATTTATTTTCAAAGGAACAAACATATCCTCTTTATAGCATTACTATGTTCATAAAACCTCTTTTGTTCGTTGCTGTGAAAACCCACCCAACATTTCCTATATCCAAGAAATGAATGTTGCAGTAAAGCAATGGGCTCATGATCAAAAGCTTTACTGATCTGACAATTTTTCTCATTAAACAGAACCTTCTGATGTGATAAAATGATGGCTGCTAAAGGGTCACAGTGCTGTCCAGGAGACAAGAGACAACACAGAACAACACTGGTTTGCCATCCTACATGATATAGTATAGTCTTAAGCCATGAACTACGCTTAAACCAAGACCATCTGTCCTGTAGTCAGAGATGACAAGTCTGTGAACCAAACGCAGGAGTCAGAGTGGAGTCACGTCACTATTACACGGCACACACAAAATAACCCACTTGAAGTATTTTTATTCATATCTTTGGAGGTTTGAGCTTGGTGTGTTTGCAATCCCTACTGCCCAGGAAAGAAGTATTAATACCAATGAACTCAGTCAATGTTCCTTTACATTTTAAATGGAAACTGTCCCATGATTAGGTTTGGCTCGCTATGCTGATGAAACAGGAAGAAAGAAGAGATCATTGTGCTTAGCTGAGTACTTGATCCTCATGAATAGAGGGGAATGGGGTGCATGCATACAAAGGAAAGCACGGAAAACTATGTCTGAACCCTCCTAAATAAAACAGGACTATTATAGATATAGATTCTACGGTAATGAAAGTTTAGATAGCCCAACTGGGTAAAATACTCTGACCAGCTGAGGAACTGGCAGAAAGTAAAAAGAATACAAAATAGACAGTTGAAGAGGAAGTTATGATTACCAGCTTAGGTCACATGACAAACTTTAAAAGCTTCGGCTGAAGCAGAAGTTTATATATATATAAGTATATATACATACACATGTATATGTATATTTGTATATAGGTATATATATGTATGTGTGTATATATATATGTGTGTGTGTGTGTGTGTGTGTGTATATAAAGTTTTTTTAGCCTTTTTCCTTTTTCCCCTCTGACACTTCAAATAAGAGCATTGGTGGTTTAAAATTCAATTTGGATATGAGGTGTGAGTATGTATAAGTTGAAATCAATTGATGATATGGAAGCTGAAGGGACTCTGTGTGTTCCTTGTTTGGGAAAAGAGTTTTACTTCATGGCCAAAAGCTAAAAGTGAATAATAGGAGCTAAAATGATAAATTGTTATATTTATACTACATTTGCTCCTATGGATTCAATGCTAAGTTAGGGTTTAGTCTATCCAGTTATTTTCACGTTTCCTTTTTTTTTTTTTTTTGACCAGTAAGGGGATCACAACCCTCAGCACAGTGTTATCTGCACCACGCTCAGCCAGTGAGCGCACCAGCCATCCATATATAGGATCCGAACCCACAACCTTGGCGCTACCAGCACCACACTCTCCCAACAGCCACGGGGCCAGCCCTTCACATGTTTTCTTATGTCAGGTAACACAATGATATAATGAGGAGAAACATGAAATAAAATATTGGAAAGAGAAATCCTCATTTAAGATAATATAATTTTTTATCTAGCAAATCCAAGAAAGTTAACTGAAAATACATTATATTAAGAAAGAGAGTTCAGTGAACTGCCTGAATTTTAGATTAAATTTCTTGAATACTAGCCATAATTATTTAGCAAATATAATATGGAGAGAATAACTTTCATTAATAGAACCCAAATTACAAATATAAATGCAAACAAAAAACGTGAAAGACTAATATAATGAAAACAATAAAAGAATTACCAAAAACAATAAAAGAATTACTGAACAATCCTAAAGACTTAAATACATAGATAGATTATGTTTCCAGATTGAATAATTCAATGTGATCAAGTTGTTGATCCTTTTCCAAATTACTTACAATTTAAACACATTGCCATCAAAATTCCAGTAAGTTTCTGAAACCTTCTAAAATTTTTCTAATACTAATGTTATACAATGTTGTTTTAATAAGAGTACTGAGTGGTAGAACTCATATCAGATAGCAAAGTCTACTTACATGAATTAAAACAATAGGGTATTTTTAATCATTTAATCAAAGAAGACAGTTTAGAAATAGATACATAAATATTTTCACATTCAATGTAATAAACATGGCCTGTCAGATTAGGAAAGAAGGTTGGATATTTCGTAAATATCTTGAAAACATTCATTTTAGGGCAACAGGAAGCCATTTGAAAAGTAGATATAATTATTTATACGTATATACACACAGAAACATACACAAACATACATTATCTCCTTCTCTAAAATTTCCCACATATGTACACGTATATTTTTATACTCCGAACTTTAAATATCAACAAATGTAAGTTAACTTTGAAGAAAATATTTATACATTGTTATATAATCTTGAAATAGAAAAGGCAGAAAACTCTAATGGAACGTGATTGACAAGCATCATTGAAATAAAAGGTATAATCTTTTGACACTGCAAAAACAACATTTAGGAGAAAGTCAAGTTTTGTATTATACTTTTCAAAATCTCTTTTAAGTCAATAAAAAGATTTGGGACATGCCATTGAAATCAGGTAAAATATATGGAAAACTCAATTCATAAAAGAAATAGCAATGGCAAAATATATCACTATTAACAAAATGAATGCAAATTATTGATTTACAGTGAGATATAATTTTGCTTACATAATGCAAAGATTACAAATATTGAGAAAAATCTATGCTCAATAAGGCTGTGGAAAATAGCAACAAAAATATCTGCGAGAAATTTACTGAAAGATATAAAAAAATTTATAAAATTTTTCAAAAGTTTAAGAGCATTAGTGAAGACCTAAATGAATGCAAACATGTTATATCATAAGTAGGAAGATTCAATATGACAAAGGTGTCAACTTTTCCCAAATTTACCAGTAGCATAAATGCAATTCCAATAAAAATCAAAACAGGCATTTTTTAATATGACAAGCTGAGTTAATATGTATTTGGAGAAACAAAGGCCCACGGTAGCTGAATCACTTAAAAATAAATGAATAAATAAAAAATCATACAGAGAATAATTTCCTAAGTGAGATACAGAAGAGCTAACTGTCCATATTACAGATGGAGAAATTTGGCTACATTATGAAATTCTTATTCATAAAATTTATTATAAAGCTATAGTAATCAAAATAGCATGGTATTGACACAAAAACAGAAATGTAAACCAAGGCAACAGAATAAAAAGCCCAAAAGCAATCCAGTCACATAGCCAATGGGTTCTCGACAATGGTGCCAAAGGTGCACACAGCAGGGGAGAAAGTGCATCTTCAATAAATGGTGCTGTGACGAGTGGATGTCCACAAGCAGAAGAATGAAATTAAACCCCTATCCCATACCATTTACAAAAACTAACTCAAAATTGATTAAGGACTTAAACGTAACCCCTGAAACTGTAAAACATTTGAAGAAAACACAAGGGAAAAGCTTCATGATATTAGTGTAGGAAATAATTTCTTGGATGTGAATACAAAAGCACAGTTAATAAAAATTAAAAATAGACAATTAGGACTCCATAAAAATGAAAATCTTCTGCACTTCCTAGGAAAAAATCAACAGAGTGAAGACACAACCAGAGAATGGAGAAAATATTTGCAAACCATCCATTTGATAAGGGGCTAATATCCAAAATAAATAAGGAATTCAAATAACTTGATAGTAAGAAAACAAGTAACCAGATCCAAAAATAGGCAAAAGATCTGAATAGACATTTATCTGAAGAAAACATACGTATGGTCAGCAGGTACATGAAAAGTGCTCAAAATCACTAATTATCAGAGAAATGCAAATTAAAGCCAAAATAAATTATCACCTCATACCTGTTAGAACAGCTATTATCAAGAAGCTGAAAGATAAAATCACTAATTATCAGACACATGCAAATTAAAACCGCATTAAGATATCATCTCATACCTGTTAAAATGGCTGGCTATTATCAAAAAGGTGTTGGTGTAGACGTGGAGAAAAGGAAACCCTTATACACTGTTGGTAGAAGGTAAATTAGTACAGCCATTATAGAAAACTGTATAGAGGTTCCTCAAAAATCTAAAAATACAACTACTATATGATCCTGCATTCCCACTGCTGGATATGCACTTAAAGATAATGAAATCAGTATGTCAAAGAGAAATCTAAACTCTTATGTTCACTACAGCATTATTTACAATGACCAAGATGCGGGATCAACCAAAGAGTCCATCAATGGATAAATGGATAAAGAAAATGTGGTATATATACACAACTAAATACCGTTCAGTGAAAATAAAGAAATAAATAATTTTAAAAAATGAAAAATTAATCTCACAGCACCAGGGGCTGGTGGTGGGAGGCTTGGGAGGTGCTGGTCAAAAGATCAAACATTTCAGTTAGGCAGGAGGAATTTGTTCAAGAGATCAATTGTATATATGGTGACTATAGTTAATAACAACGTATTCTATTCTTGAAAGTTCCGAAAAGAGTACATTTTAAGTATACTTACCAAAAAAAAGGGTGAGAGAATGCATATGTTAATTAACTCAATTTAGCCAATTCACAATGTATACATATTCAAAAGAATATGTTGTGCATGATGAACATACGCAATTTTTGTCAATCAATGAATAAATAAATAACATTTTAAAAATAGAATTTAAGAATGGTGATTTTTATTAAATGAAATAATAGCATTGTAATAAAGAAGAACCACAAACTGAGAAAAGACTTTGTAATACATATGAACAGTAAAATTTAGTAAACAGGATTCTTAAAGAACTCCAGCAAATTGATAATGGAAAAACAAACGGTAGAAAAACTGGCAAAAGACATAGCTTCACATTTCATAGGATGTTGGAAAAACTGGATGTTCAATAAATGTATGAGTATATGCTCAACTTTATTAGCAATAAAACCACCATGACCTCACAGTCTTATACCTATTACAGTAGCAAAAACATCAAACACCCCTCATCTCACAATATCAGGTGTTGGTAAGGATGCAGAGTAATGGAACTGTTATATGCTGCTGTGAAGAGTGTAACTTACAATATACACCATTATGGGTAAAATGCAATCATCTGTAAAAGTGAACATGTAAAACACAACAGAATTTCTTTCAGGACATTCATAGCAGCATGATGTGCAATATAAAATACTGGAAATGACCCACATGGCCACTGATTGAAAGAATACATAACCCATGGTCTAGCAAGAATAGATAACCCGTGGTATATTCACACATGGAATAAGGTACAGCAGAGGAAATGATGAGATGAAAGTGACATGCACCATCACGTTTAAATCTTAGAAAGTCACCATTGTAAATAAAAGTAAAATTCAGAAAACTAGCAACCATATAATTTTAGAAAGATAAGGAATAAGAAAATCTAAATGACATATTTTTTTAAATTTTATTTTGTCGATATACATTGTGGTTGATTATTGTTGCCCCTTACCAAAACCACCCTCCCTCCTCCCTCTCCTCCCTTCCCCCACCAATGTCCTTTCTGTTTGCTTGTAAATGACATATTTTAAGGATACATACATATAGAGCCAAGCTATTTTTAGCTATGTTTACCAAAAAGTTTAGCACTGGGATTACCTCTAGGGAGAAACAGAGTAATGGCTTCAGGGAGGTACACACAGATAGTTTTAATGACACTGATAATTTTCTAGGTAAAAAGCTACAAAATGTATATATTGCATATATTATTGGAGATGCATGGAAAATTACATAACAAACTTTTAAAATAAAAGTTCTAAAATTTTTTTTCAGTTAGAAAAGTAAACTCTTAAAGCATACATGATATTCCATGTTACAATAAAAGCAATTCTATTTTCCTCCTGGTGTGTGATGTTTCAAGATGGCTGCAAACCAAGAAAAACTTGATTTTTTGCATAAAATTGAAAAAGAAAATTTTGTTTATACCATTATAAATCATTTTTAAGTCTGTAAGTCAAGTACTTAAGTTGAATACAACTTATAGGGAACACAATACTTATGTAAAATTACACATTTCTTTACTCATATTTTCAACATTATGAAGACAAAATAAGAAGCTTTACCTATTCTTCAAAAAATAGTGACAATGCACATGATAACTAGTGAGAGAAATCATAAACATATGTTTATAACTTGGATTAGTATGGTTTTCAAAACAAAAGTACAGTTTCATTCCTGTAATCAAGAATTAAAATCTGTTTTTATCATCAACCACATCCCATCTAAAAAAAATTGTCCACTGATAATGTATTTAACTAAACACATTATCATGTGCCATCCAAATATCCTGAACTATATGCATAGACATAAACCAGAGTAACAGAAGTAATCTTAAGACAAAATGCATAATGCAGCTGTAGAAAGCTGCTCTGCTGGTACAATAATGAATGCTACAATTTAAAAATCACTCTTTTGGCCCCAGAAATTAATTTTAAGTAAAACTCATATTGCTTTCTCATGAATTTGCATGATAATAAATTTTCAAAAGTAGCTTGTTTTTCCTCTTTTGTAAAGAATAAACCACTTTCTTACAAGTTCTATCGAAATATAAACTGATAAAAATAAAGTTACAAGGTGAGCTTAGTTTTACTTTTACTTGTAATAGGACCTGTGCCTTTTATTCCTCCTCCAGGATTTCTCTATTAGATTGATTACAAACTAAATAACAATTTATTCTCCTTTTTTTGATGGTTTTGGATAAATACAAAGAAGCATCCCTAGAGAATCCCTTGAATTGACTAAATCATCCATTCTTCGAATTAATAACAAACATGGTCAGTGTGGGAGATGTTATTATTCTGTCTATAGATAACTTTCTACACCAGAGTTTTTCCATAGCATTATTCATCTCTGAATTTCTCAGGGAGTATATTAAAGGATTCAACATGGGAGTGATAACCATATAAACCACATTCATGGATTTATCAATGGGAAAGTTGGAAACAGGTCTAACATACATGAAAATACAAGGAACAAAAAAGAGGGCAACCACTGTGAGGTGAGAGCTGCAGGTGGACAGGGCTTTGCGCCTCCCTTCCTGACTGTAAGTGTGAAGGGAGTTTAGGATGACTCCATAGGAGATTAGCAGAAGGATAAAGACAATGACACAGATTGCTCCACCATTGGCCACTACAGTGAGGCCAATAACAGTCACGCAAGTCAGTGCACACAAGTTCCGATAACGGGTATATGTCACAGGCAAAGTGGTCAATGACATTTGGGCCACAGAAAGGAAGACTGTACACAGAGGCAAGTTGAACCACAGAGTGCACAAAACCTCCAACCCAGACCACCACCAACAGCAGGATGCACACCTGTCGACTCATGATGGTCAAGCAGTGCAGTGGCTTACAGATGGCCACATAGCGATCATAGGCCATCACCACCAGAAGGAAAACCTCAGCACCCCCAAATAAGTGTTCTATGAAGAGCTGACCCATGCAAGCTTGGAAGGAAATAGTCTTTTTATCACAGAGTAAATCGGTATTCAATTTGGGTGAAGTGGCAGTGGAATAAACAGCATCCATGAGTGACAGACAGGCAAGGAAGAAGTACATTGGGAGCCCAAGGAGGGACTGGCAATAACAGTCACCACAATGAGCAGGTTTCCCAGCATCGTGACAATGTATATGAGTAAGAAGAGGACAAATAATACTTTTTGCACCTCTGGGTCTTGAGAGAGGCCCAAGAGGACAAATGATGTGACATTGTTACTCTGTCCCATTTGTTCTTTTAGAAGGCATATATCCAAGATAAGAGCTCAGGAGACCAAGACCTGTAATGAAATTGTAAACAGAACTGAGAATACGCCCATTACGTCATGATGTCATGGAGCACATCTGCGCTGCTGTATCTTCCCCAGTGCTTTACACACAAGCATTTAGTAAATATCTATCTAGCTCCTCTTCCAAAGAGCCCAGTAGACCTTTTCATGCCAATTCTATTTCTTCTCAGATAATTTTAGTTGGGACTATAGGTAAAAAGTTCTATCTCCAAGTCTTAGTTGAATTCTAAAGAGAAGAATAGACAAAGGGCCAACAGTCATTCACACATTGAATAACTATTTAAAATGTGACTTATTGTGTTACGAGCCTACACTCTAACCAAATGAGGTCACTGGCCTGGTGCTAAAATGTGACTTATTGACATAGCATTGATAAACAGGGAAAGGGTTCTTCTTTTGAAAAAACAAAAACAAAACTTCGTCTTTGGTGGTGGTGATAAACTCTAAATAAATAAATGCTCATAAAGTCAGTCCTTTGAGTTTATAGTATTGGGCTGAGTTAACTACAACGTGATCTGTGTAGAACCAGAAATAACAGTTCTTCTGAAATTCTTCTCACAGTGTTATGGCATTCCACTGTTAGATGTACAGTCTTCATGAATTTCTCATTGAATTTCAAGAGACTTAAATTTGAACTGTGTCAAATAACTACAAAATTATTAAGCATACTTTTTCCCCATAGTAGTTACCAGGCCTGACTCTCTGACTGTTGCTTTTTAATGACCTATAATTCTATTCATTTAATCCTTGGCTGTACCCCAATTTTTAACACACTTACATAAACTATCCTGATTTTCAGCAAATAATTGTAAACTGAACTGAACTATCTCATCAATATCACCAAATATTGCTTTATCTCCAAAATAGAACTTCAGTGCCCCGATTTCAAAAAGAAGCATACTCAAGGAAAACTTCCAAGCTCAATGAAAAAGGCATGGGTTGAGTCATTTTCTAAATGCGATTACAAGTCTGTCCCAGTTTGGAAAACAAAGGAATGGACATAGACAATCTCAGAATCCTTTCCCTTCCAACTATCTATGATACTATTAGTTCAGACCTATTTAATTCTATTGTGGTAACAAGTTTTTTTTTTCATTTTCATACTTTTATAAATAAATAACAATTTCCAGGCTTATCACTGGTATTGAAAAATGCTAGCCAGTGGTAAATGAAATTGGATCATTATGTAAAGCAATAATGACTAAATTTTCACATTCAGTTTAGCTACATAAAATCCAAGACATTGTTGGAGAAAGCGCACAGCACAGTGGTGAATGCTGTGGCCTCTGGAGCCATAGTACATCTGTTGCAATCCCAGCTTCACCACTTGCTCTGTGACTTTGGGCCACTTAGTGAACCAGTCTGTGCCTTGGTTTCATCCTATTTAGAATGAGGATACCTATAGTAGCTACCTCTTAAGGGTGTTGTTTTATTACAACAAAGTAAAGTGCCTAGAACGCTGCTGGGTACCTGGTAAAGGATGACTATCTAAGTGACAATGACAGCTATTATTAGTGTTCTTTGATACTTCACTGCAAACATTGGATCAGAACAAATTGTCTGGATCTTTGTCAACCTGATTACAATTATAGATGTATTCCAGGATAAAAACAAACAGTATGCCTGTAATTCATAAGCCCTTTAGGAGGCATAGGATAAAAATCATATGTCGTAGGAATTATCTATCTTGTTATATATGAATAGTAATATTTACCTATGAGGAAATGTATTTTGATGAGAATCAAGTAGAATAATAGGAAAAAAGTAGAATACATATCAGAGAGAGAGCTAAATAGTAGAAAATGAGAAAAAAAGAAGAATCTAAAGAGAAAACAGAGAAATCAGAGTTAATAAATGAATATTCACAAGTAAGGAGAATATTAATGTATTAATTCACTGAGGCTAGTATTCTTTACAAAATCTTCTCCAGAAAGATTTCTTTTAGTGAGAAAGTTCTAGAGGCCCAACCACCTGAGTGCCATGAGGTGGACCCTCAGGAGGCTTCTTGGGCAGTCATAAAAAATAAACACAAAGCACATCCTGATAAAGAACATTTTTCAATATTAAAAATAACTGATTTCTCAATGTCTCTAGCTCTGATAGTTAAGGATAAACACCACAGAGAAGAATGAGAAAAATACAGATACAAATGCACTTTTCTGATGATTCATTGCTGAGTAAAATTACAGAATTACTAAACCTCAAATATAGACAAGATTATTTCATTCACTTACATCTGGAAGCAGGGAAGGACATATACAGAACAGCTGGAGCTTGCTTTAGAAGCCAGCTGTGATGAACATTCTACATGTCTCATCCACACTGCTGCCTCCAGCTGACTCAAGAGTTCTGCCATTGTTGAAGCTATAGACTGCTAAGGCTACGTGTTGAAGAACATGAAGGTTTAAAGTAGTCAGTATCTAATTATCTTCTTTTCACAGCTTACTTTCTGCAAGGTTTTAGTGTCCTTACTCCCTTTAATCAAATAAAATCCCATAATAACAAAAATATTTTCCTTGGTATTTTACAATTACAATTTTAAAAATCTACTAAAGGGGAGTAGATAAGGTACTTCCATGAGCATGGATTTCTTTATGTATATGTATTAGCATTTTTGTTGAGATAATTTTAAGATTCACACATAAAAGCCCATATCAAGCTTCTAGAACATGATAGTCACTTGTTCCTTCCCACTGTTACACACTGGCATGATGTGCAATTTTAAATTCTTTAATTCATATGTATCTAAATGTAGTTGCACATCTTTATTAATATATCATGTAAAATATAATATTGCATAACGTAAGATTATAAATCCATAGAATTATTTCTTTTACATGTAACATGACATGTGTTCCTTCTGTTATTTGGCAAAATGAAAAGTAAACACCTGTCATGCTGTACACTAAAACCAAATATACTTTGTATACTTTGATTAATTTCTGTGCTGTGCTAGCTTAGTTTTCCCAGTTCAGATTCCTCTAATAAAAACATGATATTTATGACAGCTATATTTCAGAATATTAAAAAAATTTCAATGCATATTTTGCCAGTTGTCTCAAGAACTCACATTTGGGTCTTGTCTTTGGTTGAGAAAAATCAATGCTTCCTTCACCAAGGGTAACTGTAGATACCTCATGTGTCCGTGTGTGATCATAGAACACATGATAATGTATGACCAGTCTCTGGATCTAGAAATAGTTCCAAGTGGCTACAGTTTCCAAATTTCCAAACAGGCTTCCCATCATCTCAATCCTTCAGAGGAGTGTAGAAGCGTGCAAAGCAATGCCTAAAATGTAAAAACACTTAAGTGCAATGTAAGGTAGTTGAATATTCTCACCTGCTGAGAAAATTTCTTCACAGAAAAACAAAGATGCTATGTTTGCATGACTACATAAAAAGGGACCTAATCAATGAAAATTGACCTAGCCAAGCCCATTATTTGGTGACACAAACAAATAAGCAGAAAACTTAAGAACATTAAAATTATTTACTTGAATTTTTTTCTTGTCAATTATGGTGAAGCAACCAAAAAGTATTTTACCTTAATTTTATGATTTATGATAATATTCATGTCCCTAGCTACTAAGCTCTGTACCTAACAAGGCAAATGCCAGGATTTAATTCACTGGAATATACAACAACAGAGCTTAGTCAAAGATAGAATCACAAATCTTCTGTCTTTTAGTCATTCAAACAACATTTCCTTATGACTAATTCTTTCCTCACTAAAAGCATGTTCCTATTTCTCCCCAATCTCATCCCAGTAAATTGAGACTTTCTACAAATTCCTATGAGCAATGATAGATAAACAAGAAAACATCACCCCTAAAGGACTAAATACCAACTAACTACATACACCAGCTTGAGCAGAAATGTGAGTTTTCAGAAATCTCTTGGGCCATTCTATCTGGACAGTAATTCTTCCATTTTATAGGTGCTGACACAGTCTATGACTTTTTACATCATCACTATTTTAAACAAAAGAGACTGTAAGTCATTACAGATTAGTTTATTAGAGTATTTGGAACAACTTCAAATGAAGTAAACTCTTCCAACCAGTTTTCTTCCCTAGAAAAATCCTTAAAGAAAAAAGACTTGAATCTTGCCAAGAAAGAATAGCTAAATGCCAAGAAATGTGAAAAGCCTGTGATGTGAAAAGAATAATTCTAAAGTCAATTGAATAATAAATTATAAGTTTCACATTATAAAATGTTTATGTAAGGCAAATAATATTTAAGCTAAAATTCAAGGGGGTGCAGCCCTGGTTCCCTTACCCAACCACACCCCTAGCAATGGAGGCCTTACTCTGGCTGTTAGAAAGTCTCTGCCCAAGAAGCCCTAAGGCAGAGAGGCACAGAGGCTCAGAACCTGGGAGGTTATTGAGGTAGGAATTCTAATTTGTGAAAAGATAGGTAATCACAGTTCTGCAGCTTCAGGTTGCAGTGCCGGCTTTTGATGAAGGTCTTAATCTGGGTCAGATGTAACCATAATGATCTTTCACCCATTAATTCAATCTTTTAATTCCAGTCCAATATCAATTGAAGAACAGTATCTACAAGAAAGAAATTGTTATTTTCCAACAAATGAATAGTCTAAGGGCTTCCACTGTTACTTCTTTAACTTGTCTTGCCATCAGCTCCATCAAGCATCTTTATCTCATCGGCATATGTCATAAGGGCCTTAGATAAAGAGTCACATAAATACTTACCTGAACCAGCTAATGAATTTTATTGTGTAATGAGCTCCACTAAAATTTGGTGGTTTTCTTTGTGAGTGTGTGTTTGTGACAGCAGGCTGGTATAGGAACCTGAACCCTGGACCTTTCCTGTAGTTATTGCACTGCACTGTAACCAATTGATCTAACTAGACAGCCCAGCAGTTTTCAATTTATCTAATAAATGGATTAAATCCAGCAACCCCCGATGTAATACACATTACTTTTAAGATTTACTTGTATTTCTAAGCACTGTGGCTCTATTAAGAGTAAGTGGTAAAAGATGCACAAACACCTTTAATTCAACTTAACTACCTGAAGTGATCAAAGCTACTGTGGATTAAAGTATGACTCCTAGATGGAAAACTAATATATGCATAAAGCAAAATATTGTATGTCTCTTCCGGCTGAATTCAAACTACTAATACTTTCTGTTTATCTGATTGAAGCAAAAGCATGTGCAAACTCAGATGATGCCTACACAACAGCCCAAAATATGAATTTATTTGCACTCATAAGAAAAATACATTGAAAATATTAATTGACATAGATGTTGCCTCAAAATACGCCATAGTCTATAGTAACTTTGTTACCCATATCTATTGTCAAACTAGAAAGTTAAAGGTATATTCTGTTTTTTTCTTCAAAAAATCAAAAAGGGCTTGTTGTGCACATCCTCTCCAAATAAGAACAACAAAAAGACTTAGTAAAATGTGAAATACATGTGCTTGAAAGCATTGAAAAATCTTACTAGGAATGGCAGGCATGTGGGGCCAGTATTTTGAAGAAAAGTGAGAGAGCTAACCCCTGCATTTGCGGTCTCTTCCCTCTAAAGATATGGAATAAGGGGTCTCTTCTCTCCAAAGATACAGAATAATCTTTAAAGCCACAAATGAAAACAAGAAAAACTGGGTGGAAATTTCTATGGATGCTTTACCCCGAGGGACGACAATGAAATTGAAGGTCTACCAATAAGAAAAGTCACATAGCCTTTTATTTGAGACCACAAAGTGTTGCATTCTTGAAGTAGGGGGTGAATAGAAAATACAGTAGCCTTCAAAGTAACTCAAGCCAAGTTTGAACCATCTAATTTTTTGATTGGGTGAAGGTTATCTGGAATTTTACTTCTTAGATTCTAGCTGCCAGCCAGAAACACAAGAAATCCTCTCTTGAAGAAGAAAACATCATAAAAAAGTCTTAAATTATTTCTGAAACTTTTTGTGTACAAAAGCACCTGGAGGGGCCCCTTTACCGCAGACCTGCCTAGTGGCTCCATCCCCCACAAAAAAGAGCAGAATGGGCTTTTTTACAGCAAGCTTACCTAGGTGCCATACCATTTACCCAATAACACCTTGAAGGGCCACTTCAGTGCAGCCCTGCCTATGGTCCCACCCACCATCCTAAGCAACTGAACCGGGCCCCTATTTTCAGGCCTGCCTAGCAGCCCCATCACCAAAAATAAGTGGCTGGTTTGGTCCCTCACTACAGGCCAGCCTAGTGGCCTTTCAAACATCCAAGAAGTACCTCAGTGGGCCCCTCATTGCAAACCTGACTAGAGGCCCTGCTCACTGCCCAAAAAGCAGCTGGAACTCTCAATACAGTGCCACCTACTGGCTTACCCCCATTCTGAGAAGTAGTTAAGCAGCTCTGCCCTTGGCAGAGCAGCTTCTGAACCACTGAAGGAAGCACAAATTCATGAGACAAGCCCGAAGAAGTTAGTGTTACATGGAAGGGGCACCAGCAGACTGGTACTCAGCCAGCTGATCAAAGTGTACCCAGACCTCTGGCTCAGAGAAACACTTCAGTTGTCAGGACCCAGAAGACCTGTCCCTGAGTCTTTGAATTGTTCACTACACATGTATCTGAGTGAGAAACAGCTTGGCTGATGTGCCCCTGATGGTTCCACCCCTGGTCCTGGAGGCAGCACTGGCAAGCCATTCCCAGAGACCCTGACACACCATACACCAACACCTACAGATTGAGAATAAATACAGCAACCACATCTCCAGTGAGCCAGCGGCACATAGCCAGCCTGTGAACCAATATGGTGATCACTCCCCCTGCCAAATGTGCCAACACCACCACAAACCTCCCAGGCATAGATTACTGACTTAGTCACAGACATAGAAAAAGTAGACTACAACTGAAGCAACTACACAGAGTCTACACTATGCATCCATCCTGAACAAAGCCATTGCACTCTACCCAATCAACACTATAGGACACATTTGTAGGTGTAAGTCTTTCCCCATGCAAGCCATTCCACAAAACTCAAAGAGGTGACTGTTCCACCAGATTTACAGATATCAATAAAGGGAAACAGAAAACATGAAAAACAAAGTTATATGACATCTCCTCCCCCACAAAATCGTAACTGAGTCCAAAGAATCAAAAATTTCCAGCTTGCCTAAATAGAAATTCAAATGAATGATCTCTAGAAAATTCACCAAGATACAGGAGAATACAAAGAGTTCAACAAAATCAGAAAAACACTTCACAATATGAATGAGAAATTCAGCAAAGAGATAGACATCATTAAAAAAACAAACAGAAATCTTGGAGAATTTGAAGAATTCACTAAATAAAAAAAATACATATGAGAGTCTCAACAACAGACTACATCAAGCAGAAGAAAGAAATTCTGATCTTAAAGACAGCAGCTTTCGGGCCGACCCCGTGGCGCACTTGGGAGAGTGCGGCGCTGGGAGCGCAGCAGTGCTCCCGCCGCGGGTTCGGATCCTATATAAGGATGGCTGGTGCGCTCGCGGTGCGGCCGGTCACAAAAGACAAAAAAAAAAAAAAAAAAAAAAAAAAGACAGCAGCTTTCAAACAACACAGGAAGACAAAAAGAAAGAAAAAAGAATTTAAAAGAACGGACAAAGCTTCCAAGATCTATGGGATACTATTAAGTGAGCAAATTTTCAAATTACAGCCATTCCAGAAGGAAACGAAAACAAAAAAGATGTTGAAAGCCTATATAATTAAATAATAGCTGAAAATTTCCTAATCATGGCAAAGATACAAGCATCCTAATACAACAAGCTCAAAGTCCCCAGATAGATTGAACCCAAATCGGTCATCTCCAACACCAATTGTAGTAAACTATTCAAGGTTAAAGACAAAGAGAGAATTCTAAAAACAGTAGGAAAAAAACATCAAGTCACTTTTAAGGGAATCCCCATTATACTAACAGCAGACTTCTCAGCAGAAAACCCTACAGGCTAGGAGAGATTGGGATGATGGATTCAAAGTACTGAAAGAAAAAAAAAAAAAAACCTGCCATCCAAGTGTGTCCTACCCAGCAAAGCTATTCTTTAAAAATATAGGAGAAGTAAAGAGTTTCTCAGACAAGCAAAAATTAAGGGAATTCATCACTAGACTGGTCTTGTAATAAATGCTTATGGGAGTCCTACATAGAGAAGAGAAAGGATGACAACAACCATCATGAAAACACAAGAAAATATAGCACTTACTGGTAGAGTAAATATGCAAATTAAAAAGAGAAAAGAACCAAACCTTACCAATACTGAAAACCAACAAACTGCATGGACAAACAATAAGAGAAGTACAAAAGAACAAAGAAAACACAAAACAATAAGAAAATAACCCATGAAATGACAAGAGTAAGAACTTACATATTAATAATAACATGGTGGCCAGCCCCATGGCTCACTCGGGAGAGTGTGGTGCTGGGAGCACAGCAGCGCTCCGGCCGCGGGTCCGGATCCTATATAGGGATGGCCAGTGAGCTCACTGGTTGAGCGCGGTGCGGGCAACGCCCAAGCCAAGGGTTGCGATCCCCTTACCAGTCACAAAAAAGACAAAAAAATAAATAAATAAATAAAATAATAATAATAACATGGAATGTAAAATGGAGTGAATGCCCCATTGAGAGGCATAGAACAGCTGAATGGATAAAAAAATGACCCATTGGTATGCTGCATATAAGAAACACACATTACCTACAAGGATACTCATAAACTAAACATGAAGGAATAGAAAAAGATATTCCATGCAAATGGGAAACAAAAGCAATCAGGAATAGCTATATTTCATTAAAACAGACTTTAGATCAAAATATGTACTAAAATACAAAGAAGGGCACTATATCATGATAAAGGGATCAATACAGCAACAGGATATAACAATTATAAATATATATGCACACAACACTGGAGCATCCAGATATTATTATCAGCAAATATTATCAGATCTAAAATGAGAGTTTGGCACCAACACAATAATAGTTGGGGACTTTAAAACTCTACTCTGAACCTTAGAAAGAACAGACAGAAAATCAAGAAGGAAACATTAGATTTAAGTTATACCATAGATCATGGGGGCGGGCCCGTGGCTCACTCGGGAGAGTGCGGTGCTGATAAGTTATACCATAGATCAGATGGACCTAATAGAACACTTCATCCAAAAACTACAAAATACAAATTCTTTTCATCAGCACATGCAACCTTCTCCGGGATTGACCCTATGTATGTTAGCCTAAAAAATAAGTCTCAACAAGTTCAAAAGAATCAAGTGTTCTTTATGACTATAAACACTTATCAAAGTGTTCTTTATGACATATCAAGTATTTTTTATGACTATAATGGAATAAAATGAGATTTCATTAAAAAGAGGAACTTGCAAAACTACACAAATACATGGAAAATAAACACCGTGCTCTTGAACAACCAATGAGCCAAAGAAGAGATGAAGAGGGAATCAAAATATTTCTGGAAACTAATGAAGACAGAAACATAATATACCTAAAAATATGGGATACAGCCAAGGCAGTATTAAGAAGAAAGTTCATACCCATAAATATTACATCAAAAAACTAGAAAGATTTCAAATAAACAGCCTCACAATGCACCTCAAGGAACCAGGAAAGCAATAACAAATTAAACCTAAAATAATAAGAAAAGAAATAATAAAAATCAGATCAGAAATCAATGAAATTGAGACTAAAAATACAATACAAAAGATCAAACAGAAAATTGACTCTTTAAATAGATAAACAAAATCAATGAACCATTAGCCAGATTAATCAAGAAAAAAATAGACCCAAATAAATGAAATCAGAAATGGAAATGGAGACATTACAACAGATAGCTCTGAAATACAAAGGATTTTCAGAGATATGAACAATTATATACCAATAAATATGAAAATCGGAGTAAATGGATAAATTCCTGGACACAGGTACTGTAGTGGATTGAATTACGTCCCCCCCAAAACTCACTGAAGCTTGAATTGTGTCCCCAAGTTTCATATAATAGAAGCTTAATCCCCACAATAACTGTTGATGGTGAGAAATCCTATCATGGTAATTGAAAGGTGGGGCCTTGAGGAGGTGATTAAATTGTAGAACCATGCTGCAGTGAATAGAGTAAAAATCGTGGTCATGTGCATTGTTTGGAGGGCTTTAAAAGGAGGAAGTTGTCCTCCTGCTCTCTCTCTGCTCACTCTGCTTCCACCATCTTGCAATATGAGACCTTTGGGTCACTGTCACCACCACCAGATGGACATTGGACTTCCCAGCCTCAAAAACTGTAAGCAGTAAATTTCATTTTTCTTTATAAATCACCCAGTTTCAGGTATTTTCTTATAAGCAACAGAAAAAAACTAATACAGATGCCCTACTAAGACTTAACCAAGAAGAAATAGAAAATTTAAATACACCAATAACAAGTAACAAGATAGAATCAGTAATAAAAGTTCTCACAACAAAGAAAAGCCCAGATCATATGGTTTTACTGCTGAATCATTAATAAGGTACAGGCAAAGATGAGTGATGATGTAACATGTCTATTAAATGTGCATAGTGTAATCTCAGAATAAGGAGATTACCAAATTCGGATTGAGGATATTCTACAAAGCAAAGAGGAGATACTCCTCAAAATGTTAATATAATAAGAAGTATATAAGTACTGAAGAACTGTTACAGATTATAATAAATGAAAGAGAAATAGCAACTAAATTCAATATATGATACTGGATTTGATCCTGGACACCAAAAACAAAAAACAAAAAAAACAATCCTATAGAGAACATTATTCAAATATTATTCAATTTTCTGCTATTTGGATATGGGTATATATTAGGTAATAGTATTGAATGCAAGTAATTAATTCGATAATTCTCTGGGTTTACATGCACACAAAAAATATGCCTTTGCTCTTATAGGATATACATGTTGAAATACTTTGGAGTACAGAGTCATGACTGATGACCAGAATATATAAAACAATCTTGAGAAAGAATTAGTTTCTTTACAGCTACAAATCACAGTAATCATGACAGTGTGATACATACATACGGTTAGACAAATGGGTCAATGGAATAGACTGACTCTGGAAACACACCCTTGCATTTATTGTCAATTTATTTTTTATAAGAGTGCCAAGACAAGTCAAAGGGAGGAAGAATAGTCTTTTTAAGAAATGCTGATAGAACAATTGGATAATCACATGGAAAAGAAGCTGGATCCTTTCCTCACACTATACACAAAATTAACTTCAAATGGATCTAAACCTAACTTTAAGAGATAAAAACATCAAATATCTGCATAAAGTAGAATAAATCCTAATGACCTTGGATTAGGCAATGGCTTCTCAGATATGATACCAAAAGTACAAACAATAAAAAAGTAGGTAGATAAAGAGAACTAAAATTTTCATCCAAATTAAAAACTTTTGTATTTCAAAACACACCATCAAGAAAATAAATACAATATACAGAATAGGAGAAAATATTTGCAAGTTACATATATGATATGGGAGATCTAACAATTCAAAATTTGAAGAGAAAAAAACCAGCCCAAATAAAAGGAGAGCATAGGGTTTAAATAGCAATTCTCTATGAAAAATATACAAATGACCATGAAAATAGGCTTAGCATCATCATACATTAAAGAATTGAAGACCTGAAACCATAAAATTATTAAAGGAAAATACAGGGTAAACACTCCAGATAATAGGACTTAGCAAAAACTTCATGAATAACACCCCAAAAAGCACAGGCAACAAAAGAAAAATAAATAAATGGGATTATATCAAAATAAAAACCTTCTGCACAGCAAAGGAAACAATCAACAGAGCAAAAAGGCAACCTACAGAATGCGAGAAAATACTTGCAAACTATACATCTGACAGGGGTTTAAAATCCGGAATATACAAAGGACTCAAACAACTATATGATATAAAAACAAAGAATCCAATTTAAAAATAGGCAAAAAAGATGAATAGACATTTCTCAAAGGAAGGAATACAAGTTGCCAACAGGTAAATTTTTAAAAAATGCTCAGCATCACTAGTCACCAGAGAAATGCAAATCAAAACTACATTGAGATATCATCTCACCCCAGTTATACTGGCCATTATTGAAAAATCAAGAATAACAGATGCTGCTGAGAATGTGTGGAAAGGGAAACTCTTTTATGCTGTTGGTGGCACTGTAAATTACCACAGCCATTATCGAAAACAGTTTTGAGGTCTCTCAAACAACTACAGGTAGAGTTACCATATGATCAGCAATACTGGGTATATATCGAAAGGAATAGAAATTATCATGTTGAAGGGATACCTGCACTCCAATGTTCATTGCAGCTCTATTTACAATAGTCAAAATATTTAATCAATCTAAGTGTCCATCAATGAATGAATGAATAAAGAAAATGTGGTATATATACACAATGGAATACTACTCAGACATTAAAAAAAAAGAATGAAATTCTTCCATTTGCAGCAACATGGATGAGTCTGGAGAAAATTATGTTAAGTGAAATAAGCCAGACAAAGGAACAGAAATACCACATGTTCTCACTCATAACTGGTTGCTAGGAAAAAAGGAAGGGAGGGAAGGAGGGAAGAAAGAAGGAAAGAAAGAAAAGACCACAACAATTTGTTGTACTTTCAGAAGGAGAGAACAAACCTAAGGATAATAGAGATGGGAGGGAGGGAGAGAGGAAGGGAAGGGTCTTGGGAATTGATAGGTCAGGTAAAGGACATAAAGAAATAATACAATTTGGAAGAATGAATATGCTAATAATAAATTTTAAAATGTAAAAGAAAATATAATGTTGCAAGAATATCTTTCATTAACATAACCAAAAAGATCAAATGCAAGCAAAAATATGAAATACTTATATAATGGAAACAAAAAATGATTACTGAAGAATATCACATACCTAAATAAATAGACTTTTCACATTTCCAAACAGAATAAGTTAATGTGATCAAGGTGTCAATTCTTTCCCAAATTAATTATACATTTAGTATACTGCCAGTCAAAAATCTGGTAGGTTTCTGAAACCTTCTAAAATTTTTTTTTTTTTTTTTTTTTTTTTTTTTTTTTGTCCTTTTTCGTGACCGGCACTCAGCCAGTGAGTGCACCAGCCAGTCCTATATAGGATCCGAACCCGCGGCGGGAGCGTTGCAGCGCTCCCAGCGCCGCACTCTACCAAGTGCGCCACGGGCTCGGCCCATTCTAAAATTATTATAATGCAAATGTTTTAATAACAGCATTGATTGACATGACATATTTCAGATATCAAAATCTACTTTCATTAACTAAAATAATGGAGTATTTTAGAAATAATCATTTAATCAGAAATGGTAGTTTAGAAATAGATACACAAATATTTGGACATTAAATATAATAAATTAGACATGTCAGATTAGGGAAGAGGTTGATTTTTTTGTAAATATCTTTAAGAAAATTGGTTTTATGGCAACAGGAAACCAATTGAAAAGTAGATTTAATTCTTTATACACATGTACACACAGAAATACACATGCACATACAAATATACATTATCTCTTTCTTTAAAACCTCCCACACACATAAATGCATATATATACACACTCAAAATTTTAAGTATGAGCAAATTATAGTTAACTACAGAAAATACATATAGATTCCTATATGATCTGGAGGTATAAAAGGCAAAACTTCTGATGGAATATGATTGGCAAACATCCTTGAAATAAAAATCACCATTTGACAATACAAAAACAACATCTAGGAGAAAAATATAAATTTTGTATTATAATTTATAAAATCTCCTTTAAGTCAATAAAAGATTTTGAATATGCCGATGAAATTTAGTAAAGTATATGAAAAATGAATTCATAAAAAGTACCATTGGCAGAATACCACACTATTAACAAAATAAATGCAAATTGTTGATTTATAGTAAGATGTAATTTTGCTTAATGCAAAAATTCCAAATAATGATAAAAATCTATGTTCAGTTAGGCTATGGGAAAGAGCAACTAAAATATCTAGGGGAAATTTATTGAACGATATAAACAATGTTTATGAAGCATTACAGAAGACATTAATTAATGCAACCATGTTATATTCATGGGCAGGAAGACTCATTGTTACAAAAATGTCAACTCTTCCAAATTTTTCAATAGCATCAGTGCAATACCAATAAAAATCTCAAAAGCTTTTTTTAACATGACAAGCTGAAGTAAAATGTACATGGAGTTTCTTTTTCTCTGCATTTGCAGCACCATGATTGACTTAGAGAAAATATACTAAGTGAAAGAAGTCGGGCACTGAAAGAGAAATACCACATGTTCTCGCTAATTTGTGGGAGCTAAAAATAAATAAATAAATAAACACACAAACAAATAAATGGTGGAGGACAGGGAAGAAGATGCAACAATCACAACAATTCCCTGAACTTGTTAATACAAGTGAACAGATATGATGTTAATTGAGGGGGATTGGGGAGAGGAACAGGGGAAAGAGGAACTGGTAAAGGAACTTGAAAATCAACTACATTGCATATTGATAAGTTAAAATGCAAAAAACTGTGTATGGAGAAACAAAAGCCCAAGGTGGCTCCATCACTAAAAAAATAATAATAATAATAAAAAAATAAATTACTGAGAATGATTTCTTAAGTAAGATATAGAAGTGCTAACCATACACATAAAGACTGAGAAATCTGACTACATTAAGAAGTTCCAATTCTTAAACTTTTCTATAAAGCTGTAATACTCAAAACCACATGGTATTCACATAAAAACAGAAAAATAGATCAATGGAACAGAACAGAGAACCCAGGAAAAAATCTACTCATACAGTTAATGGATTCTTGATAAAGGTGTCAAAGGTGCACACAATGGGGAAAGAACAGTGTCTTCAATAAATGGATGTCCCAAGTCAACTGCATCTCCACATGCGAGGAATAAAATTAGATCCTTATCTCACACCATCTGCAAAAATCAACTCAAAGTGAACTAAAGACTTAAATGTAACACCTGAAACTGTAAAATATGAGAAAAAAACACAGGGAAAAGCTCCATGACATTTATCTTGGCAATAGTTTTGTGGAAATGAACTCAAAAGCACAGGTAACAAAAATATAATATAGACAAATTGGATTGCATCAAAATTAAAGCCTTCTGCACTGCTAAGAAAACAACCAACAGAGTGAAGACACAACCAGAGAATGTGAGAAAATATTTGAAAACCATACATCTCATAAGGGGTTAATATCCAAAATAAATAAGGATCTCAAAAACTCGATAGTAAGAAAACAAATAACCCAATAAAAATATATAGGCAAAAGATCTCTGAATAAATATTTTTCTAAAGAAGACATATTAATGGCCAACAGGCATATGAAAAAAGCTCAAAATCACTGATCATCAGAGAAATGCAAATTTAAACCACAATAAGAAAACACCTCATCACTTATACGTGAATCTAAAAATGTTGAACTCATAGCAGGAGAAAGTTTAATTGTGGTTACCAAGGACTGAGGCCAGGGGCACAAGGGAGATGGTCAAATGATAACAAATTTTAGTTAGGAAGGAGGAATAAGTTCTAGACATCTGTTTTATATATGATGACTATGGTGACTATAGTTAATAACAACGTGTCGCGTTCTTCAAACTTCCAAAGAGAGTAGATTTTAAGTATTCTCACCGCAAAAAAGTGTGAGATAATGCATATATTAATTGCCTCAATTTAGCCATTCCATGATGTATACATATTTCAAAAAAGTATGTTGCACATGACAAACATCTACAATTTTTGTCAATTAAAAAATAAATGAATAAAAAAGATTTTGAAAATTTAAAAAGTGAAGTTGACATTTGTCAAATGAAATAATAGTATAATTAAAAAAAACCCAAAACTAAGAAAAGACTCTGCAGTGATATAAACAATAAAGAAAGTGATATAAATAATAAAGAAGTAGTACACAGGATGCCTAAAGAATGACAACAAAATAATAATGGAAAAATAAATAATGGAAAAATTGGTAAAAGACATAGATACACATTTTATAGAACACTGCAAAAATTGGATGTGCAATAAACATGTATATGAGTCTATGCTCAACTTTATCAGCAATAAAGATTGCAAATTAAAGTCACCATGAACTCACAGTCTTATACCTATTACATTAGCAAAAGTGTCAAACATCTCACAATATCAACTATCAATAAGGATGCAGAGTAATGGAACTGTTATACACTGCACACCATTACAGGAAAAATGCAATCATCTATAAAGGTGAACATGTAAACATCCCACTTAACACAAAAGAATTTCGAAAAATGCAATCATCTATAAAGGTGAACATGTAAACATCCCACTTAACACAAAAGAATTTCTTTCAAGATGTTTAGAGCAGCACTATCTGCAATATGAAACACTGGAAACTACCCAAATGGACACTGAACAGATAGACCACCTGTGGTATAATATGGAATAACATACAGCAGGGGAAATGATGAGACAAAAGTGATGTGCAGCAACGTAGGTCAGAAAACTAAGTACTATATAATATTAAGAAAAGTAAGGAATAAGAAAATCTAAGCAATATATTTTAAGGATACATATATATACAGTTCACCTATTTTAACTATTATTAACAAAAAGTTTAGCATTGAGGGTGGGAAAGGTGGAGGAGGATTGTAGTTAGTGAGAAATCGGTTAATGGACACAGGGAATGATTACATTTTACAATTATGAGTATGCGAATTATCCTGATTTGATCATCACACAATGTATATGTGTATTGATATTCAATTCTGTATGCCACAAATATGTTTAATCAATTATTTTTCAATAAAAATTAAACAAGTTTAGCACTTGGATTACTGCTGGGGAGAGACAGGGGAATGACATAATGTAGGTACACAGAGATAGTTTCAGTGACATTGATAATATTCTAGTAAAAAGCCCAAAAATTTATGAATAAATTGCACATATTATTGGATACTCATGACAAATTACAAAACAAAGTTTTTAAATAATAAAATTACTAAAATATTTTCTCAGTTAGAAAAGTAAATTCATACAAAGCATAGGTGATATTCCATATTAAATTGAAAGCAACTCTATCTTCTTCCTGCTCTGTGATGCTACAAGATGGCTGAACTGAGAAAAACTTAATTTTCTACATAAAATAGAAAAACTAAATTTTGTTTATACCATAGCAAATCATTTTTAAGTCTGTAAGAAAAGTATTTAAGTTGAACACGACTTTTAGGGAAACCCACACTTATGCAAAATTCCACATTTCTTTACTCATATTTTCAGCACCATGAAGACAAAATAAGAAGCTTTACCTATTCTTTGATGAAATGGTGAAAATGCACATGACAAGTAGTGAAGAAAATCAAAGATATGCTTACAAATTGGATTAGTATGGTGTTCAAAACCAAAGTAAACAATCTTTTCCATAATCAAGAACTAAAACCTGTTTGTATAATCAACCACAGCCCATCTAACAAAATTGTTCACTGATAGTGTCTTTAACTAAACAAATTATCATCTGCCATCCAAATATCCCGAACTGAAATGCATAGACATTAACTGGAGAAATGGAAGAAATCATAAGACAAAATGGACAATGCAGCTATAGAAAGCTGCTCTGCTGATGGAGTAATAAACATTACAATTTAAAAACCACTCTTTTGACTGTAGAAAAGTATTCTAAGTATAAGACAGATTGCTTTTCCCTGAATTTGTAATTTCTCAAACACAGTTTGTTTTTTCAAACGCAGCTTGTTTTATTTTTGTTTTTAAATTTTCAAATGCAGCTTGTTTTTTCTCTGTTGAGAAGAATAAACCACTTTCTTCTAAGTCCCATTTAAATATAAACTGAGAAAAATAAAGTTACAAGTTGAGCTTAGTTTTACTTTATATTTATAATAGGACAAATACTTGTGCCTGTTACTCATCCTCAGAATTTCTCTATTAGATTGATTCTAATCTCAAATGATGACTTAATCTACTTTTATGTTATTATTATTAACATATTCATTATTAGAAATCATGATTTTTCATTATGCCTTTTACCAAACCTATCCCTACCCAAACTTCTCACTTCTCTCTCTCTCTCTCTCTCTCTCTCTCTCTCTCTCTCTCTCTCTCTCTCTCTCTCTCTCTCTCTCTCTCTCTCTCTCTCTCTCTCTCTATTCTTTAGTACCCAGTTATAAGTGAGAACATGTGGTGTTTCTCTTTTCTTGTCTGGCTTATTTCACTTAATATAATTTTCTCCAGACTCATCCATGTTGCTGGAAATGGCAGATTTTCATTCTTTTTTATGGCTGGGTAGTATTCCACTGGGTAGTATTCCACTGGGTATATGTACCACATTTTCTGTATCCAGTCATCTGTTGAAGGGCACTTATGTTGGATCCATATTTTGGCTATTATAAATAGAGCTGTGATAAACATGGGAGTGCAGGTACCACTTTGACATGATGACTTTTGTTCCTTTGGATATATACCGAGTAGTGGGATTGTTGGATCATAAGGTAGTTCTATCTGTAGTTGTCCGAGGAACCTCCATACTATTTTTCATAGTGGCTATACTAATTTACAGTCTCACCAACAGCATAGAAGAATGTCCCTCTCCCCACATCCTCACCAGCATTTGTTATTCCTGGTGTTTTTAATAATGGCCAATTTAACTGGGATGAGATGATATCTCAATGTGGTTTTCATTTGCATTTCTCTGATGACAAATGATGCTGAGTATTTTTTAATGTACCTGTTGGCCACATGTATTTCTTCCTTTGAAAAATGTCTAATTTTTTTTGCCTATTTTTAATTGGATTATTTGGTTTTATACCATATAGTTGTTTGAGTTCTTGTATATTCTAGATATTAAACCATTGTCAGATGTATAGCTTGCACATAGTTTCTCCCATTCCATAGGTTGTCTTTCTGCTCTGTTGATTGTTTCCTGTAAGTGCAGAAGATATTTAGTTATATATAATTCCATTTGTTTATTTTTTCTTTTGTCGCTTGTGCTTTTGGGATCTTATTCATAAAATCTTTGCCCAGTCCTACTTCCTGGAGTGTTACCCGTATGTTTTTCCTTAGTAATTTTATTGTTTCAGGTCTAATATTCAGATCTTTAATACATTTTCACTTGATTTGAGTAAATTGTGAGAGGTACAGATCCAGCATAATTTTTCTGCATATGGATGTTGGTTTTGTATAAATACAGAGAAGCTCCCCTAGAGAATCCATTGAATTGACTAAATTATTTATTATTAGAATTACCACCTCTTTGTTGCTTTAGAACTGGTAACAAACATGTTCAGTGTGGGAAACATTCTTATTCTGTTTATAGCCAAATTTCTACACCAGAGTTTTTTTATGGCATTATTCATCTCTGAATTTCTCAGGGTGTATATTAAAGGATTCAACATGGGAGTGATTACCGTGTAAACAACAGCCATGGATTTGTCAATGGGAAAGGTGGAGACAGGTCTGACATACATGAAAATACAAGGAACAAAAAAGAGGACAACCACTGTGAGGTGAGAGCTGCAGGTGGACAGGGCTTTGCGCCTCCCTTCCTGGCTGTAAGTTTGAAGGGAGCTTAGGATGACACCATAGGAGATTATTAGAAGGACAAAGATGACCAGACAGATTGCTCCACCATTGGCCACCACAGTGAGGCCAATAACGGAGGTGTCAGTGCATGCAAGTTCCAATAATGGATACATGTCACAGCCAAAGTTGTCAATGACATTGGGGCCACAGAAAGGGAGATTGTACACAAAGACAAGTTGAACTGTGGAGTGAACTAACCCTCCAACCCAGGACACCACCAACAGCAGGATGCACACCTGTTGACTCATGATGGTCAAGTAGTGCAGTGGCTTACAGATGGCCACATAGCGATCATAGGCCATCACCAGCAGAAGGAAAACCTCAGCACCCCCAAATAAGTGTTCTATGAAGAGCTGGCCCATGCAAGCTGGGAAGGAAATAGTCTTTTTATCACTGAGTAAATCTATAATCAATTTGGGTGAAATGGCAGTGGAATAAACAGCATCCATGAGTGACAGACAGGCAAGGAAGAAGTACATTGGGGAGCCCAGGGAGGGACTGGCAATAACAGTCACCACAATGAGCAGGTTTCCCAGGATCGTCACAATGTATATGAGTAAAAACATGACAAATAATGCTTTTTGCACCTCAGGATCCTGAGAGAGGCCCAGGAGGACAAATTCTGTGACATTATTATGCTGTCCCATTTATTCTTCTATAAGGCATATATTAGAGATGAGAGCTCAGGAGAACAGGACCTGTAATGAAATTGACAACAGAGCTATGAATACATCCATTATATCATGAAGTACATCTTCATTGTTATATATTCCACAGTGCTTCACACACAATAAACATTTATTAAATATCTATCAAGCTCCTCTTCCAAAGAGCCCAATATACCTTCCTTGACAATTCTATTTCTCCTCAGAAAATTCTTGTTGGGCCTGCAGGTAAGTGTTAGAGAATATTCTAAAGGGAAGAGTAGTCAAAGGCCACATATTGCATAACTCCCGATTTAAACTATGTGACTTCTTGACACGGAAGTGAGCAATGACAAATAGGGAAAGGGTTTCTGCTTTCACAAAAACTTACTCTCTGGGATTAGAGATAAACTCTCAATAAATAAATTGGCATAAAGTCAGTCCTTTCAGGTTTTAGCATTTGTGCCGAGTAACTGTCATGATCTCTGTAGACTCAGAAATAACAGCTCTTCTGAAATTTCTCATTCAATATGATGAAACCCCACTATTAGACATTCAATTCTTTATGTCTCAAAGGATGTTCCAACTTCATGAATCTCTCATTAAATTTGAAACAACATAAATTTGAACTGTGTCAAATAACTTCAGAATTATTTAGCACATTTTTCCCTGCAACAATTACTGGGTCTGATTCTCTGTCAGCTTTTTAAGGGACTATAATTCTCTCCATTTTATCCTTGCCTATCCCTAAAACACAATACTTAACACACAAACATACACTATCCTGATTTTCAGCAAATAATTTTGAACTGAACTGAATTAACTCATCACTACCACCAGCCACTGCATTATTATTTAGTATTTTTTTCAAAACTCTTAAGATGACTTAGGTAGTAAAAGGAGATAAAATAGACACTGAAAAGAGAAGAAGACAGTGTGACATGCTTTATTGGTGATGCTATTTCAGCAATGACAATAATCCAAAATAGAACTTCAGTTCTTAGTTTCCAAAAAGCGACATACTCACGTAGAAATTCCAAGCTCAATGTAAAAAGGAATGGGTTTGAGGCATTTTCTAAATATAATTACAAGTCTGTCTCAGTTCGATCATTGGAAAACAAAGGGACTGATGTGGACAATCTCAGAATCCTTTCCTGTTGAACTATCTATGTTACTATTAGTGCAAAACTACCTTATTCTATTCTGCTGACATTTTTTTTTCATTTTCACACTTTTAAAATTAAATAATTTCCAAGATTATCACTGTTACTTGAAAAATGCTAGCCAGTGGTAAGTGAAATTTGATCATTACAAAGAGCAATAATGACTAAATTTTCACGTTTGATGTGAAGCGACTTAATTCAAGATATCTATTGGGAAAGAGCACAGCACAGTGATGAATGATGTGAGCCACAGTGCCACTGTTCCTGTCCCAGCTTCATCACTTGCTGTGTGACCTTGGACAGCTTAATAAACCTATATGTGCCTCAATTTCATCATTTTTAGAATGGAGTTACCGATATTGCTTACGTCTTAAGGTTGTTTTTTTATTACAACAAGGTAAAGTGCCTAAAACACTGCCAGACACCTGACAAAAGGCTGAATATCTGAATGCTAATGAAGCTATTATCAGTGTTCTGTAATACTTCACTGTGAACACTGGAGCAGAACAATTCATCTGAATCTTTGTCAACCTCATGAGAATCATAGACATAGTCCAGGATAAAAATAAACAGTGTACCTATAATTCACTGACCCCTTTCTGTGCTTAGTATAAAATTATATGTCTTGGGGATTATCCATTTTATTATATATGAGTAGTAATATTACTTATGATGAAATTTATTTTGATGAGAAGCAAGCAGAATAATAGGAAAGAAGTTCAGTCCATATCAGAGAGGAAGCTAAATAGTAGGAAATGAGAGAAAGAAAAATCAAATCAGGAAACAGAGAATGTATAGTTAATAAATGAATATACACAAGTGAGAAGAATATTAATGCAATAATTCAGTGAAGCTAGTATTCTTTATAAAATCTTCTCCAAAAAGATTTCTTTTAGTTAGAAGGTACTGTAAGCCCAACTTCCTGAAGGTCCATGAAGTGCACCCTCGGGATGCTTCTCAGAGAGCAGTAACAAATAAATACAGAGAACATCTTAATAATAGAAAATTTTTTTTTAATTTTTTTAAAATGCTTTCTTAAAGTCTGTAGATCTGATGGTTAAAGATAAACTCGAACAACAGAGAAGAATGAGACAAGTACAGATAAAAACCCAATTTTCTGATTAGACTCTACTGAGGAAAATTGCAAAATTACTAAACCTCAAATGTAGACAAGATGATTACATTCACTTAGATTTGGCAGCAGGAGAGCACATTTGCAGAGAGTTCGAGTTTTCATAGCCACGTAGCTGTGATGATCCAGCTACATGGCCCTTTCAGATTACTGCTTGCAGCTTGTTCAAGAGATCTGTCATACTGAAGCTATAGACTGGAAAAGACATACCTATTGAAGAGTATAAGAGGATAAGGAATAGTCAAATCTAATTCTCTTTTCTCTTTTCCACACCTTACATTCTGCAGGGTTTACTGCCCTTACTATCTTTAATCATCAATGATACATTTTACCAGGTTAAAGTGTATCCTCTAATGGGAATTTTAGTTTTTTACTGGGAAAAAAATAAAGTATGTCAACTATCCTCCATAGTTTACATCTTCAAAGATGTGATACCATTAAAAACATACTATCACTACGTTTTCAACTTAAACCACTAAGTTAACACTTTTCTAGAATAAGTATTTACTAAGAACACGACATTTTAAAGGATAAAATTCTATAATAACAAAAGTACCCTCTACTGTACTTTACAATTATAGTTTTTAAAATCTCTCTGCATGATAGTAGACAAGGTACATCCCAAAGAATGGGTTTCTTTATGTGTATATACTAGAATGTTTGTTGGGATAATTTTAAGATACATACACCAAAGCTCATATCAAGCTTCTAGAACAAAATAAGCATTTGTTCCTTTCCACTGTAACAAGCTTGGTATAATACGCAATTTCAAATTCTCTAATTCAAATACATCTAAAAGTAGTTACACATCTTTATCAACATATCATGTAAAATATAATATGCCATAAACTAAGATTATAAATCCATTGGTTTATTGGTTATACATGTAACATACCACATGTTCCTCCTGTTATTTGGCAAAATGGGAAATAAACAACTATCGGGTTCTATACTAAAACTAAATATACTTTCTATATTCTGATTACTTTCTTTGTTGTGCTAGCTTACTTTTCCCAATTCAGATTCCTCCAATAAAATCAAATGATATTTAAGACAGTTATATTTCACTATAATTAAGGAACTTTCAATGTGTTTTTTTTTCTTGTCAGTTCTTTCAATAACTCACATCTTGTGACTTGTCCTTGGTCCAGATAATCAGTGCTTCTTTCACCAAGAATAACTGTAGTTCTCAGGCATCTATGGGTGATCATAGAACATGTGATAATATGTGACCGATCAGTGGCTCTAGAAGTAGTTCCAAGTGGCGGCAGTGTCCATATTTCCACATAGGCTTCCCATCATCTCAATCTTTCAAGTATCCAAAGTGGAAGCCTAAAACATATATATAAAAAAATTAAATATAATATAAGGTAATTGAATATTCTCACGGGCTGAGAAAATTTCTTCGTAGAAAAACAAAGATGCTATATTTGTATGACTGTGTAAAAAGTGACCTAAACAGTGAAAATTGACCTGGCAAGGCCCATTATTTAGCAGCACAAGTTAACGAACAGAAAACAAAACAACACTAAAATTACTAATGTGAATTTTTCTCGTCTCAAATATGGTGAAGCAATCAAAAAGTACTTTACTTTGAGAATTTTTTAAAACATTCCTGTGCCTAGCTATGAAGCTCTGCATCTAACAAGTCAAATGCAAGATATTAACTTCATGGAAAAGTCAATGATGGAGCTCTCTCACAGGTAGATGCAAAACTCTTCAGTCTTTCAGTCATTCAAATAGCATAACCCTAAGACCATGTTTCATCATTAAAAGAATATCCCTATATCTCCCCAATGTAAACTCAGGAAATTGAGAGCTTCCACAAGTTTCTACAGGCAATGATAGGTATAACAAGAAAACATCACACCCAGAGGACTAGATACCATTTAAAGACAGACTCCAGCTTGGGCAGAAATTTGAGTTTTCAGAAACCTCTTGGGTCATTCTATCTGTGTGATAACTCTTCAATTTTAGTGTAGACAGAGTCTGTGACTTTTTACATCATCACTCTTTTATGTGAAAGAGATTGTAAGATCATTATAGATTAGTTTATTAGTATATTTGGAACAAATTCAAATGAACTAATTTCTCCCAAACAGTTTTCTGCCCTAGAACAATCCCTCGAGAAAAATGACTTGGGTCTTGCCAGGAAAGAGTAGCTAAATGCCAAGGACTGTGAAAAGCCTATGCTGTGAAAAGAAGCATTTCTAAAGTAAATTAATACATTATGAGTTTTACATTATATAATATTTATGTAAGGCAAATAATATTTAGAATGCTGTTTAATTTCCATGTGTTTGTATAGTTTCCAGAGTTTCATTTGTTATTAATTTCTAGTTTTAATCCATTGTGGTCTGAGAAAATACATGGGATAATTCCAATTTTTTTGAATTTATTGAGACTTGATTTGTGACCTAATATGTGATCTATCCTGGAGAATGATCCATGTGCTGATGAGAAGAATGAATATTCTGAGGTTGTTGGATGGAAGGCAAATAATATTTAAACTAGAATGAAAGGGGAAGCAACCACACCCCTTGCAAATGAGGGTATTATTCTGGCTGTTAGAGAGTCTCTGCCCAATATGCAGAAATCCTTGGACCTGAGAGATCATTGATGTTCTAATTTTTGAAAAGATTGGTAATTAGGTTGAAGTGGAGACTTTTAATCAAGGCCTGAATCTGGGTCATATGTAACTATAATGATTGTTAGTCCATTAATTCAACCACATAATTTTAGTCCAATATCAATTCAGTAACAGTTCCTACAAGGAAGAAATTCTTGTTTTCTACCAAGGGAACAGTGTCTAAGGGCTTCTCCTGTTAGTTCCTTAACTTGACTTGCCATCAGCTCCATTAAGCATCTTTATCTCGTCAGCACGTGTTTAGTTAAATACTGAATCTTCTGTCATATGTGCCTTAAATGAAGAGTCACATAAATACTTATCTGAACCAGCTAAAGGGTTTTATTGTGTAATGAGATCCACTAAAATTGGCAGCTACCCAGCCAACCCAGCAGTTTTCAATTTATTTAATAAGCAGATTAAGTCCAACAAACTGTAAAATATGTGTTACTTCTAGGATTTAAACAGTAGGTCTAAGCACTGTGCGTCTCATCCATAAGCAGTAAAAATGCATAAACGTCTTTAATTCAGAACTACTTGATGTGATCAAAGCTACTGTCGATTAAATTATGACTCCAAGATGCAGAACTAATATATGCATAAGGCATAATTCCCTGTCCCTTCCAGCTGAGTTCAAAGAACTACTAATGCTTTCAGCTTACATGAATGAGGCAAACGCATTTGCTAGATCAGATGATGCCTACACAACAGCCAAGAATCCAAATTTATTGCTTTCATTAGAAAAATGCATTGAAAATGTTAACTAATGAAGATGTTGCCTCAAAGTATACCACAGCCTACAGGAATTCTCTATAATCCATACATATTGCCAAACTAGAAAGCTAGAGACATAATATATATTTATCTTCTATAAAAGCAAAAATGGCTTATTTTGCATCAAATCTCCAAATGAGAATTTTAAAAGACCTAGAAAAATCTAAAATTCATGTGCTTGAAAGCATTAAAAAACTGACAAGGAATGACAAGCCGCAGACTTTTGGAGCTAATATTTTGAAAAAAATGCCTGAGAGCTAAATCCTGCATTTGGGGTCTCTTTTCTCTAAAGGTATGGAATAATTGTTAAAGCCACAAATGAAAGACTGAAAAGCTGTGTGCAAGTTTCTATAGATGCTTTACCTTGAGGGACAACAAATGACATTGAAGGTTTACCACAAAAAAGAGTCCCTCGTAAACAACCAGGCTTTTATTTGAGATCACAAAGTGTTACACTTCTCGCTCTGTAACAGAGACACAATAGATTACTCAAAGCAACATGAATGCAATGAGAAGCCCAAAGGGACTGCACCTCAGCAAGTCCTCTGTTAGAAGGAGAAACAGTGCACAGCCCCAATTCAAAGTTAGCTTCTGTTTTTATTGTAAAGACAAGGAGGTTTCACAAGAAAAATCAATTGATTCAATCATTTCAAAAGAACACAAAAACATGGACAATGTGACAAAAGTTATCAATATCTAAGTATAGCTTAAACAATAGAAACTAGTAACATCATTTAAATTAAGAACATGACATTCCAAAGTACAATTCATGAAAAGCTAAGTTGATCAAACTGTGATCCTTATCTAATCTATAATATAATCTCTCCCTAAATGATTGAAGCAAGTATTACATTCTTATGATTAAATCTAAGTATAATTGTCTCTAAAGTTCTCACCCAACAGCTTGCCCTTAGCAAACATATTTCACATTTTTCCCCACAGCAATTCTTTCAACATCTTTTAGCACCCATCAGTATGTTAAATAATCAAAGTACATAATTCCATCCCTAAACAGTGATTAGAATTGATAGGCTTTTGCCCCCTAGCTGTAGGCCTTTGCCTCCTAACTAAAGACATTTGTCCCATACATGCATTACCTACATACAAACCCTATACTAAAAATCAACTGAGAATCAACATATAATTGATTAGAGTTAATTAGATGGGATTCTGCCTGCTAGATGTAGGCTGTTGCCTCCTAGCTAAGGACTTTTGTCCCATACATGCGTTACCTAAAAACCCTATATAATAACCAAATAAGAATAAAGATTTCTAACCCTCTGTAACAAAGGGCTTTCCTCTTGGAGTAGGGGTGAATACACAATAAAGTAGAGTTCAAAGAAATTCAAGTCCAGCTTGAAGCATCTAATTTCTTGATGGATTTAAGGTCATCTGGAATTTTTACCTCTTCAGTCAAAATGGCTAGCTAGAAACAAAGGAAATCCTCTCTTGAAGAAGAAAGCAACATTAAAAGTCTTGAATTGTTTCTACAAGTTTTCATGTACAAAAGAACCTGGATGGGCCCATTCACTGCAGACCTGTCTAGTAACCCAGACAACTGCTCAGACCATCAGGATGGGCCTTTCCACAGCAGACCTGCCTTGCAGCCCTGACCATCTCCCAAAAGCACCTTGCAGGGCTACTTCACTACAGACCTGCCTAATGGCCTTGCCAACAGTCTGACAAGGGATTGAATGGGCTCCTCACTGCAGCCCTGCCTATTGACCCCACCTATCACCATGAAGTGACTTAGACAAGCCCCCTCACTGCAGGCCTGCTGAGTGGCTCTGTGTACCACCCGAGAAGGTATATGTTCAAAACAAAAACAAAAAGGACAACAAAAAAAAACCTATAAACAAAAGTTTACTATAGCTTTATTCACTATTGCTGAAAGATGAAACAACCCAAATGCCCATCAACTTATAAATAGATGAACAAAATTTGGTATATCCATACAATATGATGTTATTCAGTGTTTTTCCTATAACACTGATGTGTTTTAACATTATGCTAAGGTGGAAAAGAAAACAGACATAAAGAACACATATTTTATGATTGTATTCATAGGAAATATGCAGAATATGTAAACCTATACAGAAAGAAAATAGATTAGTGGTTGCCACAGCCTAGTGGGAGGGGGGAATGCAGAGTGACTGCTAATGGCTACTATGTTTCATTTTGGTATGAAGAAATGTTCTAGAATTAGATAATAGCGAGAGTTGCAGAACTTTGCAAACATTACTAAAAACTACTGGATTATACAGCTTAAAATGAGTTTGGGAGAATGGCCACTGTTTGAATTTTTTGAAATACTTTGAAAAGGATTCTTATTAATTATTCTTTAGAGATCTGCAGTGAAGGCATCCGGTCCTGGACCTTTCTTTGTTGGGAGACTGCTGATCACGGTTTCAGTCTCCTTGCTCATTATTGGTCTGTTTAGGTTTCCTATTTCATCTTGGTTCAGTCTTGGTAGTTTGCACATTTCCATAAATTTATCCATTTTCTCCAGGATTTCAAAGTGGTTCACAATAATGTCTAATAGTTCTTTGTATTTCTGTGATATCAGTTGTAATGTCTCCTTTTTCATTTCTGACTTTTGTTCTTTGGGTCTTCTCTCGCTCTCTCTCTATCTCTCTCTCTCTCTCTCTTTGTTAGACTAGCTAATGATGTGCTATTTTATTTACCTTTTCAAAAAAAGCCTTTTGGTATCATTGATCTTCTGTCTCATTTTTCTGGTCTCCACTTCATTGAGTTCTGCTCTGATCTTAAGTAATCCTTTCCATCTATTAGTTTAAGTTTGGATTATTCTTGGTTAACGAATTCTTTGAGATGTAACTTCAGGTTGTTTATTTGGAGTCTTTCTATTCCTCTAATGTAAGCATTTATTGCAATAAACTTCCCTCTCAGAGCTGTTTTTGCATTATCCCATAGGTGTTGGTATGATGTATCTTTATTTTCATTAGTTTCCTTTTTTTTTAAATTTCCTGTTTTATTTTTTTTTTGACCCGTAAATTGTTCAGCAGTATGTAGTTTAATTTCCATTTATTTGTATAGTTTCCAAAGTGCCTCTTATTATTGATTTCTAATTTTAATCCATTGTGGTCTGAAAAGATACTTGAAATGATTTTAAACTGATAAAATTGCTGAAACATGATTTGTGACCTAATATATAATCTATCCTCGATAATGCCCCTTGTGCTAATAAGAAGAATGTATATTTTGTAGTTGTTGAATGAAATGTTCTGTGGATATCCGAGAAGTCCAATTGGTCTAAAGTGCAGTAGTTTAAGTCCTGCGTTTCTCTGTTGATTTGTTGTCTAGATGATCGATCCAATGTTGACAGAGGGGTGTTCAGGGCCCCAACTATTATCATATTCAGATTTATCTCTTTTTTAGATCTAATAATGTTTGCTTTATACTTCTGGGTGCACCAATATTAGGTGCATATATACTTATGACTGTTATATTCTCTTGCGAGGTAGAGCTGTTTATCATTTTTTAAACCTTGTAGATCTTTCTGGTTTCTTTTTATAGTTTTTGGTTAAAAGTTTATTTTATGTGACGTACAAATAGCTACTTCTTCTCATTTTGGTTTCCTTTGGGGTGGCTGATCTTTTTCCATCCTTTCACTACTAGTCTGTGTGAGTCTTTACAGGTGAGGTGGGTTTCTTGTAGACGTCTTCGTTCTTAATCCATCCAGCCAGTCTATGTCTTTTGATTGGGGAATTCAATCCATTTACATTTAGGGTTACTATTGAAAGGTGTTGTTTTAAACCTGGAATTTTAATTCTGAATTTTGTGTGGTTGTTTTAAATATCTTTTGTTGTTTTCATTCTCTTTAATTACTTGACTTCAGTGTTTGTTGGCTTCTTTCTGTTTCTTATTTGCATTTTTGTCCTACAAGTGGGTTTGTTTTTTCTTCTGTACTCATGGTAGTGATGATGGTTTATCAGATTCCAGACACAGGACTCCCTTGTGGATTTCTCACAGGACTGGTTGTATGGTGGTGAACTCCCACAGTATTTGTTTGTCTGGGAAACACACTATTTCCAATTGACTTCTGAAGCATAGCTTTGCTGGCTATAGTATTCTTGGGTAGCAGTTTTTTCCTTTCAGTACTTTGAATACATCATTCCATTCTCCCCTGGCCTATAGGGTGTCTACTGAGAAATCTGCTTTTACTCTGATTGAGGATCTTTTATAGGTGATTGATGCTTTTCTCTTGCTGTTTTTAGGATTCTCTCTTTGTCTTTGAGTCTTGCTAGTTTGACTATAATGTGTATCAGAGAGGACCTTTTTGGATTGAATGAGATTGAGGATCTTTGTGCATCTTGGATCTGGAATTCTATATCTCTCCAAATACCTGGAAAGTTTTCCACTATTATTTCACTGAACAGATTTACAATGCCTTTTCCTTTCTCCACCCTTTTGGGAACATCCATAATTTGGATGTGTGTATGCTTAAGGTTGGCTGACAGATCTCACAGGTATTTTTCATTTTCATTAATTCTATTTTCTTTTATTTTTCTACCCAGGTTATTTCAAATAGCCTGTCTTCAGTGTTGGAAATTCTTTTTTCTACTTCTTCTAGCCTGGTGTTTATGCTCTCAGTTGTATTTTTTATTTCATTAACTAAATCCTTCAGTTCTATGAGTTCTGCTATGTTTTTTTTTTTAAGTAATGATTTCTTCATAAAATTTCACCTTCATATTCTGGATTTTTTTTGTTTCTTTGTTTTTCATTTTGTTGTGTTGTCTAACTCAGTCTTCTTGTATCTCACTGAGTCCTTTAAGATTGTTGCACGAAATATTTTTTCAGTCATTTCAAAGGTTTCCAGCTGTTTGGAGTCTGGTACTTGAGAATTATTGTATTCCTTTGATGGTGTTATATTTTCTTGATTGTTCACATTTCTAGTATCTCTACATTGATCTTGGGTCATCTGGAGGAGCAGTTGCTTCTTCTATTACTCTGGAGATGCTTTTGAGGAGAGAGACTTCTGCCTATAGAGGTGTTTTCTCTTGACGATTGGGTGGGGTGTTTTAGTTTTGGTTATAGATGTACTTAGTAGTGTAGTCTCAGTGTGATTATTTTGGCCATATTCAATGTCAGAATTCTGTGAGTGGCCTAGGCATTGTGGCACTCAGTAGTTTGCCTCTGAAGTGATTGATATTAGGTTGGGTCATCAAGGTCATGGGCAAGATCTCAGGCTCTTGAGAAGTGCCTGGATGCCCTGTTGCTCCTAGGCTGAGGTAAGTGTCCTTGGACAGACTTGCCGGTACCCCAGCTAGTGACCTGTGACCCTGATAGGTGCTCTGGAGTGGTGTGAAGGTCTTCACTTCAAACTGAAGACCCGGGGGGGGGGACTCAAGAGGTCAGGATTAGGACATTAGGTTTTGTGAGGATTGTGAGGGGTGCTCAGTGACACTTCTGCTAGAGTGAGTAACTCAGTGATGTCCTTGGGGCTCTGGGAAGAGCCCTACATCCCGAGAGGAGGCATTGAGGTATTTTATAGCTTCATTGTTGAAGTGGGTGATGCTCAGTGTCTCTATATTCTCAGGAGGGACACTAGATGGTCTGCATCACCACCTTTGAAGTGGGACACTCTGGGTGAGCTGTTAGCAGTTTGAAAAGGAAGTTATGATTATTAACTTTGGTCACATCACATTTTATAGGCTCAGAATTATTTAAAAGCTGAGTTTTTTTAAAGCTCAGTTTATATATATGTATATTTATACATATGTACAGATATATAAATACACATACACATAGGTTTCTTTAGCCCTTTCCCTTTACCCCCTGATACTTCAAATAAGAGTGTTCATGGCTTATATTTCAATTTGGATTTGAGGTGTGAGTATGTATAAGTTTAAATAAATTGATGATCTGGAAGTTAAAGGGACTTTGTGTGTTCCTTCTGTTGGGGCCAATGTTTACTTCTCGGCCAAAAGCCAAAAGTGAATTTGGGGAGCAAAGAGCATAGTTTGTTATAAACATACTTCATCGCTCCTACAGGTTCAATGCTAAACTTTTACACCTTGTTCTGGCTCTAGGAAGCTGATCCTATGGAGTGTCCAAAAATCAAATATGTCTTTTACATGTTGATTAGGAGAGACCAATGGAAGGAAATAGCAGGAGATCAGAGAGTGAAAGAAAAAACATCCAGATATTTATTCTCCTGGTACATTCTCCTACAGACTATGATTTGCAATATGCTGTGACTCTCTCATCAAACCGTAGCTCCTGTCAAGTGACCAACATATCTTCAGCCATGGCTAATACCATGTTATGAAAAAGAAAAATATCTTCTCCTCTTGTCCCTTCAGAACCAGGGATAGGAATGACCCCACTGTTGCTATACATTTTCTATATCCAATTATTATGCCATGTTTTCTTATAACGAGTAGCACCATGATATGATAAAGAACAATATGAAAAAAAATATTGGAAAGGAAAATCCTAATATTTCATGATACAATTTTTTATCTAGCCAGTCCAAAAGAGTTAACTGAAAATATGTTATACTAAATAAGGGGGTTCTGTAAAGTGGCCGAGATCAAGATTAAATTTCTTGAATGCTAGCCATAATTATTTAAAAACTAAAACATGGAAAACATATCTTCTATTAATGTAACTCAAATTATAAAATATAAATGAAAACAAATAATGTGAAAGACTTCTATGATGAAAGCAAAAACATCCTTACAGGAGAATATCAAAGACCTAAGTAATAAGAGAGACTTTTCATGTATCCTGATAGAATAATTCAATGTAATCAAGATACCAATTCTTTTCCAAATTATTTACACATTTAATCCATTGCCAGTCAAAATTCTAATAGGTTTCTGAAATCTTCTAAAATTATTCTAGTACTTATATTGGAAAATGATGTTTTAATAAGGCTATTGAGTGACAGGCCCTCTATCAGATATCAAAATCTACTTACAGGAATTAAATAATTGGATATTTTAGAACTAGCCATTTAATCAGAGGAGATAGTTTAGGGATAGGTAGATACATTTTTCAACATTAAATTTGATAAACGTGGCAATTCATATTAGGGAAGAAAACTGGATTGTTTCGTAAATGTCTTTCAAAAATTGGTTTTAAGACAATAGGAAACAATTTGAAAAGCAGGTTTAAATCTTTATACATATGTACACACAGAAACTCACATACACATATGGACATATATTATCTCTTTCCCTAACATATCCCACACACATGCATGCATATATGTACACTTAAAGCTTTAAATATGAACAGATGTAAGTTAACCAGAAGAAAATATTAATAAGTTGTTATATAATTTTGAAGTACAAAAAGCAGAAACTCAGAGTATCATTCAGAAACACCATTGAAATAAATTGTATAAAATTATGACTCTACAAAAACATCTATGAAAAAATGTTTTTTATTATAATTTATAAAATCTCTTTTAAATCAATAGAAATATTTTGACTATGTCAATGAAATTAGGTAATCTGTATGAAAAATCAGTTCATAAAAGTACCAATGGCAAAATATCTCACTATTAACAAAATGAATGCAAACTGTTGATTTATAGTGAGATATAATTTTACTTAAATAATGCATGGACTACAAATAGTGACAAAAATCTATGTTCAGTAACTTTAGGGGAGAGAGCAACAAAAATATATAGGAGAAATGTATACAAAGATATTTAAAGATTTTATGGAATTTTTCAAGAGTTTCAGAGAATTAATGAAGACTTAAATTTATGCAAACATGTTATATTGATGAATAGGAAGATGCAGTACTACAAAGATGTCAATTCTTCCCAACTTAACCAATAACATCAATGCAATTCCAATAAAAATCTCAACAGCTTTGTTTTAATATCACAAGCATACTAAGATGTATAGGAAGAAACAATGGAATTACATAGCTGAATTACTATAAATAAAATAGCAAGCATATAGAGAATGATTGCTTAAGTAAAATATAGAAGTCCTAAACATACATATGAAAGACCAAAATTTGACTATATTAAGAATACCCTATTCTTAAAATATACTGTAAAGGTATCATAATCAAAACAGCATGGTACTGGCATAAAGGCAATCATATAGACCAATCGAACAGAGTAGAGAGCCCAGTAAGAAATCCACTCAAACAGTCAATGGATTCCAAAAGGTGCAAAAGGTGCATGCAATGGGGAAAGAACGGTGTCTTCAACAAATAATGTTAGGACAACTGGATATCTACATGCAGAAGAATGAAATTACATCTCACACCCTATATAAAAATCAACTCAAAATAGATTAAATACTTTAATGTGACACCTGAAACTGTAAAACTATTAGAAAAAAACTTGGGGGAAATATCTGTGACATCAGTCACGGCAATAAACTTTTTGTAAATGGAACCAAAAGCACAGTAAATAAAAATCAGAAAGAGACTAATGGGAGTACATCAAACTAAAAAGATTCTGCTTTGCTAAGGAATCAATCAATAGAATGAAACACAATCTAGAGAATGTGAGAAAATATTTGCAAACCATACGTCTCATAAGGGATTAATATGCAAAATAAATAAGGAATGCAACAACTACGGAGTAAGAAAACAAATAACCTGATCAAAAAATAAGCAAGAGATATGAATAGATTATTTTCTAGAGAATACATACAAATGGCCAACAAGCATATGAAAATAATCAAAATCACTAATCATCAAAGAGATGTAAATTAAAACCACAATTAGATATCATTTCATACTTGTTAGAATGGCTTTTATTCAAAACATGAATGATAACAAATGCTGACGATGTGGAGAAGAGGGAATCATTAACACTGTTGGTGGAATATAAATTAGTATAGCCATTATACAAAACTGTATGGAAGTTCTTCAAAAAATTAAAAATTGTACTAACATATGAACCAGGAAACCAACTACTGGGTATATATACAAAGGAAATGAAACTAGTGTGGAAGAGATTTATGAACTCTGATGGTCATTGCAGCATTATTCACAATAGCCAAGAAATAGAATCAACCTAAATGTACATCATTCAATGAGTGGCTAAAGAAAATGTGGTGTATATACACAATGGAATACTACTTAGGCATAAAAAAGAAAACAAGCAAGAACCGGGAGTCAATTATATTAAATGAATTAAGCCAGACACAGGAAAACAAATACTGCATGAAGTCACTTATATATGAATGTAATAATGTTGAACTCGTAGCAGTAGAGAGTATAATGGTGGTTACCAGGGTCTCGGGGTGGGGGTAATTGGGAAGATGTTGGCCAAGGACAAAAAAATTCAGTTATACAGGTATAATAAGTTCAAGAGATCTATTATATATATGATGACTATGGTGACTGTAGTTAATAACAGTGTTTTGTATTCTTGAAAGTTCCTAAGAGAGTAGATTTTAAAGTATTCTCACCACAAAAAAGTCTGAGATAATGCATACGTTAATTAATTTAATTTAGCCATTCCACAATGTATAGATATTCCAAAACAATATGTTCCACATGATGAATATATGGAATTTTTGTCAATTAAAAAAGAAATAAATAAGATTTTAAAAACTTAAATATACAATTTAAAAATGGTGATATTTATCAAATGAAGTAATAAGTATAAGAAAGAAAAAACCACATACTGAGAAAAGACTTTGCAATACATATAAGCAATAAAAAATTAGTACACATGATTACTAAAGGACCTCAACAAACTAATCATAATGGGGGAAAAAAACAGTAGAAAAACTGACAAAAAAAATAGATACAAATTTCATAAAATATTGAAAAAAATGAATGTTGAATAAACATATGAGTATCTGCTCAACTTTGTTGGCAATAAAATTGCAGATTAAAACCACAACGAAGTCACAGTCTGAAACATATTACATTAGCAAAACTATCAAACATCTCATTTACCAGCTGCTGGTAAGGATATAGTTTAATGGAACTGTTATGCACTGCTGGCTAATTACAATACAGCACTGGGGGAAAATACAATCATCTGTAAAGGTGAACAGGTAAACATCTTACTTAATGCAAAAGAATTTCTCTCAGGATGTTCGCAGCAGCACATTGTACAATATGAAACACTGGAAACAACACAAATGGCCACGAACTGAATGGATAAATAAACTGTGGTGTATTGCCATATGGAATAATATACAGCAGGGGAACTGATGAGATGAAAGTGACAAGCACCATCATGATTAAATCATAAAAATTTACTACTGTGAATAAAAGTGAAATTCAGAGAAAAACGCACTATACAATTTTGAGAAAAGGAAGGAAAAGAAAAACTAAACATATTTTAAAGATATACACATATGTAGATAACCTGTTTTTAACTATGATTAACAAAATGTTTAGCACTGGGATTACCTCTGGAGAGAAACACAGGAATGCCATCAGGTAGGTACACACCGATAGTTTCAATGACTTTGATAATATTCTAGGTAAAAAGTTAACCGTAACCCTAATCCTAACCCTATGGATATTATTTGATATCCATGAAAAATCACATAACAAATGTTTTAAATAATAAAAGTTATAAAATTTTCAGTTAGAAAAATAAACTCTTAAAATGCATGCATGGTGTTCCATATTACAATGAAAGCAATTCTATCTTTTCCCTGGATGGTGATGTTTCAAGATGGATGCAAACTGACAAAAACTTGTTTTTTTTACATAAAATTGAAAAACGAAATTTTGTTTATACCGGAACAATTCATTTCTACGCCTGTAAGTCAAGTATTTAAGTTGAATACAACTTTTAGGGAACACAATGTTTATCCAAAATTACACATTTCTTTACTCATATTCTTCAACCTCATGAAGACAAAATAAGTTTACATATTCTTTGACGAAAGGGTGAAAATGCACATGGTAACTGATGAGTAAAATCATAAAAATATGCTTATAACTTGGACTAGTATGATGTTCAAATCCAAAAATAAGTATTTTTCCTTTCATCAAAAACTAGAATAACTGTATCATCAACCACATTCCACGAAACAAAATTGTTCACTGATACTGTCCTTAACTAAACACATTATCATGTGCCATCCAAATATCCTCAGCTGAAAATGCACAGACATTTATGAATGGAAGTGATCTTAAGACTAAATGCATAATGAAGCTGTACAAAGCTGCTGGTACAATGATGAACACTGCAGTTTAAAAAAACTATTTGGGTCCCAGAAATGTGTTATATGGATTAATTGAATTGCTTTCTCAAGAGTTTGGGTGATAGAAAATTTTAAGAAGCACCTTTTGTGTTTCTTTTGAAAAGAATAAACCACTTTCTTCTAAGTCCCATTTAAATATACATCAAGAAAAATAAAGTTACGAGGTGAGCTTAATTTCATTTTTACTTGTCGTAGGACAAATACCTGTGCCTTTTACTTATCCTCCAGAATTTCTCTATTAGATTCATTCTTACCTTAAATGATAACGTATTTGCCATTTTTTGATGGCTTTGTTTAAATAAAGACAAAAATCCCTAGAGAATTTGTTGAATTCACTAAAACATCCGTTGTTAGAACTTACTGCCTCTTGGTTGTTTTAGAACTTGTAACTAACATGCTCAGTGAGGAAGACATACTTTATCCAACTATATTCAACTTTCTACACCAGAGTTTTTCCATAGCATTTTTCATCTCTGAATTTCTCAGGGTGTATATTAAAGGATTCAACATGGGAGTGATTACCGTGTAAACAACAGCCATGGATTTGTCAATGGGAAAAGTGGAGACAGGTCTCACATACATGAAAATACAAGGAACAAAAAAGAGGACAACCACTGTGAAGTGAGAGCTGCAGGTGGACAGGGCTTTGCGCCTCCCTTCCTGACTGTAAGTGTGAAGGGAGTTCAGGATGACCCCATAGGAGATTAGCAGAAGGATAAAGACAACAACACAGATTGCTCCACCATTGGCCACCACAGTGAGGCCAATAATAGAGGTGTCAGTGCATGCAAGTTCCAATAATGGGTACATGTCACAGGCAAAGTGGTCCATGACATTGGGGCCACAGAAAGGGAGATTGTACACAAAGACAAGTTGAACTGTGGAGTGAACTAAACCTCCAATCCAGGCCACCACCAACAGCAGGATGCACACCTGTCGACTCATGATGGTCAAGTAGTGCAGTGGCTTACAGATGGCCACGTAGCGATCATAGGCCATCACCAGCAGAAGGAAAACCTCAGCACCCCCAAATAGGTGTTCTATGAAGAGCTGGCCCATGCAAGCTGGGAAGGAAATAGTCTTTTTATCACTGAGTAAATCTGTAATCAATTTGGGTGAAATGGCAGTGGAATAAACAGCATCCATGAGTGACAGACAGGCAAGGAAGAAGTACATTGGGGAGCCCAGGGAGGGACTGGCAATAACAGTCACCACAATGAGCAGGTTTCCCAGCATCGTCACAATGTAGATGAGAAAGAACAGGACAAATAATGCTTTTTGCAGCTCAGGATCCTGAGAGAGGCCCAGGAGGACAAATGCTGTGACATTGTTACTCTGTCCCATTTATTGTTCTATAACGTTTGTATTAGAGATGAGAGCTCCAGAGAACAATACCTATAATGAAATTGAAAACAGAACTATGAATACGTCCATTATAACATGAAGTACATTGTTACATCTTCCACAGTGTTTCACACACAATAAACACTTATTAAACATCTATCAAGCTCCTCTTCCAAGGAGCCCAATATACCTTCCTTGACAAATCTATTTCTCTTCAGAAAATTTTTGTTGGGCCTATGGGTAAAAGGTTCTATCTGTAAGTCTTAGAGAATATTCCAAAGGGAAGAATAGTCAATGGCCACACATTGAATAACTCCCGATTTAAACTATGTGACTTCCTGGCACAGTAGTGAGCAATGACAAACAGGCAAAGAGTTTCTGCTTTCACAGAAACTTGCTCTCTGGGCTTAGTGATAAACTCTTAATAAATAAATTGGTGAAAAGTCAGTCATTTCAGTTTTTAGTATTTGTGCTGAGTAACTGTTATGATCTCTGTAGACCCAGAAATAACAGCTCTTCTAAATTTCTCATTCAATATGATGAAACTCCACTATTTGATATTCAATTCTTCATGTCTCAAAGGATGTTTCATCTTCATGAATCTCTCATTAAATTTCAAGCAACAGAAATTTGAACTGTGTCAAATAACTTCAGAATTATTTAGCACACTTTTCCCTGCAACAATTACTGGGTCTGATTCTCTGTCAACTTTTTAAGGGACTATAATTCTCTCCATTTTGTCCTTGCCTATAACACGATACTTTATGCACTTAAATACACTATCCTGATTTTCAGCAAATAATTTTGAACTGAGCAAAATTAACTCATCACTATCACCAGCCACAGAGTTATCCTTTACTATATTTCTCAAAACTCTTGAGATGACTTAGGTAATCAAAGGAGAGAAAATAGACACTGAAAAGAGAAGGAGTACATAGTGAAACATGTTTTATTGATGATGCTATTTCAGCAATAACAGTATTCCAAAATAGAACTTCAATTCCTATATTCCAAAAAGAAACATACTCACGTAGAAATTCCAAGCTCAATGTAAAAAGGCATGTGTTTGAGGCATTTTCTAAATATAATTACAAGTCTGTCTCAGTTTGATCATTGGAAAACAAAGGGACTGAAGTGCACAATCTCAGAACCCTTTCCTGTTCAACTATCTATGATACAATTAGTGCCAAACTACCTTATTCTATTCTGCTGACATTTTTTTTTCATTTTCACACTTTTAAAATTAAATAATTTCCAAGATTATCACTGTTACTTGAAAAATGCTAGCCAGTGGTAAGTGAAATTTGATCATTACAAAGAGCAATAATGACTAAATTTTCACATTTAATGTGTAGCTACTTAAAAATCCAAGATGTCCTTTGGGAAAGAGCGCAACACACTGATGAATAGTGTGGCCTATGGAGCCACAGTGCCTCTGTTCCAGTCCGAGCTTCGCCACTTGCTATGTGACTTTGGACAGCTTAATAAACCTATATGTGCCTCCATTTCATCATGTTTAGAATGGAGTTACCAATATTGCTTACCTCTTAGGGTTGTTGTTTTATCATAACAAAGTAAAGTGCCTAGAACTCTGTCTGGCACCTGGCAAAAGGCTTGAATGCTAATGAAGCTATTATCAGTGTTCAGTAATACTTCACTGTGAACATTGGATCAGAACAATTCATCTGGATGTTTATCAACCTCATGAGAATCATAGACATAGTTCAGGATAAAAATAAACAGTGTACCTATAATTCACTGACCCCTTTCTGTGCTTAGTATAAAATTATATGTCTTAGGGATTATCTATTTTGCTACATATGAGGAATAATATTACTTATGATGAAATTTATTTTGATGAGAAGCAAGCAGAATAATAGGAAAGAAGTTGAATCCATATCAGAGAGGAACTAAATAGTAGGAAATGAGAAAAAGAAAAATCAAATCAGGAAAAATAATTTATAGTTAATAAACAAATAATCACAAGTAAGAAGAATATGAATGCAATAGTTCAGTAAGACTATGTATTCTTTATAATATCTTCCCCAGAAAGATCTCTTCCTGAAGGTCTATGAAGTGTAGCTTCAGGACACTTCTTGGGGAACCATAACAAATAAATACAGAGCACATCTAAATCATGGAAAAATATTTCTTAATTTTTAAAAAAATGCTTTCTTAAAGTCTGTAGATCTGATGGTTAAGGATAAACTTAAACAACAGAGAAGAATGAGACAAGTATAGATAAAAAACCAATTTTCTGATTACTCTCTACTGACGAAAATTGCAAAATTACTAAACCTCAAATGTACACGAGATGATTTCATTCACTTAGATTTGGCAGCAGAAGAGCACATTTGCAGAAGAGTTGGAGTTTTCTTTAGAAGCCAGCTGTGAGGAGCCAGCTGCATGGCTCATTCAGATTACTGCTTGCAGCTTATTCAAGAGATCTGTCATATAGAGCTATAGACTGGAAAAGACATACCTATTGAAGAGCGTAAGAGGATAAAGTAGTCAATATCTAATTCTCTTTTCTCTTTTCCACACTTTACATTCTGTAGGGTTTACTACCCTTACTACCTTTAATCATCAATGATATATTTTACCAGGATAAAATGTTTCTTCTATTAGAAAGTTGAATTGTTTACTTATAAAGAAATAAAGTTTGTAAACTATCCTCTATAGTTTACATCTTCAAAGATGTGTGATACCTTGAAAAACTAAAAGATACTACCACTAAGCTTTCAACTTAAACCACTAAGTTAACACTGTTCTAGAAAAAAGAATTCCTAAGAACATGACATTTTAAAAGATAAAATTCTATAATAACAAAAATACCCTCTACAGTACTTTACAATTATAGTTTTAAAAATCTCTCTACATCATAGTAGACAAGGTACATCCCTAAGAATGGGTTTCTTTATGTGTATATACTAGAATGTTTATTAGGATAATTTTAAGATTCATACACAAAAGCTCATATCAAGCTTCTAGGACAAAATAGGCATTTCTTCCTTTACACTATAACATGCTTGGTATACTATGCAATCTCAAATTCTCTAAATCAAATATATCTAAATGTAGTTACACATCTTTATCAACATATCATGTAAAATATAATATGCCCTAAACTAACTTTATAAATCCATTGGTTTATTTGTTATACAAGTAACATGCCACATATTCCTCCTCTTATTTGGCAAAATGAAAAATAAACACCTATCAGGTTCTTTAATAAAACCAAATATACTTCATATATTCTGATTAATTTCTTTGTTGTGCTAGTTTAATTTTCCCAACTCGGATTCCTCCAATTAAATCAAATGATATTTAAGACAGCTATATTTCAATATATGTATGGAACTTTCAATGTGTATTTCTTGTCAGTTGTTTCAGGAACTCACATCTTGTGTCTTGTCCTTGGTCCAGAAAATCCATGCTTCCTTCACTCGAGGTAACTGTAGATACCTCACGTATCCATGTGCGATCACTGAACAAATGATAATATATGACCGATTGGTAGCTCTAGAAATAGTTCCCAGTGGCTACAGTGTCCATATTTCCACATAGGCCTCCCATAAGCTCAGTCTTTCAGAGAAGTGTAGAAGTATCCAAAGTGGATTCCTAAAATACAAAAAAAAAAAAAAAAAACTGAAATATACTGTGAGATAATTGAATATTCTCACCTGCTAAGAAAATTTCTTCATAGAAAAACAAAGATGCTATGTTTGCCTGACTATGTGAAAAGTGACCTAATTAGTGAAAATTGACCTGGCCTGGCCCATTATTTAGAAGCACAAATAAATGAATGGAAAACAAAACAAAACTGAAATTATTTATTTGAATTTTTTTCTTCTCATTATGGTGAAACAAACAAAAAGCACTTTAGTGTGAAATTTTTTATAACATTCCTGTGCCTAGCTCTTAAGCTCTGCACCTAAGAAGCCAAATGCTAGATATTAACTTCATGGAAAAGTCAATGCTGGAGCTTTCTCACAGGTAGGTAGATGCAGAACACTTCAGTCTTTCAGTCATTCAAATAGCATAACCCTAAGACTACATCTTTTGTCATTAAAAGAATATTCCTATCTCTCCCCAGTCTAAACTCACGAAATTGAGAGCTTCCACAAGTTTCTACAGACAATGATGGATATTACAAGAAAACATCACACCCAGAGGGCTAGATACGGAATAAAGACATACTCCAGCTTGGGCAGAAATTTGAGTTTTCAGAAACCTCTTGGGTCATTCTATCTGTGAGATAACTCTTCAATTTTATGTGTAGACAGAGTCTGTGACTTTTTACATCATCACTCTTGTACATGAAAGAGACTGTAAGATCATTATAGATTAGTTTATTAGTATATTTGGAACAAATTCAAATGAACTAATCTCTCCCGAACAGTTTTCTGCCCTAGAACAATCCCTCGAGAAAAATGACTTGGGTCTTGCCAGGAAAGAGTAGCTAACACAACATGGACAATGTGACAAAAGGTATCTACGGCTAAGTGCAGCTTAAACAGTAGAAACTCGTAACATCACTTAAATTAACAACACGACATTCCAAAGCACAATTCCTAAAAAGCAAAGTTGATCAAACTGTGATCATTACCTAAACTATAATATAATCTCTCCTTAAATGATTGAAGCAAGTGTTACATTCTTATGATTAAATCTAAGTATAATTGTCTCTAAGGCTTCACCCAACAGCTTGCCCTTAGCAAACATATTTCACATTTTTCCCCACAGCAATTCTTTCAACATCTTTTAACACCCATCAGTATGTTAAATAATAAAAGTACATAATCCCATCCCTAAACAGTGATTAGAATTGATTGATGGGCTTTTGCCCACTAGCTGTAGGCCGTTGCCTCCTAACTAAAGACATTTGTCCCAGACGTGCATTACCTACATACAAACCCTATACTAAAAATCAACTGAGAAGCAACATACACTTGATTAGAGTTGGTTAGATGGGCTTTTGCCTGCTAGCTGTAAGCCATTACCTCCTAGCTAAGGTATTTTGTCCCATACATGCATTACCTAAAAACCATATCTAATAAACAAATAAGAATCAAGACTTCTAAGCCTCTATAACAAAGGGCTTTCTTCTTGCAGTAGGTGTGAATACACAATAAAGTAATGCTCAAAGAAACTCAAGCCCAGCTTGAAGCATCTAATTTCTTGATGGATTTAAGGTCATCTGGAATTTTTACTTCTTCAGTCAAAACTGCTAGCTAGAAACACAGGAAATACTCTCTTAAAGAAGAGAACAACATAAAAAGTCTTGAATTGTTTCTACAAGTTTTCATGTACAAAAGAACCTGGATGGGCCCAGTCACTGCAGACCTGTCTAGTAACCCAGACAACTGCTCAGACCATCAGGATGGGCCTTTCCACAGCAGACCTGCCTTGCAGCCCTGACCATGTCTCAAAAGCACCTTGCAGGGCTACTTCACTACAGACCTGCCTAATGGCCTTGCCAACAGTCTGAGAAGGGGCTGAATGGGCTCATCAATGCAGCCCTGCCTATTGACCCCACCTATCACCAGAGAAGTGACTAGACAAGCCCCCTCACTGCAGGCCTGCTGAGTGGTTCTGCGTACCACCTGAGAAGGTATATGTTCACATCAAAAAAATAAAAATAAAGCTATAAACAAAAGTTTATTGTAGCATTATTCACTATTGCTGAAAGATGAAACAACCCAAATGCCCATCAACTTATAAATAGGTGAACAAAATTAGGCATATCCATACAATATAATGTAATTCAGATTAGGGAGGAAGATCGTATTTTTTTGTAAATGTCTTTAAAACACTGGTTTTTGTACAATAGGAAATGATTTGAAAAGTAGGTTTAATTCTTTATACACATGTACACACAGAAACACACATACACATATGAACATATATTATCTCTTTCTCTAACACCTCCCACACACATGCATGCATATATGCATACTTAAAGCTTTAAATGTGAACAAATGTAAGTTAACCTGAAGAAAATATTAATAAGTTGTTATATAATTTTGAAGTACAAAAAGCAGAAACTCAGAATATGATTCAGAAACACCATTGAAATAAATTGTATAAAATTATGACTCTACAAAAACAACATCTATGAAAAAATGTTTTTATTATAATTTATAAAATCTCTTTTAAGTCAATAGAAATATTTTGACTATGTCAATGAAATTAGGTAATGTGTATGAAAAATCAGGTCATAAAATTACCAATGGCAAAATATCTCACTATTAACAAAATGAATGCAAACTGTTGATTTATATTGAGATATAATTTTACTTAAATAATGTACAGACTACAAATAGTGACAAAAATCTATGTTCAGTAACTTTAGGGGAGAGAGCAACAAAAATATTTTGGAAGAAATGTATACAAAGATATTTAAAGATTTTATGGAATTTTTCAAGAGTTTCAGAGAATTAATGAAGACTTAAATATATGCCAACATGTTATATTGATGAATAGGAAGATTCAATACTACAAAAATGTCAATTCTTTCCAAATTTACCAATAACATCAATGCAATTCCAATAAAAATCTCAACAGCTTTGTTTTAATATCAAAAGCAAATTAAGAGTTATGGTAAGAAACAATAGCTGAATTACTAAAAACAAAAATAACAAACATATAATGATTTCTTAAGTAAGATGTAGAAGTCCTAACCATTCACATAAAAGACTGAGAGATTTGACTACATTACAAATGTCCTGTTCTTAAAATATACTGTAAAGGTATCATAATCCAAACAGCATGATACTGGCATAAAAGCAAACATAGACCAATGAACAGAATAGAGAGCCCATTAAGTAATTCACTCAAACAGTCAACGGATTCTTGACAAAGGTGCCAAAGGTGTACGCAATGGGGAAAGAACAGTGTCTTCAACAAATAGTGTTGGGACAACTGGATATCTACATGCAGGAGAATAAAATTAGATCTCACACCATATATAAAAATAAACTCAAAATAGATTAAATACTTAAATGTGACACCTGAAACTGTAAAACTATTAGAAGAAAACTTGGGGGAAATCTCTATGACATCAGTCATGGCAATAAACTTTTTGTAAATGGAACCAACAGCACAGTTAATAAAAAACAAAAACTGACTGATGGGAGTACATCGAACTAAAAAGATTTTGCTTTACTAAGGAAACAATCAACAGAATGAAACACAATCTAGAGAATGTAAGAAAATATTTGCAAACCATACATCTCACAAGGGGCTAATATGCAAAATAAATAAGGAGCTCAACAACTAGGTAGTAAAAAAACAAATAACCTGATCAAAAAATAAGCAAAAGATATGAATAGATTTTTTACTGAAGAATACATACTAATGGCCAATAGGTGTATGAAAATAATCAAAATCACTAATCATCAAAGAGATGCAAATTAAAACCACAATTAGATATCACTTCATACTTGTTAGAATGGCTATTATTCAAAAGATGAATGATAACAAATGTTGCTGAAGATGTGGAGAAGAGAGAACCCTTGACACTGCTGGTGGAATATAAATTACTACAGCCATTATACAAAACTGTATGGAAGTTCCTCAAAAAATTAAAAATAGTACTAACATATGAACCAGCAAATCCCACTACTGGGTATATAGCCACAGGAAATGAAATTAGTGTTGAAGAGATATATGAACTCTTATGGTGACTGCAGCATTATTCACAATAGCCAAGAAAATAGAATCAACCTAAGGGTCCATCATTCGATGAGTGGAAAAGGAAAATGTGGTGTATATACACAACGGAATGCTATTCAGGCATAAATAAGGAAATTTGTCATTTATGAAAACAAGTATGATCCTGGAGGACATCATATTAAGTAAATTAAGCTAGACACAGGAAGACAAATACTATATGACGTCCCTTATACATGAATGTTAAAAAGTTGAACTCATAGAAGTAGAGAGTATAATGGTGGTAACCAGGGTCTCTGGGTGGGAGGTATTGGGAAGATGTTGGCCAAAGGACAAAAAAATTTCAGTTATCCAAGTAGAATAATTTCAAGAGATCTATTGTATATATGGTGACTATGGTGACTGCAGTTAATAACTATGTTTTGTAGTCTTGAAAGTTCCTAAGAGAGTAGATTTTTAACTATTCTCACCACAAACAAGTCTGAGATAATGCATATGTTAGTTAATTTAATTTAGCCATTCCACAATATATAGATATTTCAAAACAATATGTCATACATGATGAATATTTGCAATTTTTGTCAATTAAAAAAGAAATGAATAAGATTTTAAAAATTTAAATATACAATAAAAAAGGAAGGTGATATTTATCAAATGAAATAAGTGTGAAAAAGGAAAACCACATACTGAGAAAAGACTTTGCAATACATAAAATCAATAAAAAATTAGTACACATGATTCCTAAAGAACCTCAACAAACTAATCATAATGGAAAAAACAACCAGTAGAAAAAGTGATAAAAGAGATACACATTTCATAAAATATTGAAAAAAAAAGAATATTGAATAAACATATGAGTATATGCTCAATTTTGTTAGCAATAAAAATTGCAAATGCAAACCACAGTGAAGTCACCGTCTTAAACATATTACATTAGCAAAAATATCAAACATCTCATATTACCAGCTATTGGTAAGTATATACTATAATGGAACTGTTATGCACTGCTGGCAAATTACAATACAGCATTGGGGGGAAATGCACTCATCTGTAAAGGTGAACATGTAAACATCTTACTTAATGCAAAAGAATTTCTCTCAGGATGTTCACAGCAGCATTATGTGCAATATGAAACACTAGGAACAACCCAAATGGCCACTGATTGAATGAGAAAACAAACTGTGGTGTATTGCCATATGGAATAATATACAGCAGGGGAACTGATGTGATGAAAGTGACAAGCACCATCATGATTACAGCACAGAAATTTACCAGTGTAAATAAAAGTAAAATTCAGAGAACTATGCACTATACAATTTTGAGAAAGGGAAGCAATAAGAAAAACTAAACAATATATTTTAAAGATATACACATATGTAGTTAACCTGTTTTTAACTATGATTAACAAAAAGTTTAGCACTGGGATTACCTCTGGAGAGAAAAAAAGGAATGCTACAACAAATATTTTAAATGGGAAAGTTCTAAAATATTTTTTCAGTTAAAAAAATAAACTCAAAGTGCATGCATGATGGCAATACAGTGAAAGCAATACGATCTTTTTGCTGGTTTGTGATGTTTAAAGACAACTGCAAACTGAGAAAAACTTGTTTTTTTTACATAAAATAAAACTGAAAAAATTTTGTTTATACCACAACAATTCATTTCTACGTCTGTAAGTCAAGTATTTAAGTTGAATACAACTTTCAGGGAACACAATATCTAACCAAAATTGTACATTTCTTTACCCATATCTTCAGCATCAGAAAGACAAAATAAGCTTTACCTATTCTTTGATGAAATAGCAAAAATGTACATGAAAACTGATGAGTAAAATAATAAAAATATGCTTATAACTTGGACTAGTATGATGCTCAAATCCAAAAATACGTATCTTTCTTTCCACCGAAAATTAGAATCTGTTTGTATCATCAACCACAAAATTGTTCACTCATAGTGTCCTTAACTAAACACATTATCATGTGTCATCCAGATATCCTGAACTGAAAATGCATAGACATTAACCTTATGAACGGAAGTGATCTTAAGACAAAATGCATAATGAATCTGTACAAAGCTTCTGTGCTGGTACAATGATGAACACTATAGCTTAAAAACACTACTTGGGTCTCAGAAATGTGTTATATGGATTAATCAAATTGCTTTCTCCTGAATTTGTGTGATAGAAAATTTTCAGAAGTAGCTTGCTTTTTTTTTTTTTTTTTTTTGGAAAAGAATAAACCACTTTCTTCTAAGTCCCATTTAAATATACATCAAGAAAAATAAAGTTATGAGGTGAGCTTAATTTTATTTTTACTTGTAGTAGGACAAATACCTGTGCCTTTTACTTATCCTCCAGAATTTCTCTATTTGATTGATCCTTATCTTAAATGATAATTTATTCTCCTTTTTTAATAGCTGTGTATAAATAAAGACACAAATCCCTAGAGAATTCATTGAATCACTAAGTCATCCATTGTTTGAATTTACTGCCTCTTTGTTGTTTTAGAACTTGTACCTAACATGCTCAGTGAGGGTCACATTCTTTATGTGTCCATACGACACTTTCTACACCAGAGTTTTTCCATAGCATTTTTCATCTCTGAATTTCTCAGGGTGTATATTAAAGGATTCAACAGGGGAGTGATTACCGTATAAACCACAGTCATGGATTTATCAATGGGAAAGGTGGAGACAGGTCTAACATACATGAAAATACAAGGAACAAAAAAGAGGACAACCACTGTGAGGTGAGAGCTGCAGGTGGACAGGGCTTTGCATCTCCCTTCCGGACTGTAAGTGTGAAGGGAGCTTATGATGACCCCATAGGAGATTAGGAGAAGGATAAAGATGACCAGACAGATTGCTCCACCATTGGCCACCACAGTGAGGCCAATAACAGAGGTGTCAGTGCACGCAATTTCCAATAATGGGTACATGTCACAGATAAAGTAGTCAATGACATTGGGGCCACAGAAGGGAAGATTGTACACAGAGGCAAGTTGAACCGTGGAGTGAACTAAACCTCCAATCCAGGACACCACCAACAGCAGGATGCACACCTGTCGACTCATGGTCAAGTAGTGCAGTGGCTTACAGATGGCCACATAGCGATCATAGGCCATCACCAGCAGAAGGAAAACCTCAGCACCCCCAAATAAGTGTTCTATGAAGAGCTGGCCCATGCAAGCTGGGAAGGAAATAGTCTTTTTATCACTGAGTAAATCTGTAATCAATTTGGGTGAAATGGCAGTGGAATAAACAGCATCCATGAGTGACAGACAGGCAAGGAAAAAGTACATTGGGGAGCCCAAGGAGGGACTGGCAATAACCGTCACCACAATGAGCAGGTTGCCCACCATCGTCCCAACATATATGAGTAAGAACAGGACAAATAATGCTTTTTGCACCTCATGATTCTGTGAGAGGCCCATCAGGAATAATTCTGTGACATTGTTACTCTGTCCCATTTGTTCTTCTATAAGGCTGGTATCAGAGATGAGAGCTCAGGAGAATAGTACCTGTAATGAAATTGACAACAGAACTATGAGCATCTCCATTATATCATGAAGCTTATCTTCACTGTCGTATCTTCTACAGTGCTTTACGCACAATAAACATTTAGTAAATATCTATTGACCTCCTTTCCAAAGAACCCAATAAACCTTCCCGTGACAACTCTATTTCTCATCAGATAATTTTGGCTGGGCCTACTGGTATAATATTCTATCTGTAAGTCTTAAGGGATGTTCTAAAGAGAAGAGTATTCAAAGGCCACACATTGAATAACTCCTGATTTAAAATATATGACTCTTTGGCTCTGTAGTCAGCAATTACACACAAGGAAAATATTATTGTCCTCAAGAAACTTACTCTCTGGTTATAGTAAAACACTAAGTAAATAAATGGGCACAGAGTTAGTACTTTGAGTTTGTAATAATTGTGGTGAGTAACTTTACAATATGATCTGGGTAGCACCAAAAATAATAGCTCTTCTGATATATCACACTCATTACTATGGCATTCCACTATTATATGTCTCAAAAGATGTTCAGTCTATATAAATTGCTCATTAAATTTCAAGGGACTGGACTGTGAACTTATCTAATAACTACAAAATTATTTAGCACATTGCTCCTGATAGCAATTAGTTGACTGAACTCTCTGATTCACAGCTTTTTAATGATCTATAATTCTCTCCATTTTATCTACAGCTAAGGCTAGGTCTCACAGACCCATTGAGCCCATTCACAAACCCCTCACATGTGGGTCCACAAGCTAGGTAACAGAAAAAGGTCCTTGGAGCCATGGTTGAAGAAAGAATAATCTTTATTTCTAGATGCAAGCTCTGCCAACCAGCAGTTCAGGGGTACTGCCTCACACACTCTGAAGAACACAGAAGAATAGCAACAAGCTAAAAATACACAAGTGTACATGTGCACTAACACCACCCCCACGCAACTTGTTTACAAAGAATGTGCTGCACCACCCGCAACCAGACCTGAGGCAAGGGGGCCTGACTAAACTACTCTATTTTCCTCACACACAATTCTTAGCTCACTTATATACACTGTCTTGATTTTCAGCAAATAATTTTGAACTGAACTGAATTAACTCCTGACTGTCACCACCTTCTGCTTTATTTTCTAGAATTTTTTTCAAAACTCTTTCGGTGAGATAAGTAATAAAGGAGGAGGAAATAGACACTAAAAAGAGAGGTAGAAGACAGTGGGGCATTGTTTTATTTATAATGCTATTTAGGTAATGACAGTGCTCAAAAATAAAACTTCAGTTTCCAGATTGCAAAAAAACATATTCAAGGAAAATTTACAAGCTCAATGTAAAAAGGCATGGTTTCAGTCACTTTATAAATATAACTACAAGTCTGTCTCATTTTGATAACTGGAAAATAAAGGGATTGAAGTAGATAATCTCAGAATCCTTTCCTGCTAAACTATCTATGATACTATTAGTGCAGACCTACCTTATTCTATTGTGCTAACATTTCCTCTTTCATTTTTCATGCTTTTATGCTTAGATAATGATTTCCAAGCTTGTCACTGTTATTGAAAAACACTAGCCAGTGGTAAATGAAATCAGATCATTTCAGTGAGCAAATTTAACTAAATTTTCAAATTCACTGTGGAGCTACTTAAAAATCGAAGACGTCCTTGGAGAAAGAGCAGAACACAGTGGTGAATGCTGTGACCTCTGGAGCCACACTGCCTCTGTTGCAATCCCAGCTTCACCACTTGCTAGGTGACTTTGGGCAACTTAATAAACCTGTATGTGCCTCAGTTTCACCATTTTTAGATTTGAGCTACAAATACTGCTTACCTCTAAGTGCTGCTGTTTTATTATGACAAAGAAAAGTGCCTAGCACACTGCCAGACACCGGGTAAAGGCTCAATATGAAATAAATAATAATGGTAGCTATTATCAGTGTTCTTTAATATTCACTATGAACATTACATCACAACAAGTCATCTGGATCTTTGTCAACATGATAAGAATTTTAGACATAGTCCAGGCTACAAGTAAATATACCTACAATTCACAAACCCCTTTTTGGGCACATGGTAAAATTATGTTTTAGGAATTATCTATTTTACCATATATGAGTGGTAATATTTACCTATGACGAAATGTATTTTGATGAGTATCAAGCAGAACAATAGGAAAAAAGTTGAATCCGCATCACAGAAGAAACTAAATAGTAGAAAATGAAAGAAAAAAGAATCAAATCAGGCAACAGAAAAATTACATTTATAAATGAATATCCACAAGTAATAAGAATATTAACGTAAAAATTCAAAGAGGCTAGAATTCTTTACAAAATCTTCTCCATAAGTGTTTCCTTTTGTGAGAAAGGACTGGAAGCATAACCTCCTGAGGGTCTGTGCGGTAGACACTTAGGAGTCTTCCTGGGGACCCATAATAAATAAATACAGAGCACATCCCAGTAAAGAATTTTTTTTAATTTTTAAAAATTATTTCTGAAAGGTTCTAGATTTGATGGTTAAGTACAAACTCAAATAACAGAGAATAATGGGACAAGAACAGATACAAACCTAACTTTCTGATTATTCACTACTGAGTAAAATTACAGAATTACTAAACCTCAAATGTAGATGGCGTTTTGGCAGCCAGAGAAGACGTTTACAGAAGAGTTGGAGCTTTCTTTAGAAGCCAGCTGTAATGAGCATTCTGCATGTCTCATCCACACTGCTGCCTCCAGTTGAGTCAAGAGTTCTGCCATTGCTGAAGCTATAGACTGATAAAGGTGACCAGTTGAAGAACATAGGCATATAGACTAATCTATGTCTATTTCTTTTTTTAACACCTTACTTTCTACAAGGTTTGGTGCCCTTAATCCCCTTAATGATCAGTAGTGTACTTCACTAAATAAATATTTTATTGGAAAGTTTAATTATTTATTTCTACAAAATAAGGTATGCAAACTAGCATCTATATTGTATCATCAAATATTTGATATCTATAAAAACTAAAAAGCAGTATTACTAGTCTTTCAACTTAAACCATAAATGACACTTTTCTAGGAAAAAACATACTTTCTTAAGAATGCAGCTTTTTTTAAAGATAAAATTCCTTTACACTATAACACACCTGGTATGAAATGCAATTTTAAATTCTCTAATTCAAGCTTTGCGCAGTGGCAGTATCGTAGCCAATGAGGTTTATCTGAGGCGCGATTATTGCTAATTGAAATTCTCTAATTCAAATACATCTAAAGTAGTCACACATCTTTATTAACATGTCATGTTAAATGTAATATACCATAAACTAAGATTATAAATCCTTTGGTTTATTTCTTATACCTGTAACATACCGCATGTTCCTCCTGTTATTTGGAAAAATGGAAAATAAGCATCTATTAGGTTATATACTAAAACCAAAAATAGTTTCTATATTCTGATTATTTTCTGTGTTGTACTACCTTAGTTTTCCAAACTCAGATTCCTCCAATAAAAGCATATGACATTTAAGACAGCTATATTTCACTATATTAAAGGACTTTTTAATGAGTATTTCTTTTCAGCTGTTTCAAAACTCACATCTTGGGTCTTGTACTTCATCCAGAAAACCAATGCTTCTTTCACTGAAGGTAACTGTAAATATGTCACGTATCCACCTGTGATCACAGAACATACAATAAAGTATGAGTTGTCAGTGGATCTAGAAATAGTTCCAAGTGGCTACATTTCCATATTTTCACACAGGCTTCCCATCATCTCCGTCTTTCAGAGGAGTGTAAAAAAATCAAAAGCAAATGCCTATAATATAAAAAACATTTAGATATAATGTAAGGTACTTGAATATTATCACCTGCTAAACAGTTTGTTCACAGAAAAACAAAGATGCTATGTGTGCATGTCTATGTAAATTCAGACCTAATTAGTAAAAATTAACCTAGCCAAATCCATTATTTGGTGGCACATAAACAAACTGAAAATTTTTAAATACTGAAATTATGTACTTGGATTTTTCTCTTTTCAGTCCATATGGTGAAACAATCAAAAAGTATTTTACTTTGAGAATTTAGGAAAACATTTATGTCCCTAGTTATTAAGCTCCCCACCTGACAAGTCGAATGCCGGAATTTAACTTCATTGAAAAGATGGTGACAGAGTTTTCTCACGTGTAGAAGCAGAACTTTCCAGTCCCTTAGTCATTCAAACAGCATGTCCCTAAGACCACTCCTTTCCTTATTAAAAGCATGTTCCTATTTCCCTCAGTCTCCACACAGGAAATTAAAACTTTCCACCAATTTCTACAAGCAATGATGGATATAACAAGAAAACCTCACACCTAGAGGACTAGATACTAATTGAAGACATACATTAGCTGGGACAGAAATTTGAGTTTTCAGAAATCTTTTAGGCCATTATACCTGGAACATAAGTCTTCCATTTATAGGTACAGACACAATCTATGACCTTTTGCATCATCCCTATTTTAAATGAAAGAGACTGTATGGTCATTATAGATTAGTTTATTAGAATATTTGGAACAAATTCAAATGAACTAATCTCTCCTGAACTGTTTTCTGCCCTAGAACAATCCCTAGAGGAAAATACTTAGGTCTTGCCAAAAAAGAGTAGATAAATGCCAAGTAATATGAAAAGACTATAACATGAAAGGCAAAATTCTAAAGTAAATTAAATAACAAAATATGATTTTCACATTATAAAATATTTATGTAAGGCAAATAATATTTAAGCTAGAATGACAGTGGAAGCAGCCTGTAGTTCATTTTCCTAACCACACCTCTAGCAAAGGAGGCTTTACTCTGGCTATTAGACAGTCTCTGCCCAAGAAACCCTAAGGCTCAAAAGCAACATGGGAACCTGGGAGAATTTTGAAGTTGCCATTCTAATTCTTGGAAAGTTAGGTAATCATAGTTCTGCACTTTTCATTGGAGTGGAGGCTTTCAATCAAGACCTGAGTCTGGGACAGATGTAACCATAATGATCTTTAGTCCATTAATTCAATCTGTTAATTCCAATCCAATATCAATTGAAGAACAGTTTCTACAAGAAAGAAATTGTTATTTTCCAAAGAATGGTGTCTGAGGGCTTCCACTGCTATTTCCTTAACTTGGCTTGCCATTAGCTCTACAAAATATCATGATGTCATTGGCATATTATGAGCTAAATACTGAATCTTCCATGTCATAAGGGCCTTAGGTAAAGAGTCACATAAATAATTATCTGAACCAGCTAAAGATCTCTATTGTGTAATGGGCTCAACTAAGAATATTTCATTCAACAACTATAGAATATACGTTCTTCTCATCCACATGGAACATTCTCCAGGATAGATCTATAGTAGGTCACAAACCAAGTCTCAATAAATTTTTAAAAATTAAAATCATTTCAAATATCTTTTCAGAAAAGAACAGATTAAAGCTAGAAATTAATAACAAGTGAAACTCAAGACATTATACAAATCAATGGCCATTAAACAATAGACTAATGAACAACTGTGGGTCCAAGAAGAAATTAAACAGGAAATCAAAAATTTTCTAGAAAACAAAAATAAAGGCACATCATAACAAAACCTGTGGGATATTGCAAAGCAGTACTGAAAAGGAAGTTCATTGAAATTAATGATTATATCAAAAAATAGAAGGATTTCAAATAATCAAGCAAATGCTACACCTCAAGAACTAGGAAAACTAGAACAATCCAATCCCAAAGTTAATAGATGGAAAGAAATAATAAAAATAAGATCAAAATTAAATGATATAGAGACCCCCAAAATGATACAATAGATCAATGAAACAAAAATATGGGGGTTTTTTGAGGAGAAGATTTTTAAAAAAGGTGAGCCAGTAGCTAAATTAACAAAAATAAAGTAGACAGAACACCCAAATAGCAAAAATCAGAAATGAAAAGGGAGACATTACAGCCAATATCACAGAAATACAAAGAATCATTACAGGCTATTACAAACAACCATATGCCAACAAATTTGAAAACCTGGAGAAAATGGACACATACAAACTACAAGACTGAACAAAGAAGACATAAAAAACCTGAACAGACCAATAACAAGCAATGAAATTGAAACAGTAACCATCAGTTTCCCAACAATGAAAAGCCCAGAATCAGATGGCTTTACTGCTGAATTCTGTCAAACACTTAAAGAGGAATTAATACCATTCTCTTCAAACTAATCCAAAGAATTGAAACAGAGGACACTCTCCCAAACTCATTTTATGAGGTCAGCATCACCTTGATACTAAAACCAGACAAAAATACAATCAAAAAAGTAAACTACAGACCAATATCTCTAATGAATATAGACACAAAAATCCTCAACAAAATACTAGCAATCAGAATACAGCAACACATAAAAAAAATTACACACCATGATCAAGTGGAATTCATTCCAGGGAGACAAGGATGGTTCAACATATGTAAGTTAATAAATGATACACCACAACAGCAAAATCGAGGACAAAAGCAATAAGATTATCTCAACAGATTCAGAAAAAGCATTCAAAAAAATTCAACATCTTATTCATGATAATGGCTCTCAGAAAATTATGTATAGAAGGAAGTACCTCAGCACAATAAAGGCCATATAATATAACAAACCCATCACCAATATCATCCTGCATAGGAAAAAAATCAGAAAGCCTTTCCCTTAGGAACAGGAACAAGTCAAGGATACCCACTCTCACCACTCCTATTTAACAAACTGCTTGAAGTACTAGCCAGAGCAATCAGTCAAGAGGAAGAAATAAAGGGCATCCAGACTGGAAAAGATGAAACCAAACTGCCCATTTCTGCAAAGGACATGATCCTATATATAGAAAAACCTGAAGACTCTACCAAAATATTCTTAGAGCTAATTAATAATTTCAGTAATGTTGCAGGATGTGAAATCAACATCCTAAAATCAGTTGTTTGTATTCTCCAATAATGAACTAACAGAAAGAGAAGTCAAGAAAGTAAGCTCAATTACAATAGTCACCAGAAAAATAAAATATCTAGGAATCAATTTAATCAAGGAGGTAAATGATCAATACAATGAGAACTACAAATCACTACCAAAAGAAATTAAAGAGGACACAGAAAGATGGTAAAACATGCCATGCTTTTGGATTGGAATAGTTAACATTGTGAAAATATCCATACTACCCAAAGCAATCTACAGATTCAATGCAAATCCCATCAAAATACCAATGATATTCTTCACAGAAATAGAAAAAAAACAATTCTAACATTCATATGGAATAACAAAAGACCCCAAATAGACAAGCATTCTGAGCAAAAAAAAAAAAAAAAAAGAGCCAGAGGCACAACACTCCCTCACTTCAAATTACATTACACAGCTATAGTAATCAAAACAGCATGGTACTGGCATAAAAATAGACATATGGGCCAATGGAACAGAACAGAGAACACAGAAATCAACCCAGGTACTTACATACTATTGATCTTTGACAAAGGCAACAGGAACATACCTTGGGAAAAAGACTGCCTCTTCAATAAATGGTGCTGGGAAAACGGGATATCCATATATGGAAGAATGAAACTAGACCCGTACCTCTCACCATATACCAAAATCAACTCCAAATGGATCAAAGACTTAAATATAAGACCTGAAACTATAAAACTACTGAAGGAAAACATAGGGGAAACACTTCAGGAAGTAGAACTGGGCAAAGACTTTATGAATAATACCCCAAAAGCACAGCAACAAAAGAAAAAATAAATAACTGGGATTATATCAAACTAAAAAGCTTCTGCACAGCAAAGGAAACAATCAAGAGAGTGAAAAGATAATGCACAAAATGAGAGAAAATATTTGCAAACTATGCAACTGGCAAGGGATTAATAAAGAGAATATACAAGGAACTCAAACAAGCACACAATAAAAAAAACCAATTAAAAACAGGCAAAGGAGCTGAATAGACATTTTTCAAAGGAAGAAATACAAATGGCCAACAGGTGCATGAAAAAATGCTCAACATCACTAATAATCAGGAAAATGCAAATCAAAACCACATTGAGATATCATTTCACTGGCTAAAATCAAAAAGACTGAGAACAAATGCTGACAAGGATACAGAGAAAGGGGAACATTTCTACACTGTTGGTGGGTCTTTGAATTAGTACAGCCACTATGGAAAACAGTATAGAGGTTTCTCATACAACTACAGATAGATCTACCTTACAATCCAGCGATCCCACATCTGGGTATATACCCAAAGGAATGGAAATCATCATGTTGAAGGAATATCTGCACTTCCGTGTTTATTGCAGCTCTATTTACAATAGCCAAGACTTGGAGTCATCCAAAATGTCCACTGACAGATGACAGGAAAAAGAAAATGTGGTATACATACTCAATAAAATACTACTGTGCCATTAAAAGGAGTGAAATTCTGACCTTTGCAGCAACATGGATGAACTTAGAGAAAACTATGTTAAGTGAAATAGGCCAGGCACAGAAAGAAAAATACCACATTTCCTCACTCATAAGTGGGAGCTAAAAGAAAGGAAGGAAGGTAGGGAGAGAGAAAGAGAGAAGGAGAGAAGGAGAGGAGAGAAAGGAAAAAATCACAATAATACATTAACTTTCAATAAAGAAAGAGAGAACAGAACTGTGGTTATTAGCGGTGGGAAAGGGAGAGGAAGAGGGAGGTTGGTGAGAGACTAGTTAAGAGTCACAAAGATTGATTACATTTCATAAACATGAGTATACTAATTATTCTGGTTTGATCACCTCATGTTGTACACATGTATTGATATGCTATTCTGTACCCCACAAATATATATAATCATTTATCTCTCAGTAAAAAACTGTCAAAAGAAAAAATGAAAATAGATATTCAAACAAACAAACAAAAGCCCAAGCCTTTGTCAACTGAATGTAGGTGGTCTGGCCGAGAGCTAGTTTTGCTCTCAACAGTCTCAGGTTGCCATCTGCTGCAGAAGACACTGCCAGAAAGGCTCTTGAACTGAGACTTCCTTGCAAGAAAGACGTCAACCTTTCCCAGGAGACTAGACGTCCGACCAAACTCACCGACCTCTCTGTGCATTGACGAGTTTGTTAACTCAGACTGTTGCATTCTATCTGCCTCGATACCCTCACTTAATTGTATTGCTATTAGTACTTCGAATAATAAGTGAATTCAGTGCTGCATAGCTTGAGCCTGTGTGCTTGCAGCTCCGACTACCGAGGGAACAGGTTATGACCAACGGAATTGCCCCCTAGGGGAACTCTATAGTAGCCCGTGGCTGATATTAATGATCCTTGCATTAATAAAAGTCTAACATTGTGGAAAGACACAAACGTGTTTGACCTTGGTTGCTTGTAACCTCCATTTGCTCATGACACAGTATATTCAACATTATACAATGTAACCATTTTTTGTGGCCCTTTACCAGTTTCTTGCTAACCTCTCCTCCCCCTCACCCTTTCCCACCTCTGGTAACCTCAGTTCTGTTCTCTCCTTTTGAAAGTTCAACATATTATTGTGATTATTCTTTCTTTCTTTCTCTCTCTCTCTCTCTCTCTCTCTCTCTCTCTCTCTCTCTCTCTCTCTCTCTCTCTCTCTCTCTCTTTCATTTGATTCTTCTTTATACTTGCTCAAATCTGCTATTGGCCCCCTTAGTGAATTTTTTTTATTTCATATATTTTACTTTCTCCTCTGTATTTTTTGCTCTTTTTTATAATTTGTATCATTTCATTACTATAAATCATCTACTGTTTTAGTCATTATTCTATAGTCCTTTCCTTTAGCTCTTCTACCCATGGTTACCTTTAGTTCTTTGAATATGTTTAAAATAACTAATTTAAAGTATTTGTCTAGTATGTCCAATGTCTGGGACACCATTTGTACTGACTTATTTTTTCCCATGTATGGGCCATACTGTCTTGCTTCTTGACATGTCTCTTACATTTTGATAAAGAACAGAAATTTAAATAATATGATGTGGTAATGCTGGGAATTATATTCAACCTACCACCACCACCCAAGACTGGTTGTAGACCCTGTTTTTCATTGTTGTTACTTGTTTTTTTATTGACTTTCCTGAACTAATTTTTCTAGTCTGCATCATTTGTAATGTGTGCTCCTGGAGTCTTTGCTCAGTTAGCTCAGTCATCAGCTAATTTTTGGATAAGAATTTCCTTAACTGCCTTGACCCAATAAGTTTCCCAGTCTTTTTTAGGGATTTTGTGTTTTTGTTGAGGCATGCTTTCAAACTTCCAGCAAACAGTTTATACTTCTACCTCCTCCTTTTTCTCACTGTGAAGAACCTAGAGAATAGTCAGGAGTAAAAAGTAGGAGCCTTCTTAGGTTATTTCTGTGTACTCACAGAAGCCTGGACATGTACATGGCTTTCTTGACCCCCAGAGACATGTGGGAGCTTTCCAATTCCCTTTATGGGTACCTTATTCCACAGCTTTTCCTTTTAAGATTTTTGTTCAGCTTCATATTTGTCTTCTGTATTCTTATCTCAGGCAGGTGTAATATTAAACAATTGCTGCTGATTTTTTTTTTAAATGCCCCATGGAAAAGGATCTCCCTGAATGAGCTCTGATTCACATTAAATAAAGACAGTCTCTGTTGGTAGGTGTTATAGAATGAAAGATGGGCCAAATAATGACAATTCTCTGAGATGGAGAATTTGGGGAACCTCCAAACCTGTTCTGCCACGTCTAGTGAATGTCAGACTGCTGGTTTCTATGGCTACTATATTTGCAAGGCTACTGTGATGCAGGTGACAGTGTTAGATAATACAGTTAAAATGCCACAAAACTCACTTTTGTTAATAAAATTCAGCTCTTTTTTCTTAAATAAACAGTGTTTGGATTGTTGATAGCCTTTGGTTAATTTAAACACATCTGCAAAATTTGGTTTGGACAGTTTCTGCCAGCGTTCTCATTGCTTTTATGAAAAAATGAATTTTCAGGGTAAAATTTATCACATTAAATGCTCACTTCAGAAGAATGGAAAGATGGCAAGTGAACAACCTAACACTTCACCTTAAAGAACTAGAAAAACAAGAACAATCCAAACCTAAAGTTAGCAGACGGAAAGAAATCATTAAGATCAGAGCAGAAGTGAATGAAATTGAAAACCAAAAAACAATTCAAAAGATCAACGAATCAAAAAGTTGGTTTTTTGAAAAGGTAAATAAAATTGACAAACCATTAGCATGCCTAACAAAAAAAAGAAGAGAGAAGACTCAAATAACAAAAATTAGAAATGAAAAAGGTGATATTACAACTGATTCATCTGAAATACAAGGAATCATTCGAGACTACTCTAAACAACTATACGCCAACAAATTTGAAAATCTGGAGGAAATGGATAAATTTCTGGACACACACAAGCTCCCAAAACTGAACCATGAAGACGTAGAAAATTTGAACAGACCAATAACAATAAAGGAGATTGAAGCTGTTATCAGAAGGCTCCCAACAAAGAAAAGCCCAGGACCAGATGGATTCACAGCAGAATTTTACCAAACATTCAAACAGGAATTGACACCGATTCTTTACAAACTATTCCAAAAGATTGAAACTGATGCAAATCTCCCAAACTCATTCTATGAAGCAAACATCATCCTGATACCAAAACCAGGTAAAGATATAACCAAAAAAGAAAACTACAGGCCGATATCCTTGATGAATATAGATGCAAAAATCCTCACTAAAATACTAGCAAACAGAATACAGCAACACATACGTAAAATTATACATCACGATCAAGTGGGATTCATCCCAGGGATGCAAGTTTGGTTCAACATACGCAAATCAATAAATGTGATGCACCATATTAATAAACTCAAACACAAGGACCATATGATCATCTCTATAGATGCTGAAAAAGCATTTGATAAAGTTCAGCACTCATTCATGACAAAGACCCTCTATAAGTTAGGTATACAGGTAAAATATCTCAACATAATTAAAGCCATATATGCCAAACCCACTGCCAATATCATCCTGAATGGGGAAAAGCTGAAAGCTTTTCCTTTAAGAACAGGAACTAGACAAGGATGCCCACTCTCACCACTCCTATTCAACATAGTGTTGGAAGTACTAGTCAGAGCAATCAGAGAAGAGAAGGAAATAAAGGGCATCCAGATTGGAAAAGATGAAGTCAAACTGTCCCTGTTTGCAGATGACATGATCCTATATATCGAACAGCCTAAAACCTCTACAAAAAAAACTGTTGGAATTGATAAATGATTTCAGCATAGTAGCAGGATACAAAATCAACACACAAAAATCAGTAGCATTTCTTTTCTCCAATAGTGAACATGCAGAACGAGAAATCAAGAAAGCCTGCCCATTTACAATAGCCACCAAAAAAATAAAATGCTTAGGAATTGAGTTAACCAAGGAGGTGAGAAATCTCTATAATGAGAACTACAAACCACTGCTGAGAGAAATTAGAGAGGATACAAGAAGATGGAAAGATATCCCATGCTCTTGGATTGGAAGAATCAACATAGTGAAAATGTCCATACTACCCAAAGTGATATACAAATTCAATGCAATCCCCATCAAAATTCCAAAGACATTTTTCTCAGAAATGGAAAAAACTATCCAGACATTTATATGGAACAATAAAAGACCACGCATAGCCAAAGCAATGCTGAGCAAAAAAAATAAAGCTGGAGGCATAACACTACCTGACTTTAAGCTATACTACAAAGCTATAATAACCAAAACAGTATGGTACTGGCATAAAAACAGACACACTGACCAATGGAATAGAATAGAGAATCCAGAAATCAACCCACACACTTACTGTCAGCTGATCTTTGACAAAGGCACCAAGCCGATTCACTGGGGAAGGGACTGCCTCTTCAGCAAATGGTGCTGGGATAACTGGATATCCATATGCAGGAGAATGAAACTAGATCCATACCTCTCGCCATATACTAAAATCAACTCAAAATGGATTAAGGATTTAAATATACACCCTGAAACAATAAAACTTCTTAAAGAAAACATAGGAGAAACACTTCAGGAAATAGGACTGGGCACAGACTTCATGAATACGACCCCCAAAGCACGGGCAACCAAAGGAAAAATAAACAAATGGGATTATATCAAACTAAAAAGCTTCTGCACAGCAAAAGAAACAATTAACAGAGTTAAAAGACAACCAACAGAGTGGGAGAAAATATTTGCAAAATATACATCTGACAAAGGATTAATATCCAGAATATATAAGGAACTCAAACAACTTTACAAGAAGAAAACAAGCAACCCAATTTAAAAATGGGCAAAAGAGCTAAATAGGCATTTCTCTAAGGAAGATATACAAAGGGCCAACAGACATATGAAAAAATGCTCAACATCACTCAGCATCCGGGAAATGCAAATCAAAATCACATTGAGATACCATCTAACCCCAGTTAGGATGGCTAAAATCCAAAAGACTCTGAACGATAAATGCTGGCGAGGTTGCAGAGAAAAAGGAACTCTCATACATTGTTGGTGGGACTGCAAAATGGTGCAGCCTCTATGGAAAATGGTATGGAGGTTCCTCAAACAATTGCAGATAGATCTACCATACGACCCAGCTATCCCACTGTTGGGAATATACCCAGAGGAATGGAAATCATCAAGTCGAAGGTATACCTTTTCCCCAATGTTCATCGCAGCACTCTTTACAATAGCCAAGAGTTGGAACCAGCCCAAATGTCCATCATCAGATGAGTGGATACGGAAAATGTGGTCCATCTACACAATGGAATACTACTCAGCTATAAAAACGAATGAAATACTGCCATTTGCAACAACATGGATGGACCTTGAGAGAATTATATTAAGTGAAACGAGTCAGGCACAGAAAGAGAAATACCACATGTTCTCACTTATTGGTGGGAGCTAAAAATTAATATATAAATTCACACACACACACACACACACACACACACACAAACCGGGGGGGGGGTAAGAAGATATAACAACCACAACTACTTGAAATTGATACAACAAGCAAACAGAAAGGACATTGTTGGGGGGGAGGGGGGGAGGGAGAAGGGAGGGAGGTTTTGGTGATGGGGAGCAATAATCAGCCACAATGTATATCGACAAAATAAAACTTTTAAAAAAAAATGAATTTTCAGAGGCTCTTACTCCACCATTTGGAACTGCCTCTCTTGATCTCTTATATTTTGGAATCAACATATAATGTATTTGGACATGTGCCACTGTTTATTGGATTACCTATAAAGTGGTCAGTTTTGAGTGAACTCAAAGTAAGAGAAGACTCTACAGAAGTTCCTGGGTATACTACATTCTTTCCTGACAAGTGGGTCTTATAACCATGCAGGATTGTGCTGGGATATTTTTGTGACAGAAAGTGGTATAATATGGACATCTGGAAAGCCCCAGTAGGAGATTCACAGTGCAGATCCCTAGAATGTTTAATGACCCCATATACTCTTCTATTGACAAATAATCTCTCTTTGGCAAACCAATCAAAGACTTGCTAAGAGGACTTGATAAAATCTAAGTTCAACCATTCAATTCCAAGAGACTATGAGAACCAAAATATCCATTGTAAAAAAGGTATTATATATAGAGAGAGAGAGGAGAGAGAGAGATAGTATTCATCCATTTCTGTGGCTTAGAACAAAATACTTGGAAATGGGTAATTTGTAAGAAAACATAATTTATTGCTTACAGTTTTGGAGGCTGAAAATCCAGAGGGAACACATCTGGTAAAGGCTTTACTGGTGGCAACAATGGTGCAGAGTTCTCACATGGCAGAATGGCAGAGCAGAGAGATAAAGACTCCAAAATGCTCACCTTTTACAGCCCACAGAATCACGCCTGTGACAACCATTATTAATCCATTCACTATGGCATGGTCCTCACAATCTAATCACCTCTTCAAAACCTCACCTTCAATTATTGTAATAGGATTTCCCACCCTCTTTACAGTCACAGTAGGGATGAAGTTTCTAATACATGAAACTTGGGAGACACAATTCAATCCATATCAAGAACTGAGTTCCACTTTTTGAATAGAAATGTTTTACATAAGTCTATGCACATGCAGGTACAGAACATGGAAGTAATTGGAACATCGGGCTCAAATTCTCATATTAACTGCTCCTTTTGTTTCATACCTTCCTCTCATTTATGCCTAGGGCCTCATGAGGAGTAATCTAAGGGAATTAACAGATTTCTATAAAGGTGAAAACATGACTTCTTTGGATGAGTTTACATGGTATGCTGGCTTCCAGCAGAACATTATTACATCACAGTCCCACAAGGGTAGTCTTAGAAGGGAGAAGTGAAGGAAATAGCCCCAGTGGACATTATTTCAGGAGTTACAGCTGGATGTGAATTTTTCAAAGAAGAGATGGCCTGATATATAGATATACCTCATTTATGGCTTGGCCAGATGGTCAGAAACTTGAAAAAAAGAAGATTTAAAGTTTCATGACAAAAAGGTACAGAAGATAAGTCAGTGAATACACTTCTCACAGCAGGCACTATCCATGAAGCTACTGATGTTCCACATATGTGCCCACCAGACATTAATGAAAAGACTTCTCTGATAATCAAGTTGACAAGATGACCCATCTTTCAAGTTCATCCAAGTCTTCAGTGTTTATTAAATGGATCCATGTACAAACTTGCTCTATTAACAGTTGAATATTGGGCTCAGTAACATGGATTTGTTCTCACCAAGGCTGCTCTGGCAACTTCGGCCACATAATGATAACCTAATATCAGTGAAGGCCTTTGCAGACAACCCAATTAAGCACCAGTCACCAGGGACCAGTCAGATATCTGATATCAGACTTATTATGTTAGACCCAATCAAACAGAGAAAAAGGCAATGATTTGTTCAAAGGAATAGACATATTCTGTTTATAGCACTACTGTACATGAATTCATAAAATCCCTTTTGTTCCTTACCATGAAATCCAACCCAACATTGCCTCTAACCAAGAACCCTATATTGCACTAAAGCAATGTCTCGTGGTCAAAACTCCACTGATCTCACAACTTTCCCCATTATCCAGAAGCATCTGACATGATAAAACGATGGCTGCTAAAAGGTCACAGTGCTACCTGGGAGACAAGAGACAACGCGGAACAACGCTGGTCTCCCACCATACAGGATTTAATATAGTCTTAAGCCATGAGCTGTACCTAAATCAAGATCATCTCTCCTGTAGTCAGAGTCAACAAGTCCGTGAACCTAATGCAGAGGTCAGAGTGGCCCCTGTCACTATTACACAGAATACACAAATTAAGCCAGTTGGGGTATTTTTTATTCATGCCCTTGGAAGTTTAGAATGCTTAAAAGCCCTAGTGCCCAAAGAATGAACATTTCTACCAATGAACACAGTCATTGTTCTTTTATATTTTAAATGGAAACTGTCCCATAATTACATTTGGCTCCCTATGCTGATGAAACAGGAAGAAAGAGATCACTGCCCTGAGCTGAGTAAATGATCCTAATTAACACAGGGGAATTGGGTTACAGCACACAAAGGAAGGCATGGTAAACTATGTCTGAATCCTCCTCTTACCCCTATATCCAGTAGAGGACTGTTGGGCTGGATCACAGACCATTCTGCTCCGTCCTGTGCAGGTCCTGAGTCAGGTAAGCGAAAAAAAAAAACGAGTAGCCACCTGCAAAGTGGACATGCTTTATTCTTCAGACACGAGTTCTGCTGACCAGCGGTTCAGAGCTGCTGCCTTCCATACCAAAGTACACAATAGTGGCAACGAGCCATAGGGGTACACGGGCACACATGGGCACTAACCCTGCTCTTACGTAACTTGTTTACAATGGATATGCTGAATCATACCCAGCCAGATGCGAGGCTGGAGGGCCCGACCAAACCAACTCCACTTTCCTCACAAGGACAATGAGAAATTAAGGCAAACTAACAAAACAGAACCACTATAAATTTGAATTCTATGGTAATGAAAGTTTATATAACCCAACTTGGTAAAATACTCAAACCTTTTGAGGAACTAGCAGAAAGTAAAAGCAATAGCTTCCGTGTAGCTGGAACCACCCTCTTCCAGTAATTCACTACAATGAAGACAAAGGGGAAAAGGAGAGGTGCCTGGTACATGTTCTTTAAACCTTTTAGAAAGCATGGAATTGTTGCTTTGGCCACATACATTCGAATCTACAAGAAAGGTAATATTATTGTAAACATCAAGGGAATGGGTACTGTTCAAAAAGGAATGCCCCACAAATGTTACCCTGGTAACTGAAAGAGTCTACAATGCTACCAGCATGCTGTCGGCATTGTTGTAAACAAGGGCAAGATTCTTGCCAAGAGAATTAACATGCGTATTGAGCATATAAGCACTCTAAGAGCTGAAAGAGCTTCCTGAAATGTGTGAAGGAAAAAGAAGGAAGCAAAAGAGAAAGGAACCTGAGTTCAACTGAAGTGCCAGCCTGCTCCCCGCAGAGAAGGACACTTTGTGAGAACTAATAGCAAAGAGCCTGAGCTGTTGGAACCTATTCCATATGAATTCATGGCATAATGGGTGAAAAAAATGTAAAATAAAAGACCAAGACCTTTGCACTGTAAAAAAAGAAAAAGAAAATAAAAGAAAGTGGAAGGAATATAAAATGGATGTTTTAAGAGGAAGTTATGATTATTAATTTGGGTCACGTGACAAGCTTTTACACTTGGCCTGAAATAGGTGTTTTTCATATATATATATATATATATATATATATATATGTTTCCTTAGTCCTTTCCCTTTTTTCCCCCTGATACTTCCCGTAAGAGTGTTGGTGGTTTATATTTCAACTTAGACTTGAGGTGGAGGTATGTATAAGTTGAAATCAATTGATAATCTGGAATGTGAAGGGACTTTGTGTGTTCCTGTTGGGGAAAAGCCAAAAGTGGATGGTAGGAGCAAATGATAGATGGCTATAGCTATAACGCATTTACTCATAAAGATTTAATGCTAATCTTTCCATTTTATTCTGGACTCTAGGAAGCTGACCCTACAGAGCATCCACCAAGCAAATTTGTCCTTTAGCTGTTGGTTAGGACAGGCCAATAGGAGGATATAACAGGAGATTGGAGAGTGAAAAGAAAAGACATCAAGATATTTATTCCCCTGGCATTTTCTCCCAAGGACCATGATTTGGAAATGGCTGTGTCTCTCTAATCAAACTATAGCTCCCATAAAGTGATCCCTTCATTATCAGCTACAGCTAATACCATAGCACACGAAAAAATCTCCTCTTGCCGGTTCAGATCCAGAGACAGTCATGACCCCACTGTTGCAAGTTCTGGGTACTTCACCAGTTTGTTTAATAACCCTGCAAACTCTTCATTAACAGTTTTCAGTTGTTCCTTTGAAGTGTGGTGTATGTTTTTGTTGAGACACTGATATACAGGTGGGTAAGACAATTGTTAATGAACATGTTTTTATAGGGAAATGCCACAGGCATACCCACTGAAGCTAAGAATAAGTCAAGGTTTTCTCTATTCATTTATTATCCATGTTTTGTTATATCAAGTAATACAATAACATAATAAGGAGAGATATGAAATAAAATATTGGAAAGAAAATATTGAAAAGGAAAGTCCTTGTTTAAGATGATATCTATTTTTATCTAGCATATCCAAAAGAGTTAACTGAAAAATCTGTTGTATTTTACAAGAGAGTTCAGTACAGTGATTGAATTGAAGATTAACTTTCTTGAATACTGGCCACAATTATTTATAAATATAATGTGAAAAGAATATCTTTCATTAATATAACCCAATTACAGAATATAAATACAAACAAAAATGTAAAAATCTTATATGATGAAAACAAAAAACAAATTACCAAGATCTCATAGACCTAAATAGAGAGAATTTTCATGTTTCCTGATAGAATACAACAATGTGATTAAGATGTCAGTTCTTTTGCAAATTAATTACACATTTAATACATCACTAGTCAAAATCCTAATAGTGTTCTGAAATCTTCTGAAATTATTCTAATACTAATCTTGGAAAATGTTGATTTAATGAAAGTATTGAGTTATAGGCTTTATATCAGATATCAAAGTCTACTTACAGGTATACAACATCTTGCAATGTGAGATCCCTGGGTCACTGTCACCACTACCAATGGACTTTTGGACTTCCCAGCCTCAAAAACTATGGTGGTGGCAGCGGCAGCTAGCACGGAGTAGCTGAGGTGGAAAAGGCAGCCACTGGGCCTCAGGCAGCCGAGAAACTTGTGGACCTTTCTCTTGCCATCTCTTAAGGGAGGACCACTGCTGGTGGCTGGTCGTGGAGGGTGACCGCCACTTTGCCCTCGGCAGGTGAGGCTGCCTCAATTACAGGCAACAGCTTTGAAGTGTGGAGCAGGAAAAGAACTGTTTCTTAGCTGCAAAAGCGAGTCTCAAAACAGGGAACACGGCACCAGGGCTGCTGTGGATGCAGACAGGATCCCGGAGGCCGGGGCCATGCTGAAGGAGGCCAGCTACCCTATTCAGGATTCGAGGTTTCAGGCCGGCATTAAAGAAGATTCCTGGGAGCGCCCGCGCCGCGACTGAACAGCCCGAGGCGGCAGTGGCCGAGAACGGGAAAGGCGACAAACCAGAGACAGAGAGTGAGCTCCCGACCTGGCACAACCCTGTGAGTGACCCCTGGACCAGTCCTGTGGGCGGCAGACACCCACCCGGCTCCCGCCTGCATCACCAGGCCACTCAACGTCCCAGGGCTGCCTCCATTTTCACAGGTCCGGGCAGCTCCGCCTGGCTCAGCTGCCACTGAGCCCTCCCACTTGCTTGCCCCGGGGCGGGGCTTTCCGGAGCCTGCGGACCGGCCTCCCCTCCCACTCCCTCCGTGGTTCTCTGGCGGGTTGGTGGCGTGGGGCGTCCCCAGCCAGTGTTGGGAGGGCAAGGAAGTACCGGCTGGCCGACTGTCACTCCACTGCACCCTGGACTCTGGCCCCCAGTAAACTTCCTGTTACTGGGAGGCAGATACCATCTCTGCGGCCACCAGCTCGGAAAAAAAGCCTAAACAATTTCTGGTTGGGAATAGGGTGGTATGAGAGATCCCAGGTCGCTTGAACCTGCCAGAGAGCTGGCTGCAGGCGGGCGCTAGACTCGGTTTATACCGGGGGGATACAAAGGTGAACAAGTCCCGAGAAAGATCTACAAACTGCTACAAAGGCACCCAGAGTGACCGGTTGTCTGTGCCTAGCAGAAACCTGGTAGACTTCCTGGGCGAGGCGGTGCCGAGCAGGGTCTTGAAGGCCCAGCTGATAGACGAGGGGTGCAGAAGACACGCCCCAGCCCAGCACAGTGCGCACCGAGTGGGGAGACGTGCGGCCAGGGAGGTGGAGACTCGACAGAAACCACACACCTGGTGGGGTCGCCACTGCACGATCCAACAGCCTGGGCCAGAGCACACGGAACAGGGAGAAGTCCTGCACAGGAAGTGAAAGCTCAACAGCGATCACACACCCTGTGGTACGTGATCCACCAGCCCAGCAGAGTCCAAGCTGACCAGAAAGGTGGCTCCCCAGAGAAGCCCAAGACCCGAGGCAACCACACACACAAGGCATTAGAGGCCAACTGAGCAGCCACGGAGGTAGCCATACAAAATTGGCAACCACAGCAACATCCTAGTTATTCATTAGTCTCAAACCGGTGGACTGTGAAACCCCCTGCCACAATGAATAAACATCAATAAAAACATACCAGAAATACAAAAAATCAAGAAAGTACACCACCAAAAGTTAATAAATCTCAAACTCTAGATCCTATAGAACAAGAAGCCCTTGAAATGACTGACAAGGAATTTCGAGTGATAATTCTAAGGAAACTGAATAAGATACAAGAAAACACAGCTAGATATCATGATGAAATAAGGAAAAGTATACAGGGTCTGAAAGAGGAAATGTACAAGGAAATCAATGTCCTGAAAAAAAATGTAGCAGAACTTGCTGAACTGAAGAAGTTATTCAACGAAATAAAAAACACAATGGAGAGTTTAACCAGCAGGCTTGTCGAAGTTGAAGAGAGAACCTCTGAACTTGAAGATGGGCTGTTTGAAATAACACAAGCAGACAAAAAGAAAGAAAAAAGAATCAAGGACATGGAAGAAAATCTGAGAGAGATATCAGACAACCTTAAGCGCTCAAATATCCGAGTCATGGGTATTCCAGAAGGGGAGGAAAATGGAGATTCCATTGAAAACATGTTCAAAAAATAGTGGCAGAAAACTACCCAGGTATAGGAAAAGTCACAGATCTTCAGATCCAGGAGGCTCAACAATCGGCAAACATATTCAACCCAAAAAGGCCTTCTCCAAGACATGTTATAGTCAAATTGGCAAAACTCAGAGACAAAGAGAGAATCTTAAAAGCTGCAAGAGAGAAGCGTCAAATCACCTATAAGGGAGCCCCAATCAGGTTAACATCAGACTTTTCATCACAAACCCTAAAAGCTAGAAAGGAATGGGATGATATTTTCAAAATACTAAAAGACAAAGATTGCCAGCCAAGAATACTCTACCCTGCAAGGCTATCCTTCCGAAATGAAGGGCAAATAGTATATTTCTCAGACAAACAAAAGCTGCGGGAGTTCACTACCACACGACCACCCTTACAAGAAATCCACAAGGGAGTACTGGGTTTGGCTCCTGAAAAATAACTACCACTGCCATAAAAACCCAAGAAAAATCAATACCCACTAGTATAATAAAAATGGCATTCATGAAGAGAAAACAAGCAAACAAAAACGCTATCTACAACCTAAGGAACCAACAAACACAGAAACCAAACAGTAAATCAGAAAGCAAGGAACAAAAGACACCTAAGACAACCAAACAGTAAATCAGAAAGCAAGGAAGAAAAGACACCTAAGACAACCAAACAACCAATAAAATGCTAGGAATAAATCAACACCTTTCAATAACAACTCTTAATGTAAAAGGCTTAAATTCCCCAATCAAAAGACACAGACTGGCTGACTGGATCAAAAAGGAGGACCCAACTATATGCTGCCTACAAGAGACCCACCATACCCATAAAGATTCACACAGACTAAGAGTGAAAGGATGGAAAAAGATTTACCATGCAAACAGAAAAGAAAAACGAGCTGGAGTAGCTATTCTTATATCTGACAAAATAGACTTTAAATTAAAGGGACACTACTTAATGATAAAAGGACTGATCCATCAAGAAGACATAACAATCATAAATATGTACGCACCCAATGTTGGAGCAGCCAGATTTATAAAACAAACTCTATTAGACCTAAAGAAGGACATAGACACTAATACCATAATAGCAGGGGACCTGAACACCCCACTGTCAATATTAGACAGATCATCTAGGCAAAGAATCAGTAGAGAAACACAAGATCTAAACAAGACTCTAGACCAATTGGAATTGGCAGATATCTACAGAACATTCCATCCAACAACCTCAGAATATTCATTCTTCTCATCAGCACATGGATCATTCTCCAGGATAGATCACATATTAGGTCACAAATCAAGTCTCAATAAATTCAAAAAAATTGGAATTATCCCATGTATCTTCTCAGACCACAATGGATTAAAACTAGAAATTAATAACAAATGAAACTCTGGAAACTATACAAACACATGGAAATTAAACAGCATTCTACTTAATGACATGTGGGTCCACGAAGAAATCAAGCAGGAAATCAAAAAATTTATTGAAACGAATGAAAATAATGATACATCATACCAAAACCTGTGGGATACTGCAAAAGCAGTATTGAGGGGGAAATTTATTGCATTAAACGCTCACTTCAGAAGAACGGAAAGATGGCAAGTGAACAACCTAACACTTCATCTTAAAGAACTAGAAAAACAAGAACAATCCAAACCCAAAGTTACCAGATGGAAAGAAATCATTAAGATCTGAGTAGAACTGAATGAAATTGAAAACCAAAAAACAATTCAAAAGATCAACGAATCAAAAAGTTGGTTTTTTGAAAAGATAAATAAAATCGACAAAACATTAGCATGCCTAACAAAAAAAAGAAGAGAGAAGACTCAAATAAAAAAATTAGAAATGAAAAAGGCGATATTACAACTGATTCATCTGAAATACAAGGAATCATTCAAGACTACTTTAAACAACTATACGCCAACAAATTTGAAAATCTGGAGGAAATGGATAAATTTCTGGACACACACAAGCTCCCAAAGCTGAACCATGAAGACGTAGAAAATTTGAACAGACCAATAACAATAAAGGAGATTGAAGCTGTTATCAGAAGGCTCCCAACAAAGAAAAGCCCAGGACCTGATGGATTCACAGCAGAATTTTACCAAACATTCAAACAGGAATTGACACCGATTCTTTACAAACTATTCCAAAAGATTGAAACGGACGCAAATCTCCCAAACTCATTCTATGAAGCAAACATCATCCTGATACCAAAACCATGTAAAGATATAACCAAAAAAGAAAGCTACAGGCCAATATCCTTGATGAATATAGATGCAAAAATCCTCACTAAAATACTAGCAAACAGAATACAGCAACACATACGAAAAATTATTCATCACGATCAAGTGGGATTCATCCCAGGGATGCAAGGTTGGTTCAACATACGCAAATCAATAAATGTGATACACCATATTAATAAACTCAGACACAAGGACCATATGATCATCTCTATAGATGCTGAAAAAGTATTTGATAAAGTTCAGCACTCATTCTTGACAAAGACCCTCTATAAGTTAGGTATAGAGGGAAAGTATCTCAACATAATCAAAGCCATATATGCCAAACCCACTGCCAATATCATCCTGAATGGGGAAAAGCTGAAAGCTTTTCCTTTAAGAACAGGAACTAGACAAGGATGCCCACTCTCACCACTCCTATTCAACATAGTGTTGGAAGTACTAGCCAGAGCAATCAGAGAAGAGAAGGAAATAAAGGGCATCCAGATTGGAAAAGATGAAGTCAAACTGTCCCTGTTTGCAGATGACATGATCCTATATATCAAACAGCCTAAAACCACTGGAAAAAACTGCTGGAATTGATAAATTATTTCAGCACAGTAGCAGGATACAAAATCAACACACAAAAATCAGTAGCATTTCTTTTCTCAAATAGTGAACATGCAGAACAAGAAATAAAGAAAGCCTGCCCATTTACAATAGCCAACAAGAAAATAAAATACTTAGGAATTGGGTTAACCAAGGAGGTGAAAAATCTCTATAATGAGAACTACAAACCACTGCTGAGAGAAATTAGAGAGGATACAAGGAGATGGAAAGATATTCCATGCTCTTGGATTGGAGAATCAACATAGTGAAAATGTCCATACTACCCAAAGTGATATACAAATTCAATGCAATCCCCATCAAAATTCCAAAGACATTTTTCTCAGAAATGGAAAAAACTATCCAGACATTTATATGGAACAATAAAAGACCTTGCATAGCCAAAGCAATGCTGAGCAAAAAAAATAAAACTGGAGGCATAACACTACCTGACTTTAAGCTATACTACAAAGCTATAATAAACAAAACAGTATGGTACTGGCATAAAAACAGGCACACTGACCAATGGAATAGAATAGTGAATCCAGAAATCAACCCACACACTTACTGCCATCTGATCTTTGACAAAGGCACCAAGCCTATTCACTGGGGAAGGGACTGCCTCTTCAGCAAATGGTGCTGGGATAACTGGATATCCATATGCAGGAGAATGAAACTAGATCCATACCTCTCACCATATACTAAAATCAACTCAAAATGGATTAAGGATTTAAATATACACCCTGAAACAATAAAACTTCTTAAAGAAAACATAGGAGAAACACTTCAAGAACCGGGACTGGACACAGACTTCATGAACACGACCCCAAAAGCACGGGCAACCAAAGGAAAAACAAACAAATGGGATTATGTCAAACTAAAAAGCTTCTGCACAGCAAAAGAAACAATTAATAGAGTTAAAAGACAACCAACAGAGTGGGAGAAAATATTTGCAAAATATACATCTGACAATGGATTAATATCCAGAATATACAAGGAACTCAAACAACTTTACAAGAAGAAAACAAGCAACCCAATTAAAAAATGGGCAAAAGAGCTAAGCAGGCATTTCTCTAAGGAAGATATACAAAGGGCCAACAGACATATGAAAAAATGCTCAACATCACTCAGCATCCGGGAAATGCAAATCAAAACCACACTGAGATACCACATAACCCCAGTTAGGATGGCTAAAATCCAAAAGACTCTGAACGATAAATGCTGGCGAGGTTGCAGAGAAAAAGGAACTCTCATACATTGTTGTTGGCACTGCAAAATGGTTCAGCCTCTATGGAAAATGGTATGGAGGTTCCTCAAACAATTGCAGATAGATCTACCATACGACCCAGCTATCCCACTGTTGGGAATATACCCAGAGGAATGGAAATCATCAAGTCAAAGGTATACCTGTTCCCCAATGTTCATCGCAGCACTCTTTACAATAGCCAAGAGTTGGAACCAGCCCAAATGTCCATCATCAGATGAGTGGATACGGAAAATGTGGTACATCTACACAATGGAATACTACTCAGCTATAAAAACGAATGAAATACTGCCATTTGCAACAACATGGATGGACCTCGAGAGAATTATATTAAGTGAAACAAGTCAGGCGCAGAAAGAGAAATACCACATGTTCTCACTTATTGGTGGGAGCTAAAAATTAATATATAAATTCACACACACTCACACACACACACACACACACAAACCCGGGGGGGGCGGGAAGAAGATATTGCAACCACAATTACTTGAAGTTGATACGACAAGCAAACAGAAAGGACATTGTTGGGGGGTGGGGGGAGGGAGAAGCGAGGGAGGTTTTGGTGATGGGGAGCAATAATCAGCCACAATGTATATCGACAAAATAAAATTTTTTTTAAAAAAAGTCTACTTACAAAAACTAAAATAAGGGGGTATTTTAGAAATGATCACTTAATCAAAAGAGAGAGTTTAGAAATAGATACATAAATATTTGAACATTAAATGTAGTAAACATGGCATGTCAAGTTAGGGAAGAAGGTTGCATTTTTTGGTAAATGTGTTGAAAAATTGGCTTTAGAGCAACAGGAAACCATTTTAAAAGTAGATTTAATTTTTTATCCGTATACACAGATGCACACATACAAACACATTATCTCTTTTTCTAAAACTTCCCACAAATATACATGAATATATGTATATTCAAAACCTTAAATGTGAAAATATATGTTAACTAGAAGAAAATATTTACAATTCTTATATAATCTTGAAAGAGAAAAGGCAGAAATTGATGAAAAAGGATTGACAAACCACTGAAATAAAAAGTATAAGCCTTTAATACTACAAACCAACATCTAGGAAAAAAGTTTTGTAGTGTAATTTATAAAATCTCTTTTGAGTCATGAAAATATTTTTAATATGTCAATGAAATTAGGTGAAATGCATGAAATATCAATTCATAAAAGAAGTACCAAGTCCAAATACCTCATTATTAACAAAATGAATGGGAATTATTGATTTATAGTGAGATAACTTTACTTACAAAATGTGATGATTATAAATATTGATAAAAATCAATATTCTGTAAGGCTATGGGAAAGAGCAAAAAAATATGTAGGTGAAGTGTATGGAAAGATATAAAAAAGTTATGGAGTTTTTTTTTAAGTTTAAGACCATTAACGCAGACATTATTCATGATTAAGAAGTTTCAATATTATGAATATGTCAATTTTTCCAATTATTGATAGCATCGCTGCAATTCCAATAATAATTTCAAAAGTTTTTTTTAACATCACAAGATAAATTAAAATGTATATGGAGAAACAAAGGCATAGCTGAATCACACAAAACAAATCATATGGAGAATGGTTTCTTAAGTAAAATATAGAAGTGCTAACCATAAACATATTAAAAACTGAGAAACCTGACTATCTCATTGAGATGTTCCTATTCTTAAAACATACTAAAAAGCTATAATAATCAAAACAGCATGATACTGGCCAAAAAAAAAAAAAAAAAAAAACAGACACATAGGCCAATGGAACAGAGTAAAAATCCCACAAAGCAATCCTTTCATACAGTCAATGAATTATTGGCAAAAATGCCAAAAGTGCAAGACTGAAATATAATACCTGAAGCTGTAAAACTATTAGAAGAAAACATAGGAGAAAAGCTTCATGACATTGGTCTAGGCAATAATTTTGGGATATGAACCCAAAAGCACAGGTAACAAAAATCAAAAATAGATAAATAGGATTGCATCAAACTAAAAAACCTTCTGGACTTCCAAGAAAATAAGCAAGAGTGAAGATGCAACATAGAGAATGTGAAAAAACATCTACAAACCATACATCTCATAGGGGGTTAATATGAAAAATAAATAAAGAACTCAAACAACTCAATAGTAAGAAAACAAATAACCCAATCAAAAAATGGGCAAAAGATATGAATAGACTTTTTCTAAAGAAGACATACAAATGGCCAACAGGTATATGAAAAATGCTCAAAATTACTGATCGTCAGAGAAATGCAAATGCACAATAAGATATCTTATCACAGTAGGATATCGTGTGAGGTGATATCACCTCACAGCTGTCAGAATGGCTATTATCAAAAAAGAAAAAGATACCAAGTGTTGTTGAGGATGTGGAGAAAAGGGAACTCTTGCACACTGTTGATGGAATGTACATTAGTACAGCCATTATAGAAAACTATATGGAGGTCCCTTAAATTTTTTTTAAATAGAACTACCATGTGATTCAGCAATCCCACTATTAGATATATACCCAAAAGAAATGAAATCAGTGTGTTGAAGATATATCTGAACTCTTATGTTCATTTCAATATTATTCACAATAGTCAAGATATGGAATCAACCTAAGTGTCCATCCTCAGATGAATGAACAAAGAAAATGTGGCATATATGCACAGTGGAATACTATTCAGGCATAAAAAAAGGAAGTCCTGTCAATTGTGAAAATATGCATGAACCTGAAGGGCATCACATTAAGTTAAATAAGTCAGACACAGAAACTCAAAACCACTGGAACTCATACACAAATCTAAAAAAGTTGAACTCATAGCAGTAGAGAGTACAACGGTGGTTACCAGAACCTGTGGGAAAGGGGTGTTGGGGAGATGTTGGTCAAATGATAAAAATTTTCAGTTAATCTGGAGGAATAAGCTCAAGAGATCTATTGTATATATGGTGAATATAGATAATAACAATGTATTAACTTGAAAGTTCCTCAGAGAGTAAATTTCAAATATCATTACCCAAAAAATGTGTGAGATAATATATATGTTAATTAGCTCAATTTAACCATTCCACAATGTATATATACTTCAAAACAATATATAGCACATGATCAAAATATATCATTTTTATCAATTAAAAAATAAATTAAGAAGGATTTAAAATTTAAAAATAAAATTTTAAAAATGAAGTTGATATTTATCAAATGAAATAATAGCAGTGTAAGAAAGAAAAACTACAAACTGAGAAAAGACTTTGCAATACATATAAACAGTAAAGAATTAGTGCACAGGATTTCTAAAGAACTCCAACAAAATAATAATGATGAAAATCAACCAGTAGAAAAATTGGCAAGACATAGACACCTATTTTACAGAATATTGGAAAAAATGAATGTCCAATAAACATGAGTGTATACTCAACTATATAGCAATAAAGATTGCAAATTTAAACGATCATGAAATCACACTCTTATATCTGTTACAATAGCAAAAGTAACAAACATCTCACAGTATCATATGTTGGTAAGAATGTAGAGTAATGGAACTGTTATACACTGTTGTTAGGAGTGTCACTTACAACACACCATGCGGTGAAAAATGCAACCATCTGTGAAGGTGAACATGTTAAACAACCCCCTGCTTAACACAAAAGAATTTCTTTAAGGATGTTTAGAGCAGCACTATGTCCAATAAAAAACACTGGAAACAAGCCAAATGGCCACTGATTGAATGGACAGCTAAACCGTGGCATATTCACATACAGATTAATGTACAGCAGAAGTGACATGCAGCAACATGCTTAAATCTTAGAAAGTTACCATTGTGAATAAAAGTAAAATTCAGACAACTATACACTATGTAATTTTAAGAAAGGTAAGGTAAGGAATAAGAAAATCTAAACAATATATTTTAAGGATGAATACCTACATAGTTAAGCTGTTTTTAACTACATTTAACAAGAAGTTTAACGTTGGAATTACCTCTGGGGAGAAACAAAGGAATGGCATCAGGGAGATACACACAGATGGTTTCAATGATGCTGACAGTACTCTAGATAAAAAGCTACAAATTTTATAAATAAATTGCACATATTATTGGATATGCATGAATATTACATAATAAAGTTTTTAAATAGTAAAAGTTCTAAAATAAGTTTTTCAATTAGAAAAGTAAAATCAATGCATACATAAGGGACCATATTACAATGAACTAATTCTATCATTTATCTGGTTTCTGATGTTGGAAGATGGCTGAAAACTGAGAAAAAAACTGTTTTTTTACATAAAATAGAAAAACAAAATTTTATTTATAATACAACACATAATTTTTAAGTCTACAAGTAGTGCATTTAAGTTGAATATAACTTTTACAGAACACAATGCTTTATGCAAAATGGCATATTTCTTTACCCATATCTTCAGCACCATGAAGTCAAAATAAGCTTTACCTATTCTTTGAAGAATTGTGAAAATGCACATGATAACTGTGCAATAGTGAGGAAAATCATAAAAATATGTTTATATCTTGAATTAGTATGGTTTTCAAAACCAAATTAAAGTATCTTTCCTACAATCAAGAACTAGAATCTGTTTGTATTATCAACCATATCCCACCGAAAATAAATTCAGATAGTGTCTTTAACTAAACAATTTATCATCGGCCATCCAAATAGCCTGAACTGAAAATGTACAGACATTAACATAAGGAACAGAAATAATCTTAAGACAGAATGCATAATGCAGCTTTAGAAAGCTGTTCTGCTGATACAATAATGAATACTACAATTTAAAAACCACTCTTTGATTCCAGACATTTGAGGTAAGTATTAGCCAGATTGCTTTCTCATGAATTTGGGATACAGAAAATTTTCTGAAGTAGCTTGCTTTGATTTTGTTTTTTGTTTTCTCTTTTGAAAAGGATAAATCACTCTCTTCCAAGTCCCATTTAAATATAAACCAAGAAAAAAAGTTATAAAGCAAGCTTACTTTTATTTTTACTTGTAATAGGACATATACCAGTGCCTTTTATTTGTCCTGCAGAATGTCTCTATTAGATTGATTCTAATCTCAAATGATAATTTATTCTACTTTTTTTCTGATAGTTTTGTATAAATAGAGAAACACCCCTAGAGAATTCATTGAATTGACTAAATTGTGCATTGTTAGAATTTAATGCCTCTTTGTTCCTTTAGAACTAGCAACAAACATGTTCAGTGTTGGAGACATTCTTCCTCTATCTCTAGTAAACTTTTCACACCAGAGTTTTCCCATAGCGTTTTTCATCTCTGAATTTCTCAGGGTGTATATTAAAGGATTCAGCATGGGAGTGATAACCGTATAAAACACAGTCATGGATTTATCAATGGGAAAATTGGAAACAGGTCTAACATACATGAAAATACAAGGAACAAAAAAGAGGACCAGCACTGTGAGGTGAGAGCTGCAGGTGGACAGGGCTTTGCGCCTCCCTTCCTGACTGTAAGTTTGAAGGGAGTTTAGGATGACCCCATAGGAGATTAGCAGAAGGATAAAGACAACCACACAGATTGTTCCACCATTGGCTACCACAGTGAGGCCAATAACGGAGGTGTCAGTGCACGCAAGTTCCAATAATGGGTACATGTCACAGGCAAAGTGGTCCATGACATTGGGGCCACAGAAAGGGAGATTGTACACAAAGACAAATTGAACCATAGAGTGCACAAAACCTCCAACCCAGGCCACCACCAACAGCAGGATGCACACCTGTGGATTCATGATGGTCAAGTAGTGCAGTGGCTTACAGATGGCCACGTAGCGATCATAGGCCATCACCACCAGAAGGAAGACCTCAGAACCACCCAGTAAGTGTTCTATGAATAGCTGGCCCATGCAAGCTGGGAAGGAAATAGTCTTTTGATCACAGAGGAAGTCTATAATCAATTTGGGTGAAATGGCAGTAGAATAAACAGCATCCACGAGTGACAGACAGGCAAGGAAGAAGTACATTGGGGAGCCCAGGGAGGGACTGGCAATAACAGTCACCACAATGAGCAGGTTGCCCAGCATTGTCACAACGTATATGAGTAAAAACAGGACAAATAATGCCTTTTGCACCTCTGGGTCCTGAGAGAGTCCCAGGAGGACAAATTCTGTGACATTGTTTCTCAGTCCCATTTATTCTTCTATAACGCTTGTATCAGAGATGAGAGCTCAGGAGAACAGGACCTGTAATTTAAGTGAACAGAAGTATGAATACATCCTTGATGCCATGGGGCACATTTTCATTGTTTTATGTTCTACACTGCTTTATACACAACGAACATTTAGTAGTATCTATTGAACTCCTCTTCCAAAGAGCTCAATAGACCTTCCCTTGACAAATCTACTTCTCCTCAGCGAATCTGTGGCCCTACAGGTTAAAGGTTCTATCTATAATTCTTAGCAGATATGCTAAAGTGAGGAGTACTCAAAGGGCCAACAGTAATTCACACAATGAATAACTTCTTACTTAATATGTGTCTTCTTGAAACAGAAGTCAGCAATGACAGAGAAAGGGTTTCCGCTCTCAAAAAATCCTTACTCAGTGGAGGTGATGATAAACTCTAAAAAAATAAATGGCAGAGTCAGTCCTTTGAGTTTATAGTATTGGACTGAGCATCTACAACATGATTTGTGTAGAACTAGAAACAATAGTTCTTCTGAAATTTCTCACTCAATATTATGGCATTCCACTATTAGACATTCAGTTTTTCATGTCTCAAAGGGTGTTCAGTCTTCATGAATCTCTCATTAAATTTCAACAGACTGCACTTTGAACTGTATAAAATAACTACAAAATTATTTAGCACATTTTCCCCTGTAGTAATTACTTGATCTGATTCTCAGATGGTCGGCTTTTTAATGACATTCAATTCTCTCCATTCTATCTTTGCCTATATAACAATTCTTAAACACTTACATACACTGTCCTGATTTTCAGCCAAAACTTTTGAACTGAACTGAAGTAACTCATCACTATCACCTACTATGGCCTTATTTTCTAGTATTTTTTTTCAAAACTCTTTGGGTGACTTAAGTAATAAGGGAGAAAAAAAAATAGACACTGAAAAGAAGAGGCAGAAGATATAGGGACACGGTTTTTATTTATAATGTTGTTCAGGTGACAACAGTGCTCAAAAATAGAACTTCAGTCCCCAGATTCCAAAAAGCAGCATACTCAAGGAAAAATTCCAAGCTCCGTGTAAAAAGGCATGGGTTTGAGTCATTTTATAAACATAATTACAAGTCTGTCTCAGTTTGACCATTGGAAAATAAAGTGATTGAAGATGATCTCAGAATCCTTTCCTGTCAAATTATCTATGATACTATTACTGCAACCCCACCTTATTCTATTGTGCTGACATTTTGTTTCATTTTTCATACTTTTATATTAAATATAGTTTCCAGCCATCACAGTTATTGAAAACTGCTGACCTGTGGCAAATAAAATTTGATCATTACAATGAGCAATAAAGACATTAAGTTTCTCATTCTGTGTATACCTATTGACAATCCAAGACATCCTTGGAGAAAGAGCACAGCACGCTGGCGAACACTGTGGCCTCTGGAGCCACACCGCCTCTGCTGCAATCCCAGCTTCACCACTTGCAATGCAACTTTAGGCTACTTCATAAACCTCCCTGTGCCTCAGTTTCATCATTTTTAGAGTGGGAATACCAGTAGTGCTTACCTCCTAGGGTCGTTCTGATTATTCACTGCAGAGAAAAATTACATAATTAGAAAATCTCAAATGTAGAAAAGATGATTTCATGCACTTAGATTTGGCAGCAGGGGAATCTGTGTATGGAAGAGTTGGAGCTTGTTTTAGAGCCAGCTGTGATGAACTTTCTGCATGTCTCATTCACAATACTGCTTCTAGCTGATTGAGGAAGTCTGTCATTATAGAAGCTATAGACTGAAGAACTTGTTGAAGAACATAAGGGTATACAGTAGTTTATATCTAATTTTCTTTTTTTCACACCTTACTTTCTGCAACATTTAGTACTCCCTTTAATCATCAATGATGGATTTCACCAGGATAAATCTTCCATTGAGCAGTTTTAATATATACTTCTAAAAAATAGAGTATGTAAGCTATCTTCTATACCTATGTTATCAGTTTTTATATCCATAAAAACTAAAAATAGTATTACTAGGTATTTAAATTAAATCACTATGTTAACACTTCTCTATGGAAAAAAAAAATTCTCTTAAGAATGGAGCTGTTATAAAAGGTAAAATCTCATAGTAACAAAAATAACCTCTAGAGTATTTTATAATTACAGTTTCAAAAATCTCTCTAAATGACAGTAGACAAGGTACTTCCCTGCACGTGGATTTTTTTATGCATATATACTATCAGTTTTAGAATATACCAGGCATTTGTTCCTTTACACTATAACATGCTTGGCATGATTTGCAATTTTAAATTTTCTAATCCAAATATATCTAAAAGTAGTTACACATCTTTATTAACATATCATGTAAAACATAATATCCTATAAACTGTGATTATAAATCCATTGGTTTATTTGTTATAGATGTAAAATGTCTCATTTCTCCTCTTATTTGGCAAAATGGAAAATAAACAACTGTCAGGCTGTACACTAAAACTAAACATACTTTGTATATTCTTATTATTTTCTTTGTTCTTCAAGCTTAGTTTTCCCAATACAGATTTCTCCAGTAAAGACAGCTATAATTAAGACAGCTATGTTTCAATATTTTAAAGGAATTTTCAATGAGAACTTCTTGTCAGTTGTCTCAGGAACTCACATCTTGGGTCTTGTGTTGGTCCAGAAAATCAATGCTTCTTTCACTGAGGATAACTGTAGATCCTTCATGTATCTATGTGCAATTCTAGAACACATGATAATGTGTGACTGATCACTGGATCTAGAAATAGTTCCAAGTGGCTACAGTGTCCATATTACCACACAGGCTTCACATCATCTCAGAAGAGGGACAAGTCTCCAAAGCAAATGCCTAAAATATAAAACGCTGAAATATAAAAAAAGGTTATATTAAATATTCTCACCTGATGAGAAAATTTCTTCACAGAAAAACAGAAACGACATGTTAGCAAGATCATGTAAAAAGGGACCTAACTAGTAAAAATTAACCAGGCCAAGCCCATTATTTGGTGGCACATAAACGGAAAATTTAAGAACACTGAAATTATTTCCTTGAATTTTTCTCTTCTCAGTAAATTATGGTGAAGCAACCATAAAGCACTTTACTTTGATGGAGGATGTATAATAACATTCATGCACCTTGCTATTATCTCTGTACCTAACAAGGCAAATGCAAGAATTTAACTTCATAGAAAAGTCAGTGACAGAGCATTCTCAGAGGCAGAAGCAGATCTCCTCAGTCTTTAAGTCATTCAAATAGCATGTCCCTAAGACCACTTCTTTCCTCATTAAAAGCATGTTCCTATTTTATCCCAACCTCAACTCAGTAAATTGAGATCTTCCACAAATTTGTACAAGCAATGACGGACATAACAAGAAAACATAGCACGTAGAGGACTAGATCCCAACTAAAGACATAACACCAGCTTGGACAGAAATTTGAGTTTTCAGAAATCTCTGGGATCATTCTATCTAGACAGTAATTCTTCCATTTATAGCTGCAGACACAGTCTATGACTTTTTACATCATCACTATTTTAAATGAAAGAGACTATAAGGTCATTATAGATGTTTATTAGAACATTTGGAACAAATTCAAATGAAGTAAACTCTCCTGAACAATTTTCTGCGCTAGGACAATCCCTAGAGGAAAAGACTTAGGTCTTGCCAAGAAAGAGGAAATAAATGCCAAATAATGTGAAAACCCTGTAATGTGAAAAGAACAACTCTAAAGTAAACTGAGTAACAAATTATGTTTCACATTATAATTCTATTTACCTAAAGCAAATAATATTTAAGCTAGAATGAAGGGCAAAGCAGCCCCAGGTTCCATTACTTAATGGCACCCCTGGCAAAGGAGGGTCTTATTGTGGCTGCTAGAGAGTTTCTGCACAAGCAGCCCAAAGGCTCAGAATCAGAGAGCCTTGGAACTGGAGAGATTAGGTAATCATAGTTCTGCGGTTTTAGGTTAGATTGGAGCCTTTCGACCAATGTCTGAATATGGTCAGATGTAAACATCATAATCTTTAGTTTGTTAATTCAATCCCTTAATTTTAGTCAGATAACAATTCAATAACAATTTCTTCAAGAAAGAAATTGTTATTTTCTACCAAGGGAACAGTGTCTAAGGTTTCCAATCTTATTTCCTTAGCTTGGTTTACCATCAGCTCCATTGACCATCATGATCTCGTCGGCATATGTTTTGTCAAACACTGAATCTTCTAGTTCATAAGGGCCTTAGAAAAAGAGTCACAAAAATACTTATCTGAACCAGCTAAAGAACTTTATTGTGTAACGAGCTCCACTAAAATTTGGCAGTTTTCATGAGATAGAGATAGAGAGAGAGAGAGAGAGAGAGAGAGAGAGAGAGAGAGAGTGTGTGTGTGTGTGTGTGTGTGTGTGTGTGTGTGTGTGTGTGTGTGTGTGTGTGTGTGTGTGTCTGGCATGGCTCATACAGGAATCTGAACCCTTGACTTTGCTTGTGGTTATAACACTACATTCTAACTAACTGAGCTACCTGGCCAGCCTAGAAGTTTTCAGTTTATCTAATAACTGGATTAAATCCAGCAACTCCAAAAGCATGTGGAAAATGAGGTGATGCCTACAGAGCTGAGAATATGAATTTATCTGCTCTCATTAGAAAAATACATCGAAAATATTAACTGATGTAGATGTTGCCTCAAAATATGCCATAGTCATGGTAATTTTCTATAACCCATACATATTGCCACACTGGAAAGTTGGATAGAGATATAATATGCATTTATCTTCTAAAAAAGCAAAAACGGCTTCTTTTGCACCAAATCTCCAAATAAGAACAGCAAAAAGAGCTAGAAAATGTAAAATGCATGTGCTTGAAAGCATTAAAATTTTGACAAGAAATGAAGGATTTGTGGGACCAATATTTTGAAGGAAAGCCTGAGAGCTCAAACCTGCATTCAGGGTCTCTTTTCTCTAATGGTATGGAATAATTTTAATAGTCACAAATGAAACTTGAAAGCCTCGGTAAAACTTTCTATTGACACTTCACCCTAGGGGACAACAAATGAAATTGAAGGTCTACCAAAGAGAAGAGTCCTTTGTAAACAACCAGGCTTTTATTTGAAACCACAAAGGGTTTTACATAAACGAAAATAATGCAGTTTTTAAGATATAATCATTTAACTGAAGAACAGAGTTTAGAAATACATACATAAATGTCTAAACATTAAGCCTAAAAAACATGATCCTTCAGATTAGGGAAGAAGTTTGGATTTTTTGAAAATGTGTGAAAAATTGTCTTTAGGACAACAGGAAACAATTTTTAAATTAGACTTAATTCATTACACATAGGTACACACAGAAATAAACATATCCACACCAAAACACATTATCTTTTTCTCTAAATCATCACACACATGTACATTCATAAGATTACAATTCAAAGCTTTAAATATAATAAACGTTAGTTGACTAGAAGAAAAATATTCATCAATTCTTATATAAACTTGAAGTAGGAAAGCCAGAAACTCTGATGGGATAGGAGTGACAAACATCATTAAAATAAAAAGTATAGCCCTTTGACACCACAAAAACAACATCTAGGGAAAAAATTAAGTTTTACAATATAATTTATTAAACTTCTTTTAGGTCATAAAAAGATTTTGAATATGCCAATGAATTTAGGTAAAGTGTACGAAAGATCAATTCATAAAGAAATTGTAAATGGAAAAATTCCTCACCATTTACAAAATGAATGCGAACTGTTGATTTATAGAGAGATATCATTTTACTTATGTAATGCAAAGATTACCAATATTGATAAAAATCTGTGTTCAGTAAGGCTATGGGAAAGAGCAACAAAAATATGTACAAGAAATCTATGGAGAGATATAAAAAATTTTTGGAATTTTTCAAAAATTTAAGACCATTAATGAAGACCTAAATTAATGGAAACATTATATTCATGAATAGGAAGGTTCAAAATCAGTTTTCAGTCAAAGTCTTTAAGTTGAATACAACTTTTATGGAACACAACGATGATGTAAAATTACACATTTCTTTATCCATATGTGTAGCATCATGAAGACAAAATAAGAGGCTTTATCTGTTCTTTGAAAAATGGTGAAAATGGACACAATAACTGTGCAATAGAGAGGAAAATCATAAAAATATGCTTAAAACTTGGATTACTGTTGTTTCCAAAGCCAAATTAAAGTATCTTTCCTGCAGTCAAGAACTAGAATCTGTTTGTATTATCAACCACGTCCCACATAAAAAATTTAACTGATAGTGTCCTTAACTAAACACATTATCATGTGCCCTCCAAATAGCCTGAACTGAAAATGCATAGACATTAACCTAAAAAACGGAAGTGATCTTAAGATGAGTAATGCAGAGGTAGGAAGCTGCTCTGCTGATGAAATAATGAACACTACAATTTAAAAACCACTCTTTTGGTTCCAGTAATTTGTTGTGTTAGCCAAATTGCTTTCCCATGAAGTTGAGTGATAGAAAATTTTCAAAAACAGCTTGGTTTTTTCTCTTTTAAGAAGAATAAACCCTTTTCTTCTAAGTCCCATTTAAATATAAACCAAGAAAAATAAAGTCATAAGGTGAGCTTATTTCTATTTTTATTTGTAATAGGAAAAATATCTGTGCCTCTTATTCATCCTTCAGAATTTCTCCATTAGATTGATTTTAATCTCAAGTGATAACTTATTCTACTTTTTTGATTGTTTTGTATAAATAAAAGAAGCATCCTTAGAGAACCCATTGAATAGACTGAATCATCTATTGTTAGAATTTACTATTTGTTGCTTTAGAACTAGTGACAAACATGTTCAGTGTGGGAAACATTCTTCCTCTATCTCTAGTAAACTTTTCACACCAGCATTTTTCCATAGCGTTTTTCATCTCTGAATTTCTCATGGTGTATATTAAAGGATTCAGCATGGGAGTGATTACTGTATAAACCACAGTCATGGATTTATCGATGGGAACGTTGGAAACGGGTCTGACATACATGAAAATACAAGGAACAAAAAAGAGGACCAGCACTGTGAGGTGAGAGCTGCAGGTGGACAGGGCTTTGTGCCTCCCTTCCTAACTGTAAATTTGAAGGGAGCTTAGGGTGACCCCATAGGAGATAAGCAGAAAGATAAAGACGACCACACAGATTGCTCCACCATTGGCCACCACAGTGAGGGCAATAACGGAGGTGTCAGTGCACGCAAGTTCCAATAATGGGTACATGTCACAGGCAAAGTGGTCCATGACATTGGGGCCACAGAAAGGGAGATTGTACACAAAGACAAGTTGAACCATAGGTTGAACAAAACCTCCAGCCCAGGCCACCACCAACAGCAGGATGTACACCTGTCAACTCATGATGGTCAAGTAGTGTAGTGGCTTACAGATGGCCATGTAGTGATCATAGGCCATCACCACCAGAAGGAAGACCTCTGCACCCCCAAATAAGTGCCCTATGAAGAGCTGTCCCATGCAAGCTGGGAAGGAAATAGTCTTTTTATCATGGAGGAAGTCTATAATCAATTTACGTGAAATAACAGTGGAATAAACAGAATCTATGAGTGACAGACAGGCAAGGAAGAAGTATATTGGGGAGCCCAGGGAGGGACTGGCAATAGCAGTCACCACAATGAGCAGGTTTCCCAGCATCATCACAACGTATATGAATAAAAACAGGACAAATAATGCTTTTTGCATCTCAAGGTCCTGAGAGAGGCCCAGGAGGACAAATTCTGTGATATTGTTACTCTGTCCCATTTGTTCTTTTGGATGGCTTGTAACAGAAAATAGAGCTCCAGAGAACAGGACTTGTAATGAAATTGACAATAGACGTACAGATATGTCCATTATATGATGGAGCCCATCTTCACTGTTATGTCATGCACAGTGCTTCACACACAATTAACATTTAGTAAATATTTATTGGGTTCCTCTTCCAAAAAGCCCAGTATACCTTCCCTTGACAACTCTATTTCTCCTCAGATAATTTAGTTGGGCCTGCAGTTAAAAGGTTCTATCTCCAAATCTTAGGGGGTGTTCTAAAGAGAAGAGTAGTCAAAGGCCCCACAGTCGTTCACACATTGAATAACTCCTTATTTAAAATGTGATTTACGGCACAGAAGTCAGCAATGACAAACAAGGAAGGGGCTCCTGTTTTCAAAATACCTTACTCTCTGGCGGTGGTGATAAACTTGAAATAAACAAAAAAAGAAACAAGAAAAGGAAAGACAACAATAAAACGTTGAACTTCCAGAAGGAGAATACAGACCCCATACTAGAGGTGGGAAAGAGGGACAGGGAGGGAAGTTGAGAAGATATTGGGTAAGGGACAGAAAGAGTAATTATGATTTGTAATAATGAACATTCTAATGATATTGACTTGATCATCACACATTGCACACAGGTGCTGATGGTCAACTGTGAACCCCATATATGGGTTTAATCAATTATGTTCTAATTAAAAAATAAATTTAAAAAAGAGACAAGTCAACAACAAAAAAACCCCAGTTAATAGACAGGCAAAACATGAAAAATAATTGAATACTGCCATTCACAGCAACATGGATGAACTAAGAAAAAGTTATGTTAAGTGAAATAAGCCAGGCACTTAAAAGTGGGAGATAAAAATAAATAAATAAATAAATAAACAATCACAATTGTATGTTGAACTTCCAAGAGAAGAGAACTAGGCTGAAATTACCAGAGGTGGAAAAGGGAGAGGGAGGAAAGGGAGAAATCGGTAAAGGGCCACAACAACCAATTACATTGCATAATGAAGAATATGCTAATTATCCTGATTTGAACATCACATATTGCACACGGGTATTGATATTCAATGCTGTAGCCCATAGATATGTACAATCAATTATGTTTCAATAAAAACTAAATTATTTTTTAAAATAAAAATAGAACAGATTGGCAAAGAAAAAAAATACTCAAAATAAATAAATTGGCAGAGAGTTAGTCCTTTGAGCTTGTAATATTTCTACTGAGTAACTACAATATGATCTGTGTAGAACTGGACATAACAACTCTTCTGAATTTTCTCACTCAGTGTCATGGCATATTAGATATTCAGTCCTTCGTGTCTCAAAGGATGTTAAATCTACATGAATCTCATTAAATTTCAAGAGACTGGACTTGGAACTGTATCAAATAACTACAAAATTGTTTAGCACATTTTTCCCTGTATTAATTACTTGGTCTAATTTTCAGATTGTCAGCTTTTGAACAACCTGCAATTCTACCCACTTTATCCTTGTATATAGCACAATTCTTAACACACTTACATACACTGTAATGATTTCCAGCAAATAATTTTGAACTGAACTGAACTTACCCATGACTATCACCAACTGCTCCATTATCATCTAGTCTTTTTTCCAAAACTCTTGGTGTGAGGTAGATAATATGGGATGAGAAAATAGACACTGAAAATGGAGGTAGAGGATAGTGGGACATGTTTGGTTTCTTTATATATATATATATATATATATATGTATATATACATATATATATATAACATATATAATGCTATTTAGATAATGAGAGTATTCCAAAATAAAACTGTGGTGCTCAGATTTCAAAAAGAATCATACTCAAGGAAAACTTCCAAGCTCAGTATAAAAAGGCATGGGTTTGAGTCATTTTCTAAATGTGATTACAAGTCTGTCTCAGTTTTATCATTGGAAAATAAAGAGACTGAAGTAGACGGTCTCAGAATCCTTCTATGTCAAAGTACTTTTGATGCTGTTAGTGCAGCCCTACCTCATTTTATTGTGCCGAAATTTTTTCATTTTTCATAATTTTATAATTAAAAAATAAGTTCCTCCATTAATTGGAAAATGGTAGGCAGTGATAAATGATATTTAATAATCACACCAAACAAATAATGAGTATTAGTTTCTCATTCAGTGTGTACCTATTTAAAATCCAAGACATCCTTGAAGAAAGAGCACAGAACTGTGGTGAATAACGTGGCCCCTGCAATCACAGTGTCTGTGTTGCGATACCAGCTTTACCACTTGACATGTATCTTTTGGCTTGGTAATATACTCACTTTTAAAAATTCTGTAATTCAAATATACCTCAAAGTAGTTACACATCTTTATTAACATATCATATAAAATGTAATATCCCAGAAACTGAGATTATAAATCCATTGTTTTATTGTTATACATGTAACATGCCATATGTTCCCCCTCTTATTTGGCAACATGGAAATAAGCATCCATCACGCTGTACATTAAAAACAAATATACTTTGCATATTCTGATTATTTTCTGTGTCATTTGTGCTTAGTTTTCCCTGTACATATGTTTCCAATAAAAATACATGATATTTAAGACAGCTATATATCAATATATTAAAGGAATTTTTAATAAATATTTCTTGTCAGTTGTTTCAAGAACTCACATCTTGGGTCTTCTCTTTGGTCCAGAAAATCAATACTTCTTTTACCGCGAGTAACTCGAGTAACCGCGAGTAGATACCTCATGTGTCCATATACGATCACAGAACACGTGATAACATATGACCAATCAGTGGATCTAGAAATAGTTCCAAGTGGCTACAGTGTCGTATTTCCACACAGGCTTCCCATCATCTCAGTCTTTCAGAGAAGTATAGAAGTATCCAAAGGAAATGCCTAAAATATAAAAAATAATTAAAAAATAAAACTTCAATATAATGTAAGGTAGTTGGATATTCTCTCCCACTGAGAAAATTTCTTCACAGAAAAACGAAGATGTTATGTTTGCATGACTACGTAAAAAGTGACCTAACTAGTAAAAATTAACCTGGCCAAACTCATTATTTGGGGGCACAAATAAACAAACTAAAAATTTAATGACACTAAAATTATTTACTGGAATTTTTCTCTTCTCAGTCATTATGGTGAGAAAAAGAAAGCACATTACTTTGAAGATTTATTATCACATTCATGCACCTTGCTATTAAGCTCAGTACCTAACAAGGCACATGCAAGAATTTAACTTCATGGAAAAGTCAATGACAGAGCTTTCTCACAGGTAGAAGCAGATCTCTTCATTTCTAATGAAGATAATTTTTAATGCAGATCATTCAAATAGCATGTCCCTAAGACCGCTTCTTTCTTCATTAAAAGCATGTTCCTTTGATACGACAAGCAAACAGAAGGGACATTGTTGGTGGGGGGGGGAGGGAGAAGGGAGGGAGGTTTTGGTGATGGGGAGCAATAATCAGCCACAATGTATATCTACAAAATACAATAAAAAATAAAATAAAATAATATAAAATAAAATAAAAATAAAAAATTCAGACGCAAAAAAAATAAATAATAAAAATAAAAAATAAAAAAAATAAAATTTTGAATCTATAATCTCAAAATAAATAAATAAATAAATAAATAAGATTGGAGCCACATGTATAAAATTGTACTTTTTCTTTTACAGGTGGACTAAAAAAAATGGTAATGGTTAAATATTGTAATATTTAATTTACTTAATAATTAAATACTATAATATTTTTAATAAAAAAAAAAAGCATGTTCCTATTTCATACCAATATCAACTCAGTAAATTGAGATCTTCCACAAATTTGTACAAGCATTGATGGGTATAACAAGAGAATATAACACATAGAGGACTAGATCCCAACTAAAGATATACACTGGCTTGGGCAGAAATCTGAGTTTTCAGAAATCTTTTGGGTCATGGTATCTGGACAGTAATACTTCCATTTGTAGTTGCAGACACAGTCTGTGGCTTTTTACATCATCACTATTTTAAATGAAAGAGACTGCAAGATCATTATAGATAAGTATATTAGAATATCTGGAACAAATTCAAATGAAGTAAACTCTCTTGAACAATTTTCTGCCCTAGAATAATCCCTAGAGGAAAAAGACTTAGTTCTTGCCAAGAAAGAGGAAATAAATGCCTAGTAATGTGAAAAGAACATTACTAAAGTAAATTGAGAGGTGAATTATGAGTTTCACATTATAATTCTGTTTACCTAAGGCAAATAATATTTAAGCTAGAATGAAGGGCAAAGCAGCCCCAGGTTCCACTACATAACAGCACCCCTGGCAAAGGAGGGTCTTATTGTGGCTGCTAGAGCGTCTCTGCACAAGCAGCCCGGAGGCTCAGAATCAGAGAGCCTTGGAACTGCAGAGATTAGGTAATCATAGTTCTGTGGTTTTAAGTTAGATTGGAGCCTTTCAATCAAGGCCTGAATCTAGGTCAGATGTAACAATAATGATCTTTAGTTTGTTAATTCAATCCCTTAATCTCAGTCCAATATCAATTCAATAACAGTTTCTACAAGAAAGAAATTGTTATTTTCTACCAAGGGAACAGTGTCTAAGGCTTCCACTCTTATTTCCTTACCTTGGTTTGCCACCAGCTCCATTAAGCATCATGATCTCATCGGCATATGTTTAGTCAAACACTGAATCTTCTGTGTCATAAACGCCTTAGAAAAAGAGTCACAAAAATACTTATCTGAACCAGCTAAAGAACTTTATTGTGTAATGAGCTCCACTAAAATTTGGCAGTTTTCATGAGAGAGAGAGAGAGAGAGACAGAGTGTGTGTGTGTGTGTGTGTGTGTGTGTGTGTGTGTGTGTGTGTGTGTGTGTGTGTGTGTGTGTGTGTGTGTGTGTGTGTGTGTGTGTGTGTGTGTGTGTGTGTGTGTGTGTGTGGCATGGCTGGTACAGGAATCTGAACCCTTGACTTTGATTGTGGTTATAACACTGCAGTCTAACCAACTGAGCTACCTGGCCAGCCTAGAAATTTTCAGTTTATCCAATGAATAGATTAAATCCAGCAACTCCAAATGTAATATATATCACTTTTAAGATTTACAAGTATGCCTAAGCATTGTGCCTCTATTATTGGTAAGTGGTAAAAGGTGCATAAACATCTTTAATTCAGAAGAACTACCTGTTATGATCAAAGCTACTGCGAATTAAATTATAACTCCAAGATGGAAAATTAATACATGCATAAAGCAAAATTCTCTATGTCTCTTCTGGCTGAATTCAAAGAACTACTAATGCTTTCTCTCTATCTGAATGAGGCAAAAGCATGTGAAAAAATGAGGTGATGCCTACACAGCAGCTGAGAATCTGAATTTATCTGCTCTCATTAGAAAAATACAATGAAAAAATTAACTGATGAATATATTGCCTCAAAATATGCCATAGTCTATAGTAATTCTCTATAACCCATACATATTGCCACACTGGAAAGTTAGATAGAGATGTAATATGCATTTATCTTCTAAAAAAGCAAAAATGGCTTGTTTTGCACCAAATCTCCAAATAAGAACAACAAAAAGAGCTACTAAATGTAAAATTCATGTGCTTGAAAGCATTAAAAAACTGACAAGGAATGAACTGTGGAGCCAATAGTTTGAAGAAAAGCCTGAGAGCTAAACCCTGCATTCAGGGTCTCTTTTCTCTAAACATATGGAATAATTTTAATAGCCACAAATGAAACCTGAAAACCTCGGTGGAACTTTCTATTAACACTTCACCCTAAGGGACAACAAATGAAATTGAAGGTCTACCAAAGAGAAGAGTCCTTTGTAAACAACCAGGCTTTTATTTGAGACCACAAAGAGTTTTCTTCGTGGAGTAGGGAAATAGATAATAGAGCAGTCTTCAGTGAAACTCAAGCCAAGCTTGAATCATCTGATTTTTTTGACTGGGTTATGGTTTTCAGGAATTTTTACTCCTTCAGTCCTAGCTGCCAGGTAGAAAAACCAGAAATCCTCTCTTAAAGAAGAGAACATTATGAAAAGTCTTGAATTGGTTCTATAACTTCTGACACACAAAAACACCTGGACTGTCCCCTTTACTATGGACCTGCCTAGCAGCCCTGCCCATTGCCCAACAGCACCTTGAAGGGCCACTTGACTGCAAACCCAGCTAGTGGCCCTGCCCACTACCCATAAGCAACTGGGTGGGCCCACTCATCACAGATCTGTCTAGCAGCACTGACCACCACCCAGGAAGTGGCTGCTGGGGACACTTGCTACAGGCCTGCCTAGTGGCCTTGCAGTCAGTCCAAGAAGC